>NC_079195.1:183086951-183399118 GCF_029499605.1 Hyla sarda
GACAGTCATACCCTGTAATGATTTTAGGGTATGACTAAAAAGATGTGTGTTCTTGAACAATGCAAATCATTAGGGGGGGGGGGGGGGGGGTCCTACTCCGTGTACACCCAGGTGGTCGGCAGTGGGTCCAGTCAGCATGTTAATTCTCTTTGGGGGTGGACAGGGATGGTGTATGGTGTTGTCCCCCTCTTCACCTATCTCTAAAGGCTTCCTGCAGTGCTGAGCTCCTGTATCCTCTACAGCTCTTCCAGCTTCCATTGGTCACATGATGTTATGAGGTCATGTGACCCTTGTAGGTCAGCCAATGATGCTATTCAGTAGGGGGCTAAGTTCCCTATGAGAGCTCTAACTGCCCATTCTGGAACTTGTCTAAAAGACAAAAAATGCAAAGACTTTGTATTCTGTCCCAATTCTGTCAGTCCGACCCTAGTGGTTCTGACTCCTGTTTATTGTACAGAGGTGACACTGATCCCCATTTCTGGCAGAGAGGTGGCACTGACTCCCCTTCCTGGTGGACAGGTGGCACTGACACACCCCCGAACCTTCCTGGCAGAGAAGTGGCCCTGATACCCACATTTGGTGGAGAGGTGTGAAGACCCCCACTTTTGGTGGAGAGGTGGCACTGACCCCCATTCCTGGCAGAGAACTGGCACTGACCCCCACTTTAGGTTGAGAGGTGTCACTGACCCTAGTTCCTGGCAGAAAGGTGACAGTGCCAGCGATGTCACATTCCAGTAAATTGAATGGATGACACACAGGCGAGCTGGTGATGAGAACCTATGGTATCCCTGCCATCCCTAGAAGTGATCCCATTATGTATCTAGAATATTAATGCCCTCTACATTACTTACTGTCCAAATCCCTGCAGCAGGTCAGAGCACCAGAGGGGCCCAGGTCATGTGACTGTGCAGTGACGTCATAACACCCAGAGGGCAGAGAAGAAGAAGAAAAAAAAAAAAGGACCAGCACTTAACGGGTTAAGGGAGGATGACTCTTCATTGATAACACAATGAAATACGGACGAATTCCATGTCCATCACCAGATGCTCAAAGAGGTTCTGCAGCGGCTGGGTTTATTTTAGAACGAGGCGTCCACATCACTTTCATCCGTAGAACACAATGGCCACACACGCGCAGCGCCCCTCAGCGGCCGAACCGCATATCTCTACACCCCCATACCGGCAGCCCTCCTCCTTCCAACGGACTGAGGTACCGACCACAAGCCGCACAATCCCTTATACCTCTCCACTCCGGACAAAGGCCCGATGCTGGCTCCGGTGTTTCTGGTGCATCATGGGAAATGTAGTTCCTGTCGATTTACTGTCTGTGACGTCAGATCCTTGTTCCTATAGCAACTAGACGCTAACGTGCGAACGGAGCACGCGCAGTTAGGCAGTGTCAGGCATGCGCAGAGGGCTTTTGACGCTGGCAATACAGACACAATAGAATAGACTTAGGTGCTGTCAATAAAAGCACGGCCCTTTTTTTTTATTTTTTTAAAGAAAATCTCTATTTTCAGAAAGGAAATAAGAGAAACGATGTCTATTTTGTAAGGCTGTGTTCACACATTGCGGCAAATTAGCGGCAAACCAATTACCGTGTTTTTGCTGCAAATAACCAAAATCCCTGGAAAAATTATGCATTTTACCACCAAACGTATAACGTTTACCACAATTTGGGTAACTTTTGGTACAGCATGGCAAAAACACATGCAGTAAGTAGTTGTGGTACCAACCGCTAATTAATAGCATGTGTGAACATAGCCTTAAAGGATAAGTATCACGAAGAAAATCGTATCCTATCCGAAGGATTGCAGGGGTCCAAGCGCTGGGGTACCCCCCCCCCCGCGATCTCCTGTTTGGAGGCCTGGTTCTACAGCACAGGAGCGCGTCGGATAGGGGATACGTTTTTCTTCATGATACTTATCCTTTAATGCCATTATATTGCCACTGACCTTCAATTTCTGCTGCATAAATTCCATCACGGAAAAGATGCTGCAGTTCAAATTCGCTGCGGGAAACTCGCTGTAAACTCGCCCATGTGAATGTATCAGCGCTTACCATGTCATGTCCCATTCCCCCGGAACAGCGTTTCCCAACCAGGGTACATCCAGCAGCTGGAAACCTACAACTCCCAGCATGCCCGGACAGCCTTCGGCTGTCGAGGCATGCTGGGAGTTGTACATTTGCAGCACCTGGAGGCACCCTGGTTGGGAAACACTGCCCTGGAATGAAACAGCCGTCATTGATGCAGGGCACTTTCATGGGTCCTGATGCTGGTAGAGGGGTTTCCATAGTTGCATTGGGAGTGTGCACATCCATTCCAGCAGCGGTAATGTCACCAGAGATGATCTGGCCTAAGCCATCAGTCAATCACGAATATCCAGCCCTAGAGGAAAAGTAAGAGCAGGTGCGGGGAAGGACAGCCATGGGTGTGATACAGCCCATTCTCCCCGGTACACATTCCCAATCTGTATTCAGTCGTCAGCACATCCTTAGGACACAATTGAATTTTTAGTGACCAGCGTTGTATGGGAACCCTAGGCTCCAGGCACCACCTCTCCGCACAACATCCAGGACATAGGTAACGTGTCTGCATCCCTATCTACGTGCCAGGCCTGGCTAGCTAATTCCAGTTGAAGAGGTTTGTGTATTATATACAGGGGGGAAAAGCATATTAATAATTTCATTTATGGGGGCACAATACATTAATAAACATGTGGGGACACAGTATATTAAGAAATTCACTTATGGAAACATAATATATTAATTAACTCATATAGTGGCACAGGATATTGATACATTCATACAGAGGCACAGTATATTAATAGACTCATATGGGGACACAGCGTATTAATAAACTCATATGGGACAAAGTAAATGAATAAGCGGGGCACAGTGTATTATTTCATTCATATGGGGCACAATCTATATTTTTATACTCATATGTTGCACAGTATATTACCTTCACTTATAGGGGCAAAGTATATTAATACATACTGTATATGGTGGCACAGTGTATAATCTATTTTACATTTATTTATTTAGGGGGGCACGGTGTATAATTCATTCACAACGAAGACAGATAACTGGAGCACTCACTATGGGAGTCTTGCAGTCTTTATTAAGATCTTTGCAATGCGACGCAGGGGCAAACATGTACGCCCTGTGCCCGCCCCCTTTCAATGATGCAGGCTCAGGAGCAGAGCCCCTGTCATAGCAGGGTGGACTCGGCGGCTGATAGCGGTGATGCCCGGCATTCACCCCTTAGTCGCCTGATCAAAGTTGATTGCGGCATCTAAAAAAAACAGTCCTGGCAGCTCAGCGGAGAAACCGGGATGTCCCGATTAGCTGAGGGGATAATGGGAGGGCACTTACCTGCCTCTGCACCGTCCGATCGGTGGTTCGATGCTTCAGAAAGCCTCAGCAGCCTGGAGCAATCGAGCACTGATCAATGCTATGCTATGCTATGGCATAGCATTGAACAGTGTATGCAATCTAATGATTGCATGTTATAGTCCCCCTATGGGAACTATAAAATAGTGTAAAAAAAGGTTTTAAAATGTTTTAATAAATGTGATTCAACCCCTTCCTTAATAAAAGTTTCAATCACCCCCCCCCCTTTTTCCATAAAAAAAAATAAAAATGTAAACAAAAATAAACATATACAGTGACCCCCCGACCTACGATGGCCCCAACATATGATCAAATCGACATACGATGGACTCTCAGAGGCCATCGCATGTCGATGTCAGCATCGACATACAACGCTTTTTTATGTCGGGGCCATCGCATTAAGTGCTATCCGGCAGCAACAAATGCTTAAGCTGCCGGATAGCAGCTTAATGTTCCCCGTGTGATGCGGTAAGTATTACTTACCCCTCCACGATGCTCCGGGGTGCCCTCCGGGTCCAGCGCTGGTCTTCCGGTGTCTTCTCGGCCCTCTCCGATGACGTCAATACGCTGCTGCTCACGTCATCCAATAGGAATGGCGTACGCAGCGGCGTAATGATGTCGCTACGCAGGCCCAGTAAGGCCTTGCGGAAGACAGCGGAGGACCGGAGAAGACAGCGGAGGATCAGAGAAGACAGCGGAGGACCGGAGAAGACAGCGGAGGATCGGAGATGACCAGGAGAGCCCAGCGGAGGCCCAGGGTCACCATCGGAAGCGGCGGGGACACCACCGCGAGCGGCGGGGACAGGTGACTACAGCTTTCTAAACTTTACATTTCACGAATCCCTCAACATACGATGGATTCGACAAACGATGGCTCGTTTGGAACGAATTACCATTGTATGTTGAGAGACCACTGTATGGTATCGCTGTGTGCATAAATGTCCGAACTATAAAAAATATAATGTTATATAAACCCACGTTCAATGGCGTATATGTAAAAAAAAAATCCAAGTCCAGAATTGTGTATTTTTGGTCACTCTGTATCCGTATGCCATTTTTAAACATGCTAATTTTCGTACAAAACGTTATATATTTTTTTTCAAGAATTTAAACAAAAATGAACCTATATAAGTTGGGTATCATTTTAATTGCATGGAGATACAGAATAAAGATAAGATTTCATTTTTACTAAAAAAGTGCACTTTGTAGAAGCAGAAGCCCACAGATGTTACAAACTAGCCTTTTATGTTTTGAATTTTGCCGCACAAATACATTTTTTTTTTTTTTGGTTTTGCCATAGATTTTGTGGTAAAATGACTGATTTAATCACAAATTAAAATTGGTGGCACAAAAACAAGCCCTCATATAGGTCTGTAGCTGGAAAACTGAAAGAGTTATGAGTTATTTTTAGGTGAGGAGGAAAAATTAAAGTGCAAAAATAAAAAAAATTCAGAGTCCTTAAAGGGTTAATTCACTTGTGGGGCACAGTGTTTTGTATCTTAGGAGTGGGGTGTATATTTTAAAACATTTGTGAGGTGGAATGTTTTCATTGACCACAGGTATATTTACAGTTTCTTGCAGGGTTATATTCAGGGGGCACAGTGTGTGGCAGTGTTATATTCAGAGGGTACAGTCTGTGGCATTGTTATATTTAGAGGGTACAGTGTATTGTAGTGTTATATCTAGAGGGTACAGTGTTAGACAACATTGTATTCAGAGGGCACATTGTGTGGCATGGTAAAATTCAGGAGGCCCAGTGTTTGGCAATAATATATTCAGAGGACACAGTGTGTAGCAGTATTATATTCAGGGATGCAGTGTGGGACAGTTTTATATTTAGGGGCACAGTGTGTTGCAGCATTATATTCAAGGGGCACAGTGTCTGGAAGGGTTATATTCAGGGGGCACAGTGGCAGGGTTATATTAAAGCTGTATTCCAGGAAAAAACTTTTTTTTTTATAAATATCAACTGGCTCCAGAAAGTTAAACAGATTTGTAAATTACTTCTATTAAAAAATCTTAATTCTTTCAGTACTTATGAGCTTCTGAAGATAAGGTTGTTATTTTCTGTCTACATGATCTCTGATGACACCTGTCTCGGGAAACGCCCAGTTTAGAAGAGATTTGCTATGGGGATTTGCTTCTAAACTGGGCGTTTCCCGAGACAGGTGTCATCAGAGAGCACTTAGACAGAAAAGAACAACCTTAACTTCAGAAGCTCATAAGTACTAAAAGGATTAAGATTTTTTTTAAATAGAAGTAATTTACAAATCTGTTTAACTTTCTGGAGCCAGTTGAGATTATATATATATATATATATATATATATATATATATATATATATATATATATATATAATAAAAAGTTTTTTCCTGGATAACCCCTTTAAGTATTGTCTTCCTATAGCATGACAAACAAGTACATTAATCAAAACCTGGGCAGAGGAAAAGCTGGTTGCTATGGACAACTGGTCAGATTGCTTCTTTTAGTTTAGTGAGTGAAGTAAAGTATTCGGTCACTTAGAAATATGTTTGAGCCTTTTTTCCCAATAGGGGACGTCTCTCAATAGTGGACATCCCACTAAGTGAGGAAGTGAGGGTGGACAAGCAGGGCTCTGTGCACTAAGAAAAAGCTGAACAGTGTGCACTGAGGCTCTATAACATGCTCCTGGCTCATACTTCAGGATGATTTACAAGCCAGGAGTCTGCACAGATCCCCGCTTCTTGCCCTCACTTCCTGTTTTTGGACACCTCATAGAGACACACAGACAATAGCTGCAGGGACAGAATTTTTTCAACCAAAAATATACACAATTTTTAACCAAAGTATATTACAAATATACATATAATGGTATTATCTACATTATATAAAAAGTTTTTGTTGACGACAGGTACACTTGAACTCCCCCCCCCCCCCCCCCCCCTCCCAATAACCTTTTCATGCACATGTATCTGTTCAAGCAGCAGTAAAAACAAAGCCCTTTTCATCCTACCAAGGCTTATTACTTCAGGGTGATCACAGGCTCCATCCTGGAAGAAAGTTTGCTGTATAGTAGAAGGTACTTCTAGCAGATGTGTCTGGCATGTGGCATTAAACAACTAAACCCTGCAAGAGGAACCCTTAACTAAGTACCCTCCCAATAAAATATAACCTTTATTGGTCACTTTAAAATATTAGAAAAATAGAAAATTGGAAAAAGATATGTAATGTGAAAGATACACCACTAGGTGTCAAGACAACACCACTTTTAAAATTAAGGCTCCATTAATAGTAATAATGTTCAAGAGCTCATAGAGATGTGCACTAAAATTGTATGCCCGTTCAAAGAGCTGACTAAGTATCCTATAATGAAGAGCCAACTAAAGGAGCTGCGGTTAAAATGTCAGAATAGCCAGTTCCCTGATGTTTCGCTGGTACTCCAGCTTTATCAAATGACTGCAGTTATTGCCTGCGTGGCATGTCTGCTAGAGATACAGGTATAATACTTTTTTTTTTGTCATTTTGACAGTGAGATTGCTGTGGCAGCCCTGTCGGGTCCTCATGGCATGTCACCCTGGTTGGGAATCATTGCTATAGAGATTGAAGGGGGGGGGGGGGGGGCTATGTCAGGCTGGGTTTACATATGTCCGGCATCTGGCATAGTTTCCCTCCAGCGTGCACCGGAGGGAAACGGATGCTAGAACTGATCCCATTCATTAGTGTTGGGCGCGAATATTCGCATTTCAAATTTTTTCCGCGAATATCGCAAATTCTCGAATATTACGTTATATTAGCTATATATTCGAAATTGTGAATATTCGTTTTTCCGCATATTCGCATATGTGAATATTCGCATATGTGCATATTCACATATTCCTTCTTTTCACTTGTGGGCCAATTAGAATGATGCAATTACACTTGTCAGAAGTTATCAACAACATTCATAGCAACCAAAAGTAAAGTTGCCACTCCCTCACTGTTTTCTTCCTCGAATACGCAAATATGCAAATATTCACATATGCGAATATTCGCGTATGTAAATATGCGAATATAACGAATACGCAAAATTCGTGAATATAGGACAAATATTCATCTATATATTCACGAAATATCGTGAATTCGAATATGGCCAATGCCGCTCATCACTACCATTCATTTGAATGCACATTATGGCATCAGTTATGGCATCAGTTGTGACAAGATCGCCTATGTCAG
This sequence comes from Hyla sarda, assembly GCF_029499605.1. Lineage (NCBI taxonomy): Eukaryota > Metazoa > Chordata > Amphibia > Anura > Hylidae > Hyla > Hyla sarda. The sequence continues at coordinate 183,094,541 of NC_079195.1, forward strand.
GTGTCGGACATATGTGAACCTAGCCTTATAGGATGCAGACTTCCATTGATACCGCTTTTCCCCGAAAATAATACCTACCCCGAAATTAGGCCCTAGCCGGATTATCGGGGTGGGCTGCAATATAAGCCCTACCCCGATAATAAGACCTAGACCAGTGGTCTCCAACCTGCGGACCTCCAGATGTTGCAAATGTTTGCAACATTTGGAGGTCCGCAGGTTGAAGACCACTGACCTAGACAATGCCCGGGCTGCAAATATTAAAAAGCAATCTTTAACTTACCCGTTGCTAAGGAACCGGCCTCGCTGTCCTCCGCTGTTCTCGCTCGCCGGCCAGCTTCTTCTTCTTCTTACATCACAGTCGGCTCAGCCTATCATAGGCCGAGGCGGGACATCACTGCGGCCGGTGATAGGCTGAAGACTCTGAGACGGTACAACACCAGGAAGCATGAAGAACAGCGGAGGGACCATGAGGCCCGTGCCTTGGCAACGGGGGAACAGAGGACGAAGGTAAGTTAAAGATTGCTTTTTAATATTTGCAGCCCGGGCACAGGAATAGATACGGCGCAGCGGCTGATAATTATTTGGCGGGGGGGAGAGAAGCTGCGCTCGCGGGTGACAAATGATCAGTATCCCGATGTGGGGATTGTGGGGTGCAGCGCTGGGCTGATAAACCGGCGGGGGTGGGGGGGGGGGGGGGGTTAGGGACGTTGGGGGGCATTTACACCCCCCCCCCATTATCATCATGTGATATGCGCAGCTCGCGCATATCACATGATGATAATGGGGGTGGGGGGTAAATACCGTGGAACCGCCATGTTGTTCAATGTGCATACCTTACCATAAATAAATAAGCCCTACCCTGAAAATTAGCCCTAGTGTGTTTTTTGGGGCTAAAATTTATATAAGACCCGGTCCTATTTTCGGAGAAACACGGTAACATCTTTGGCATTTCTTTGTAAGGGTAGATTCAGACGTGGCAGTTCCCACAGAAAATTTGCCACAAAGTCTGTATGGGTTTCATGTAGATGTTCCCGCAATCTTCACCCATTGCATTGCAAAGGGTGAAATCTAAACACATCTGTGATGGAGAAATATACCACTTTTGAATCTTTCCTTACATATAACAGATTTGAGATGAGCAGAAGTACTGAGAAATGTTAGGAGACTGTTGTCTAATTGTCTGCAGGTAGGTAAAGCCCTTGTGATCTTTACATCAGAGACAAGAAAATCAGAAATGATTAACAAAACCAATACGAGAAAACGGCTTGAGGCAGGGTGACTTTATTCGCTGATAAAGATTCACAACAAAAGTTTCACACATGCAAAAAAAAAAATCTATTTCCCGGGGTAAGGCTGGGTTCACACTACGATTTGTAACTACGGTTCCCGTATACGGCTGGGAGGAAGGGGGGCGGGGCTTAATCGCGGCGTCCGCACTCAGCCTTATTTGGGAACCGTATTTAATGCATGTCTATGAGCCGACCGGAGTGAACTGCAGCCTCCGGTCGGCTGCTTTTTCGGCCGTATGCGGTTTCCCGACCATAGGCAAAAACGCGATCGACCTGGTTCACTCCGGTCGGCTCATAGACATGCATTAAATACGGTTCCCGAATACGGCTGAGTGCGGGTGCCGCGATTAAGCCCCGCCCCCTCCTCCCAGCCGTATACGGGAACCGTAGTTACAAACTGTAGTGTGAACCTAGCCTAACATAACTGAACATAGGTTCCCGTTAAGAGAGATTGTGTTATTGAGCTGTCAGGTTATGCTGCCTTCACCGTGAGGGCAACATAACATTAGGAACAGACACAATGCATCCTGTTCTTACATCAGTATCTAGTGTAGGTTTAGAGAACCTACACCCAAGATCAGGTGGCAAGTGGCTAGAAAACTATGCCTTGAAGTAATTGGCACAGTGGATGCAAACAGGGTTGAAAATTGTGCCTCAAAATTTAAGTGAGTGATGCAACAAGTACTGCCACCAAATTAGGGTCGCAATATATATGACTATGTATATACATAATAACCTGACCTTGTCCCACCTCTTTTTTTTTTTTAAGTGCAAATTGTGCCCCCTCCCCTATCTGCAGAATAGGGGCATATAGTTTGCATTAATAACTTAAAGCCTAACACCACTAAAATGTGAAAGATTAAGTGCCAATACAGTGAACCACATTATCCACCTTCCACCTGGACATACTTATGGTGATCATAGAGTTGTCAAGACACGATTGGCAAGTCCTCATACCGTAGAATGATTTTAGCATTCTCTGTGCCTACCCATGACATATAGGAACTACTGTGGTCAATGGTGAGGATGTCCACCAAATAGAATACCCTTTTATACCTATGACTGTGAGGGTGTGAGATTACAGTGCAGTCTAACATAAACGCTAAGTCTTTCCCCATACAACCAGTTATAACTTTCAAGTCATCGGAGTGGTGCCCAATGGTTTCTCCATGTCCTGTTGGCCTTGATCGATAGATCTCTCCTTATACCCAAACAGGAAAATATCTATCAATCAATCAAGGCTGGTGGGGCAGGGGGAAGCCGCCAGGGACAGCCCTGATGATATATGGTTCAAGCAGCAAGAAAGCGATAACATCTTCTCTTCAAAATTCTTCTTTCAACATAACTCTTGTTGGGTTACTCTATGGAAAGGTTTTCACAAAAATTTCTGTGTTTCATGAATTTTGGTATGTCTGTCCAGAAACCCCTTAAATTTAAAGCTTTTTCCGCACTCATCACAAGAATAAGCTAAAGCTTTGCTGTGAGTCCTGACATGCATGGCTAGGTGGGACTTGCGTCTGAAACTCCTGTCACATTGTGTGCAAGGGAAAGGCTTTTCCCCCGTATGAATCCTAATATGCTTACCAAGATTTGGTTTACTGGAAAATTTTGTCTCACAGTATGTGCAAGCAAAAGGCTTTTCACCTGTGTGGGTTCTTTGGTGAACAGTGAGCTGGGCATTAAACACAAAACTCTTGCCACATTCTGAACAAGAAAATGGCCTCTCTCCTGTGTGGGACCTCATGTGACTGACAAGATTGACTTTATTTGTAAAACGTCTATCACATTCACTACAGGAGTATGGTTGCTCCCCTGTGTGAGTGCGTTGATGCCTAATGAGGTGCGCATTCCGTGCAAAACTTCTGCCACATTCGGAACAGGAGAATGGTTTAACCCCTAGATGAGTATTCTGATGTTTGCAAAGTCGCGATTTGTCAGAGAAACATAGACCACACTCCAAGCACTTAAAGGGTCTTTCTCCTGTGTGAGTACGAAGGTGCACCACAATGCTCCCTTTGCTGGCAAAACATTTTCCACATTCAGAACAAGAAAATGGTTTCTCTCCTGTGTGCACCAGCTGATGTTTCAAAGAGCTGGCTTTATCGGTGAAACACTTGCCACACTCCTTGCAAGAAAATGGTTTCTCCCCGGTGTGCAGTCTTATATGTCGTGCCAGGTGTGAGCTACCAAAAAAACGCCTTCCACATTCTTCACACTCATAGGGTCTCTTTCCTGTGTGAATCCTCTGATGCCTGGCCAGATAAGATTTGCAGGTGAAAGACTTCTCGCATTCAGAACAGGGGAATGATTTTTCTCCTGTGTGGCTTCTTTGATGGACATCATAGCGCCACTTTTTTGTAAAACATTTGCCACAGTCATTGCAGGTGTAGCTGCTGGGCACAGAGTGGGTCTTGTAGTGGGCTATGAAAGCAGATTTACGCTTAAACCTTTTACTACATTGGTCACAACTGATGTTGGGATGAATTTCAGTCTGGTTTGTGGCATCCATGTCATCTTCAACCTCAGTCTCAGAATTAGTCTCCGAACTTTCATTGGAGTCTGTGAAATGACTTTCTTCTTGTGAGGTTGGGGACTCCTCACACTTTACGGAAGTCTGATCTATTGGTGTATGTTCTGTTGCATCAATCTGGAGTTCTTCTTTACACACGGTTCTTGACTCTTCCTTAACAAAGGAAGATTTCATATTTTCCTGCACATCTTTATTCCCAGAGTATTTGTCTGCTAGCCATCGTTTCCAATGTTGCTCCTTTGATTTTGGAGCAATGACTTTGGTTGACTTTTGTATAGGCTTTTTTGGTTCACCAGTATGGATGGTTGAGAATTTATTGTAGTTATAAATCTCTCTTAGAAATGCATAATGAGATTTCTCTGTGAAAAGAAGTAAAGTAAAATGTTAGCCTTCCAAGAAGTCTGAAAGAACATAGGGGGGAATTTATTAAAACCTATGTAGATGAGGAGTGGTACTGTTGCCTATTGCAACCAATCAGATCACTTCTTTGATTTCTAAAAGGCCTGTAAAAAATTTTTAAGAAGCAATCTGATTGGTTGCTATAGGCAACTGCACCACTTTTCCTCTACACGGGTTTTGATAAATCTCCCCATTCTCTGTATATTACAAGGTGATTCAAAATGGATAGTGCAAAATTATAGCCTGAAAGAACATAACACAAATTTATTAACATGAAAAGACACATCATATATCCAAATTTTAACTATACACTACAAAGGTTCCAAGTAATTTCCACTGGTGACAGGGCACATGTCTAGGTGTAAGTCCAGTTCCACACAAAACATTAAAAAAACATACAGTGCTGATATATAACACATCAGCTAGTGCTCTGCTTCATATCATAGGCAAAACATATTCCAAATAGAAATAGGCAGTATTCACCATAGACCGTGCTACTCCAGAGGAAAACAATTTTTTTTTTAATCAACTGGTGTCAGAAAATTTTACAGATTTGTAAATGATTTCTATGTAAAAATCCAGTAGTTCCAGTAGTTATCAGCTGCTGTATACTAGAGAGGAAGTTCTTTTCTTTTTGAATTTCTTTTCTGTCTGACCACAGTGCTCTCTGCTGACACCTCTCTCTGTCTCAGGAACTGTCAAGAGCAGGAGCAAATCCCCATAGCAAACCTCTCCTGCTCTGGAGAGTTCCTGACATGGACAGAGGTGTCAGCAGAGAGCACTGTGGTCAGACAGAAAATAAATTTAAAAAGAAAAGAACTTCCTGTGGAGCATACAGAAGCCGATTGTAACATCCGCGCTCTGGCCAGATATGCTGGCCGTGAGCGTTCTGTCATGTCCCCCTGCCGGCGAGGCTGGGATTCGCTTCGCGGGATTCGCCCGCATGTGAATCCTAGCCTGTCCCTCACCTCCCTGTCCTCGCAGCCCCGGTGCGCATGCCCCCGCCGCCCAGGCTCCGCGCGCACGCGCCGGAGCTCTCACTCTTAAAGGGCCAGTGCTCATTTAGTTAAGTGTCTACACCTGCACCCTGGTCCTTAAATATCAGCTCCTCCCTTGGTTCCCTGCCGGATCTTTGTTAGTCTATTGCTATAGTGAAAGTTCTGTGTCTCTGTTACTGTGTACCTGTTCCTTGCTACCTTCCTACCCTGCACCTGTGTTCCTGCCCTGACCTGCCATCTTGCCACATCCTACCAATCTCCTTCTGTGTCACGCCACCTCCCAGTTACCTGTGTGGACGAGTGGTGCCAGGGGTAGCGACCTGGGTGCCGCCTGCCGCAGCAAGACCATCCTGCTTTGCAGCAGGCTCTATTGAAAACCAGCGGCACCTTAGACTCCGCTCCCTGGCACGGCTCACATCATCATCCACACAGGCCCAGAGGATCCACCACCTGCCATGACCATAACACTGATAAGTACTGGAAGGGTTAAGATTTCTAAATAGGAGTAATTTACAAATCTAACAAAAAGAAGAATAGCCAGCACAACTACCTAATACACGGGTGCACGTTGCTGTGGCAAATACAGAGTATACAAAAAAAGAAGGTTGCAGCAATCTTGGTAAAAAAAATTGAGGCTCTTAGTGCACTTTTTGATAAAAACTCGTCCCTCCATCCACCACGCGGAGGTGGCCTCATTTCGAATGGGAACCCTAACACACATTCTGAGCCTAACACTCACCTCTGCTAAGCATATAGCCTCTCACTGGGTGACATGCTGGATCCATTATCAATTTAAAATACCTCCTGTGAAAAAGGGGAGGGGTGCACGGCTACAGAGGATGCCATTCCCCCTAAGTTGCACAAAAAAAATAAATGGCCAGCACAACTACCTAATACACGGGTGCACGCTGCTGTGGCAAATACAGAGTATACAAAAAAAGGTTGCAGCAGCACTCTTAGTGCAATTTTTGATCAAAACGTGTCCCCCCATCCACCACGCGGAGGTGGCCTCATTTCAGATGGGACCCTAACACACATTCTGAGCCTATCACTCATGACACTCACCTCTGCTGGGCAGAGGTATTTTAAATTGATAATGGATCCAGCATGTCACCCAGTCAGAGGCTATATGCCCAGCAGAGGTGAGTGTTATGAGTGTTAGGCTCAGAATGTGTGTTAGGGTCCCATCCGAAATGAGCCACCTCCGCGTGGTGGATGGGGGGACACATTTTGATCAAAAAATGTGTTAAGAGGCTCCATTTTTTTGACCAAGAGTGCTGCTACAACCTTCTTTTTTTTGTATACCAATTTACAAATCTGTTTAACTTTCTGGCACCAGTTGATTTTTTAACGCCTTAAGGACTCAGACAATTTAATTTTTACGTTTTCATTTTTTCCTCCTCGCCTTCTAAAAATCATAACTTTTTTATATTTTCATCCACAGACTAGTATGAGGGCTTGTTTTTTGCGCGACCAGTTGTCCTTTGTAATGACATAACTCATTATATCATAAAATGTATGGCGCAACCAAAAAAACACTATTTTTGTGGGGAAATTAAAACGAAAAACGCAATTTTGCTAATTTTGGAAGGTTTCGTTTTCACGCCGTACAATTCATGGTAAAAATGATGTGTGTTCTTTATTCTGAGGGTCAATATGATTAAAATGATACCCGTTATTACATACTTTTCTATTATTGTTGCGCTTGAAAAAAATCACAAACTTTTTAACCAAATTAGTACATTTATAATCCCTTTATTTTGATGACCTCTAACTTTTTTATTTTTCCGTATAAGCGGCGGTATGGGGGCTCATTTTTTGCGCCATGATCTGTACTTTTTTTTGATACCACATTTGAATATAAAAAACTTTTAATAAATTTTTTATAAATTTTTTAAAATAAAATGTATTAAAAAAGTAGCAATTTTGAACTTTTTTTTTCCGTTCATGCCGTTCACCGTACGGAATCATTAACATTTTATTTTAATAGTTCGGACATTTACGCACGCGACGATACCAAATATGTCTATAAAATTAATTTTTTATGCTTTTTGGGGGTAAAATAGGAAAAAACGGACGTTTTACTTTTTTATTGGGGGAGGGGATTTTCACTTTTTTTTTACTTTTACATTTTTTAAAAATTTTTTTTACACTTGAATAGTCCCCATAGGGGACTATTCATAGCAATACCATGATTGCTAATACTGATCTGTTCTATGTATAGGACATAGAACAGATCAGTGTTATCGGCGATCTTTTGCTCTGGTCTGCTCGATCTCAGCCGGACGGAGGAAGATGAGGGGACCTCCGTGTTGCGTTCTGAATGATCGGATCCCCGCAGCAGCGCTGCGGGCGATCCGATCATTCATTAACATCGCGCACATCTGTATTGATCCCGGCACATGAGGGGTTAATTGCGGACGCCCGCGAGATCGCGGGCGTCGGCCACTGCCGGCGGGTCCCTGGCTGCGATCAGCAGCCGGGATCAGCCGCGCATGACACGGGCATCGCTCCGATGCCCGCGGTTATGCACAGGACGTAAATGTGCGTCCTGGTGCGTTAAGTACCACCGCACCAGGACGTACATTTACGTCCTGCGTCCTTAAGGGGTTAAAAATAGTTTTCCACCTGAGTACCCCTTTAAGTTATATACTCACATAGATGATATGATGGGGAAGACAATCATTTGAAGTGGTGTTAAGCTGAATAGGAGGCAACAATAATTTTACTCTTCTTAGTGCTTTATCGGGTCCCTTCAAGTAAGAGGCCCGATATAACACTAAGACGTGTGCAAGTGGTGCCGCAAAGTCTATGGTGAGTGTTACTAATTTATTTCTATTTCGAATATATCCAGGATATGGATGGAATATATCCAGGATATGGATGGAATATATCCAAGATATGGACTCCCCTTCAGTGATGGGTTGTTTAGATTCTGTGGCTAGGGAAAGGGGGAGAGGGGCAGAAGAGTCCTTGATGTAGCCCCTCCAGGAAGAAGTTGCAGGTGTTAGATCTGGTAATATTGGAGCCAGCATTGGTGAATCATTGTTTTCAGCACAGTCGATCCAACTAACATTGTGGCGATTGACCTTTCTGCTGAGGTAAAAGGTTGCCTTACACTTAACACCAGCCAATCAGCTTATTCCTCCTCCAAATCAGCCCCTGCAAGTCAATCCAATAGTCACAGTGTTTTGGTTTGTCATCTGGTTTCAGTATCTGAAGAAGATGGGTTACAACACTGCATTTTCGTAAAAAAGAGCCATACCATGATTTGTGGCACCTGTAGTTCCATCCAATCAGCCTGGTCAACTTTCTAAGACTACGCTAAGGCTTAAATCCTATTCACTGTCTCTTCTGAAGTCTTTGGGCAGCCCTGACTTTTCCCATAACAAACACCCAGTGGTTACAAATTGCTTCACCTAATGTGAAATGCAGCTATTATGCGGAGCACATTTACCAAATTTATTCTGAAAGCTGTACTGTCACAACAGACCCTGTTCTTGCAAATTCCAACGTGCAAAAAACTTTTTCTTGCTTTGATGTCACCATCTTATGGCTCCCAATGTAAGCACATTTCCAATGTGGCTCTTGAAAATGAAAGTTGTGCTGTGATTTTTTTAAGCCAGTTTTGCTTTGTTTTTTGGTCACTAGCCAGTTACTACTGATGTTTCTTTAACTACCGGATTTTACTTTTGCACCATACTTTCTATATTATATCTTTCATACTCAGGGATAGATAATATTATTATGACTTTGTACATACAGTACTTCCTTGTGGGCAAGAAAACCAATATTGGATAATATTACCTTCTATAGAGGATGGCTGGTCATCCTTTATAACATCATTGTAGAGATCTTTGTGTCCTTCTACATACTCCCACTCCTCCATGGAGAAACAGACAATGATGTCCTCATATCTTACAGGAACCTGGTACACACACAAATGATAAAGTCATCAATAGCAGGGTTTAGGGTGGAAAGGTTAATGGCGTGGAAGTCACATAGCACTTGATCTGACCAGAGACCAACTAGGTGTCCAGTAGTTAAAGGAGAAAACTCGTTCCTTTTTTCTCCCTTCTGTCTTAAAGGGGTACTACCGTGGAAAACATTTTATTTATTTTTTTTAAATCAACTGGTGCCAGAAAGTTAAACAGATTTGTAAATTACTTCTATTTAAAAATCTTAATCCTTCCAGTACTGGGGCTATATACTACAGAGGAAATCTTATCTTTTTAGATTTCTCTGATGTCATGACCACAGTGCTCTCTGCTGACCTCTGCTGTCTAATTAAGGTACTGTCTGGAGCAGCATATATTTGCTATGAGGATTTTCTCCTGTTCTTAAAATGGACAGCAGAGGTCAGTAGAGAGCATTGTGGTCATGACATCAGAGAAATCTAAAAAGAAAAGAATTTCCTCTGTGGTATATAGCCCCTAAAAAGTACTGGAAGGATTAAGATTTTTAAATCGAAGTAATTTACAAATCTGTTTAACTTTCTGGCACCAGATGATTTAAAAAAAAAAAAAAGTTTTCCACGGTAGTTTCCCTTTAAGACTATTCTCTTACTCTCTGAAGCAGATTATATATAAATATATACATACTAGATAATGTCCCTTCAGCGTAGATTGATAGCTTAGCTTGGATTGTTTTACTGGCAGAGCCAGGACTAGTTAAAAAGTACCTGACACCAAATAAACTTTTCTAAACTAACTCAGGCTATGTTCCCTAACTACTCCTAATACCCCCCCCCCCCCACCCTTAAAAAAAAATTCAGAGCTTTAAAAAGCACTGTATCATACCTTTATTCTTGCTCAGATCTCCCAGTGCAATCTCCCAGCAGGAGAAAGTGGGAGTTTCCCAGTAGGCATGACATCACTGAAGCCTGCTTGGGGATCACTTCCGTCCTCACATCGTTGCAGCCCTGTGATGAATAGAAGACCTCAAGCTCTGTGCATCTTTCAGTGAGGCTCTATGCAAGTCTCAGTGAGGCTCTTTGCAGCTTTCAATGAGGCTCTGTGCAGCTGTCAATCAAGCTCTGTGCAGAGAAGCACATCCTGAGTTTGATCTCCTGCCAGGCCGGGAGGAGACCAAACTCACTGTATTAATTGTGGCAAGGACCAGAACAGCGCCACCTAGTGGCCCTTTTTTCTATTACATTTTAAACATATTTATGTTGATAATTTTAAAAGAAAGTGAATGGGAAAGCGTGTGCTAATTACACAAGGAACGCTGTATTAAAAGTTTTATTTGGTGACAGGTACTCTAAGTTTCTTCTCAGCAAGCTTGCTTCAGATAATTCAAAAAAGGAAAAGCGTATGTAGACCAAAGTATCAAAAACTCATTAAGCTTTATTAGTACAAAATGCACAAAGATAAGACAAACACTTAAAAGCACATAAAATTAGAGATACAAGGGCAGAAACGGGGGGGGGGGGGGATCTGGTTAGGGTACATCAGATTCATGTGTACATTGCCGCAGGTACAGAGATAAGTGGGCAATGGGGAAATACAACAAAATGCCCAGAGTAAATAAATCAGTAAGCCAGGAAGAGGTTATATCCCGAGAAATGTCCCCATGATAAGGTGCATAGAGACTAGTGGATTTCACCCGTAAAGATTAGGTATGCAGGCTGAAACTGAGAACCCAACAGGACGTAAATAAAGTATAAACAGTAAATTACCTAGTGGGAAGGGTGAGAGAGTGTAAGACCAGACCGCTGTGGCCCAACGTTTCACCAAGATAGGCTTCTTCCGGGGCGTGTGATGACACGCCCCGGAAGAAGCCTTCCTGCCCTTGTGGATTTGGAGTTGTATCTCTAATTTTATGTGCTTTTAAGTGTTTGTCTAATCTTTGTGCATTTTGTACTAATAAAGCTTAATGAGTTTTTGATACTTTGGTCTACATACACTTTTCCTTTTTTGAATTAGCTATTCCTTAGCATAGGACCTCATTATTGCATAGGGGTTCTTTTGGTGTTAAAGGGGTTGTGCGCTGCTCTGCAGTTCGGAGCTCCGCTCACAGCGTCCAGAAGTTCATTACTCCGAACGCTGTGTGCGAGCTTCCGTGTTCCGCCGGGCGTGACGTCACGCCCGGCCCCTTCATGACGTCTCGCCCGCCCCTTCGTGACGTCTCGCCCACCCCCTCATGACGTCTCGCCCGCCCTCTCAACGAAAGTCTATGGGAAGGGGGCGTGACGTCACGAGGGGGCGGGCGAGACGTCACGAAGCGGCCGGGCGTGACGTCACGCCTGGCGGCCGCGAACACACTAACTCTTTGGAGTGAGAGGTTTTCATTTGGGAACTCTTTTCACACAACCTTCTAGTGGCTTTTATTAGAAACACATGTTGGAAGGATCATGTGACCTGTCTCTCTTACATCATTGCACATGTGGTGTCCCGATACCGTATCCTATCCGGTACCTGCGTGGGTGGGTCCCCTTAGCCAGAGTCCCTAGGACATCGGGGTCCCCATTGTCTAGTTCACCCCTAGTCACTTCTCATCCAGATAGTTATTGCTCCAATAGCTTACTTGGGAAGCATGCAAATATTATGTAAATGCACTATAAATAGTTAATTACCTGTCTATAGCGTAGCAGGACCTGCGGGTCATGTGGTTAAGTGAACTCTATGGTATTTCTGCTTGAGGACCTTTGGAGATCCTTGTGACGTAGTCATTCCATCACTCATTGTAACAGTGAGGGACAGATGTTCGGACCAATCAGATTAGCCCCGCCCCCTGCCCATATAAGGGAGCGGTGGCCATGTTCTCGTTCTCTTGTTCCTGTGCAAGCAAGCAAGAAGCATCTGCGCTGCTGAGATCAGTGAGTCTAGGCCTGAACCTTGCAACGACGGCCGATAACTTCTAAATTCTGAGTGTATCAATCACCACGCACTCTGCAAGATCACCGGACCTTATCTATCCCCTAAATCCGGACGGATCTGCAATAATTACCCTAAATCCAGAGACTTTAATTTATTTCAAGGTCCGCAACAATTGTCAGTCATTGAGCTATATAAAGACTGTATTCCTGAGACTGTCATTGTTCATTGGATGTACAGCAAGCACTTAAGTAAAGTTTCCCAAGTTCAAGTACATTGTGGACCTTCAGTCATTTCATTACATGCACCTGTCGTTTCTGGGAAGGGCGGCGATAGGCCGGAGGATTACCTCAGCATACTAGCCCTCAGCCTGGCGTCACGAACTATAGGGTTAACATTAACCCCTCATCTACTGAAACAATACCCCCACTACCAACACCCCCCAAGGGCTACCACACACATTTATTTTTACAGTGTATACACATGACAAGTAAAACAGAGAAATATAATATGTGTTAGAGATGTACTGTACTGATTTTCATTCCACTTACTGGATCATACATTGTGATGAATTCACTGCAACACGACAACTGTGTTACTATAAAATGTCCCAGCATTGTCAACAGTGCTCACCTCTCCAGTCAGAAGATGAATGATCTTGTTAGTGAGGTCTAGGATCTTATTCTTTTTCTCATGCACCAACGACAGAGGCGACAGTTTCATGATGGGGATTTGGTTCCTGTACAACCCTTCTGATAGTTGAGGGTCACTGCTTGGTGTCACATGGTCTCTAAACTTCTTCACCATCATGTAATCCTGCAAGATTGAAAAATACCAATCACACTGGAAACTTTTTGGTTTGACCAGCTCTTGTTAGTGAGCCAGATCATTTAATGCAGCAACTAGAGCGGACCCTTTCGGCTCAAATGCAGCACTTTATTTAATACTTTCTTTTATCATTCAGCCAGAAGTCTATTGCTATTACACAATGCCAGGGGGTTCAGGCTAAAGGATGGTATATGTAAGGTGTGATAGCCCAGTACAGGAGTTGCACCCCTGTACCCTTGCTGCCCTGTCAGGCAGCCTCCCTACAGGGTCTCCTGGGCCCCTCCTGCATCTGTTCCCCTTGCATATGCATTTGTATGTGTTTTATCTCCAGGAAATATACCTGTAATGTGTTATAGCTTTAAGAATAGTTGAAATGTGATTAACCTGATGTCATGTGATTGTAATCCAGGGAGGTGTCAGTGACCATGTGACCTGAGGGTGACCTATGGGACCCCTCCTAGTCTCCCCCATATATGCCCTGGGTGGAGCTAGCTCACTCTCTAAGTCTTTGCTGAATTGCAGAAAGGTCAAGTCCTAGGTGTGTGTCTGGAATCCAGAGGAGGCCTAAAGTCAGTCAGTCAAGCAGCCACATCTTTTCTCAAGGCCATTGCCCCACAGGTCAAGTCAAAGTCTGGTAAGCTACAAACGGGGTGAAGTCTGTCATAGTCAGTCTCAGTCGTCAGTCCAAGCCAAGTCTGTCTCAAGCTGTCTCAGTGTGGCCCCATCAAATTGACCAAGTCCACTATAAGTCTCAGCAAGCCCTGTGGTCTCTGCAGTCACTGGTCACCTACTTGGGCCTAGCCAAGTGGTATAGACTGTTACATCTGTCTGCCTAAGTAAAGCTGCAGTTGTTTCGTAACTTTGCATCAGAGTCATTATTTCCCCCCTGCCTAGCCCAAGATCCAGCTGTATTCTTTCGGGTGGTTTAGAGGATGAACCACGTCCTGGCGTCAGAAACACAAGTGGTTAATACCATCTGCCCCTAGGGTAATTTCATCTGCCCTCATCACACCCTCACCACATAAAGGTACACATAGTACTTTCTTTTCCCTGGGAGAGCGCAACATTACCATTGCAGACATTCCTGGAGAGGGGGGAGTCTGAACTGCTAAATGTGGCCATGCTTGGGGAGATTATATAGGGGATGTTGGAGACAGGGTGAGCACAGAAACATCAATCCTGGTGATAGGGTAAAAAGGGCTACATATCCTACTTTTATGTGGGGATCTTATGTTAATAGCCTCCTTCATAATTACACTGTGCACAAGCAGGAGTATGAGTCATACTGTGCGTATGGTTACATGCTTCTCGATCTCATGAACGGTAGCAATATATAGAGAGCAAAGGCTGATCGAAAGAGGGGGTATGGCCAGAAAAAGGCTTAGCTCTTTGACAGCTCTTTGACAGGATCAACATATCAGTAGCTGCAAAATATGTGTTCTAAAACTGGAAAACGTGCTTGGAACAACATGCCCCCCAACTGTCCCGATTTCGGCGGGACAGTCCTGATTTTGGGACTACTGCATTGTCCAGCTTTTGACTGCCTCTGTCCTGCTATCACAGAACGAAAAAGCCATTGGCTTCTTGCCCTGTCAGCCTCTATTGCGACCGCCGGACGCGTTATTCAGCAGTCAGGAGAGGCCACTCTCCTCATTTGGGTGAGAAGGGGGGCTCTAGGAGGGCAACTATCTAGGGGGCTCTGCCTACATGGGGACAGCTATCTAGGGGCAACCATCTCCAGGAAGTCTTCTTCAGGTGTAACTATCTCCAGAGGGTCTCTACCTAAAAGGGGACAGCTTTCTAGGAAGGCAGCTATCTGGGTTGGGTCAACCTACTGGAGTCACCTACGTAATAGGAGCAGGGCCATCGTTAGAGGGGGGGGGGGGCAACCTGGGCAATTGCCCAGAGCCCCCATGTTCAAAACGGCCACCTGAACACATATGTGGTGGCCCAGTAAGGGATGGTGTTTCCCCGTACCTTTCCTGCCCTGTCAGGCAGTGTCCATCAGTGTCCCCAGGGCCCCTGCAGTTGTTTCCCACATGTAAATATGTTGTGTATTATATTATGTGTTCTTTAATAAATGTACCATGTGATTGTTACCCAGGAGGTACTAGTGACCAGCTGACCCCAAAGGTGACCTATGGGCTCCCTGCTAGTCTCCCCCATATAGACCCTGGGTGGAGCTAGCTACTCTTTCTTGTTCCTGAGGTCCAGTGCAGTCAAGTCATCTTAGCGTGTGTGTCCAGAACATTGGAGGCCTTAAGTAAAGTCCTGCAGTTACAAGTCAAGTCATGCAGCCACAAGTCAAGTGAAAAGTAAGCTAAAGTCACAGTCCTGTCAGTCAAGTCAAGTCTTCTATCTATCCAGCGTGGCCTCCACTAAATTCTCCTGTCTACTACGAGTCCCAGCAAACCTATGAGGTCTCTGTGTCACTGGTCACCTCCTTGGGCCCTAGCTGTACTGCATAGACTGTAGTACTATCTGTCTACCCTCAGTAAAGCTACCGTTGTCCGTAACTTGGCGTCGGTGTCTTCATTGCCCTGTGCTTAGCCCAGGATCCAGTGGTATACCTTCGGGTGGTTAGGGCTAAAGCACGCCCTGGCGTCAACAACACAAGTGCTTAATACCATCTGCCCCTAGCGTAACAACATCTGCACTGCACCACACATCCCACCATTACCACAACTTTTGTCGTCACAAACAGGATACGGGTGTGTGTCTTATGCCACAAGTCCTCCCCCCTAGTCTGAACTGTGTCCAATATTGTCTACAAGAAAATTGCATGCTGATGCGAATAAAATTTGCGCCAGAAAGTGTACGGGACTTTGTCTATGAAAAGTGTTTTACTCGTGGCGCTTGTGAAATAGTGGGGGAGGTGAAGAAAAGACTGTTTGCCACGGTGGAGTATAAAGGTTCAGTACATGAAAGGGTTAATTTGATCCGGTGTTTCCCGTGCGTGCGAGCGTTTGCAGCTCTGCCCCATCAGTCCCCAGCGATGACGCCTCTTCAGCACAGCGAGGAGGAACCAAAGAGACACCCTGTGTTGCACAGGGTAAGACTTTGCCGACCGGACCAAAATAGGAAGTCCCCTGGACGCAGCCCACTGTAGCGCAGGCTCCATCCTCTGTAGCGCAGGCTCTGCCAACACTTACGATTGTCAGCAGCAAGTCTCCGGTGCTGGTAGCGTTCAGAATTAACCCACTGGTGTCCGTAAGTCCGGTCCCAAGACAAATTACTACCGGGTGCCTGCAAAATAGAGGGGAGCATCCATTACAGTACCCCACTAGCCAAGTCCAAGCTGCTGCAGTACTTCAGCCATTTTCTTAAAGGGGACAGCACCTTATTCTGCTTAAAGCAACAGCGCACTCAAAATCCAACCAGATGTTAGAACCCAGCTCTAGAGATAAACCGGGCGACGGTGCCCCTCCATCTCCAGAAGCGGGATCATCACCTGTCCCAGCAGGCCGGAATGTTGCCAGTTTTGCCTGCAGTCCAAATTAACAACCCTGATGTTCCAATGTCTGCACCGGTATTCATGGGAACCCTGTCCTCCCTACAGTGGAGACCCCTTCACCCTGAGGCATTTCAAGGAAAGGATCCAGAGTTTGTTTGTCTTTTACTCTTTCCCTCCTAATCAACAGGTGCAATTGCTCACAGGACAACTACAAGGACCAGCGTTAGAGGAAGTCCGCACCTGGCCAGCCTCCGAGAAGGCAACTGTAGAGCAGATCTTTGAAGGACTGTACCAGGTATTTTAGTCACATTCTCCATCAGAGGTACGTCTCCGGCTGTATGGAAGGCGACAAAAGCCAGGTGAGACCTTGAGAGCATATGCCGTAGCTCTACAGAATTCCCTAGAGACTGTCCAAAAACTAGACGGTATAACTTCCAAGCATGGCAAGTTGGACAAAGCCCAGCTGAGAATGTTAGCAGTCTAAAACCCCAACATGTCATTCCCCGCTTTCAAGAGACTGGCTATCCAAATGATTGAGTCCAGGACTGAGTTAGAGGGAGCTTGTCCACCTGTCCAAGAACCACTAGGGGTGGTAGCTAGACCTTTACCACCACCATCACCAACCCCCACCCCAGTGTCACCTGCTTTGCCACTCACCACCATCTCGGATTTACACAGTGTTAGGCAAGACATTGAACTGTTGACTAAGGCTGTGAAGGAGCTTGCCACCCTGTCCGCTCCACCTGACTGTGAACCACCTCTGCATAGAAAACCTACCCTTGCTCCTGCTCCCTGCAATTTCAACCCCTGAAACCCTCCACCTAGTAGACCTCCAAGAACTCAAAGTCCCTTTTGTACCCATTGTAATAAACCCGGACATTGGAAAACACAGTGTTTGGATTCAAACAGATGTCCCCTGAGGTCGCAGACCGGCCCTCAGGAAAACAGTCATCAGGTCCAGTCCCAGAACGACCTAAGTCAGGACTTTCACTTTATGTTGCCTTCTGCCCCTATGTAAAAATTATTGTAGAAGGTGTATCATTGCGTTGATAGATACAGGGTCACAAGTGTCTACTATACCTAAAAACGTTTTCTATCAACTTTGGGGTGCTAGCTTATTGTGTGAATGGAGCATATAATGGGCAACCAGTCCCCAAACATGGATACAGTACTGGGAGCCAACCATTCAGTTGGGAGAGCATGTAGCGGGCAGGGAGTGATTGTAACTAATGTGACAGATAAGGGGTCTGTTGAGTTTATATTGGGGATTAACATTATGAAAAACTGCTTTGTTGAAATAGTAGATGCTTTGCATGCCTCTCTTCCCCATATGTCCCCTTCAGGCCAGCGGGCTGTGCAGCACCACTTGAAGGTACTACAAGCGGAGCGGAAGTTTGCCAACAAGCAAGGTGAAATCTGCATAGTTAGAGTACAAGACATCAGGTCGGTGACCTTGCAACCCAACACAGAGACTATCATCTGGTGCATGTCCCGGAGTCAAGAATAGAGACTATCAAGCCCTGTTGGAGCCTCTACAACTAGTAGACCGAGTTGCAAGAAGCCTTGTCACTTTTACCAACGGGAAAGTTCCAGTCCGGTTAGTCAACTTGTCTGATGTTGCTACTGTGTTACCCAAATACACCCCAGTAGCCCAGTTGCATCTCATGGAGTCAAAGGACATCTTAATGGAGCGTATGGTGGCTCGACAGCGTGCAGTCCAAGTGGCTTAAGGATCCAGTACGAGTCCTCCCGAGCCCTGGTGGGCACAACTCCAAGTTGTAACAACAACTTTAGGGGAAATACCCAAAAGGGGTACACTAAACTAGATCCCTCCCAATTAAAATCTAACTTTTATTTGATTACAATTAAAATGTACATAATGAAGTGCAGTTTGCAATGTGTCCACTAGATGTCAGGACCACACAGTAATTAAAACCACAGCTACAGTCTACCTATAATATAGCTTGTGAATAACAACCATGCTGATGTTAGTCAGGGTGCACTAATGATAGTATAAATTCAAATAGTAGAAATGAAGTCTAGGCACTCACACTGTTATTATATAATCTAGCTTAGAGCTTAGTTGTATATCACATATATAGCTAAATGAAGTGTCAATCTCTTTATAGAACAGGCATTAATGTTACCAGACAGTACTCCTCACTGCCCTAAGGTTCTACACAACGATCGGAAGGATCTCTAACAGGTAAGTATGTTTCGGGGTATATGTTTCCGTAGATGTTCAGATTTGTTCTTATTCCCTGTTATCTAATATACCTTAACTCATCAGGTAGTGAAGTATAAAATATGGATGTATCATCTGTTATATGAGATGTTACTTTAACAAATTAGTAGGTTTATTTATTTTTTTAATATTCTTTTATACTCAATAGACCATGGAGGTATAGCCCTGCTGTACGTGTGTGGTAATTTTTTTTATTTTTATATATACAGTATATAGTGAATTATTCCAAAAATGCAGAAAAAGAAAAACCTTAATTTAAGCCAAGTGGGCTCCTAGATTTAAGGCAATAAATCCACCTAACTTCTTCTCTCAAAAATATACTATCCATGTCTCCCTTTCTAGGGCCCATCTTCATTTGTCTTATGCCCCAGACTTTGAGTGTGTCAAACTTGTTGCTATGTTGGTCTTTCATATTTCTGGCCAAAGGGGAATCAGTTTGAGTTCTGATTGAACTGATATGTTTACTGATACATCGACGTAATTCTTGCGTTGTTTTGCCTGCGTACATTTTAGGACAGTCGCATTGAATAGCATAAATGACATTCCTACTTGTACCAGTAGGATATACATGGCCATTGTATATACATGGCCATCTACATGGTTGGTAAAGAATTTAGTCTTGGTGATGTATTTACAAAAAGTGCAGTGTCCACAGGGGAATGACCCCTGTGGTCTAGCTGGTAGCCAAGTTGCTCTTGATGTCTTCGGTTCTTGTAGATGGCTATGTACTAGAATGTCTCTGAGGTTGGGACCTCTTCTATAAGTAATGTTGGGTTTATGACCTACTCTATCACTTAAATTGACATCTGAGGAAAGGATATGACAATATTGCTGTAGAATCCTCATCACTTGTGGTGCATAGGCATCATATGTCCCTATGTATCTGATGAGGTCATCTTTTTGCTGTGGGGAATGGTTAGTTGATAATAATTCTGTCTGAATGCTGTTAAGTGCTTGGGCATATGCTCTCCTCATGTGTTTTTTTACATGTGTTTTTTTAGGATAGCCCCTTTGTACGAATCTAGATAGTAATAGATTGCTTTCTTGTTTAAAATGCTGTTCTTCAGAGCAATTACGCTTGGCCCGGAGATACTGTCCAATTGGGATACTTTTTTTTTTAGAGAAGTGGGATGCCAGCTATCCCAATGGAGAAAACTGTTGGTAGCTGTGGGTTTTCTGTATATATGGGTCTGTATCAGGTTATCAACATCATTATAGATGGTAATATCAAGAAAATTAATGGTTCTAAATCCTATTCCTGAGGTGAATTTCATTCCTATTGAATTCTGGTTCAGTTTCTCAACAAAAAATACAAAAATAAAGATACATGCCCATCCCAGAAAATATAAATATCGTCAATGTATCTACCCCAATATAAAATGTGCTCTGTGTACGTGCAAAAACTGTCATCACCAAAAAGAAAAGTGTGCTCCCACCACCCCAAAAACAAATTAGCATAAGAAGGTGCACAAGAAGGCCCCATGGCGGTACCCTTCACCTGATGGTACAGGGCATCGCCAAAGAGAAAGAAACTGTGTGTGAGTACAAAGTGAAGAAGTTTCATGACAAACTGATTGTGTCTGGTGAATACCGTGCTTTTTGTGTCCAGATAACTTGTGACTGCTTGTATCCCAAAATCGTGCTGGAAGTTGCTGTAAAGGCTCTCAATATCCAAACTCATACATGTAGTAGTGTCTGTCACCATGAGATCATTGATTTTTAGTACTGTGTCTTTTGTGTCTTTTAGAAAAGAAGGAAGGGAAGATACAAAGGGTGCAAGAATCTTGTCTATATAGGTGCTGGATCCCTGTGTAAGATTGTTGTTGCCCGACACTATTGGGCGGCCTTTTAACGGATTAGTACCTTTATGAGTTTTTGGTAAAATGTAGAAAGTAGATATTGTTGGATGTAGATTATACATTAATTTCATTTCTTCTTCCATCACTGGCGTCTAGAAGCAAGGACTGCAACTCGGTCAAGTAATCCTGCGTTGGAGTAATCATGGGTCAGCGGCTGGTAAGTAGCTCTGTCCTGTAGTAGATCTTGAGCGATGTTGATCGATCTAAAACGACTATGTTGCCGCCATTATCGGATGGCTTTATTATTAGATCATTGTCAGTTTGTAATTTTGTTAATGCTGTTTTTTCCTCAGCTGTTATATTTGAGTGAATAAGATGATATTTGGGTATAATCATTTGAATATCACGAGTTACCAAGCTGAAAAAACTATCGATCGCTGAATATGGAGAAAATGGAGTTGTCATTCTTGATCGAGGTTTTAAGTCCGTAAATGGTGCTATTATATCAACCATTTGTCCTTCATTCTCTGTAAGTAATGTTTTCAATGTCTCAATAGCCATAGATTCCTGTCTGCCCATGGTCCTTTCTTCACTGGCATGTTGTACATGCCATTTGTGTAGTGCCAACTTACGGGCGAATAAATTAATATCCTTTACCCAACCAAATTCATCAAATTTTTGTGTAGGGGCAAAGGATAGCCCGCTCAATAATAA
The DNA here is from genome assembly GCF_029499605.1 of Hyla sarda. Taxonomy (NCBI): domain Eukaryota; kingdom Metazoa; phylum Chordata; class Amphibia; order Anura; family Hylidae; genus Hyla; species Hyla sarda. The sequence goes on from NC_079195.1 coordinate 183,115,615, forward strand.
AGACACTTCAGATATGCTCAAAACGTGTGAGGACAAATTAAAGATTTGCATGGCATCATTTTGCAGTACCTCTGCTCTTGCTGTATTGTCAGTGTTAGACAATGAAACTATATGTCTGTCCATATGATTACAACCCTGATTATCCACAGGTATGCGAGTTCCAGGTATAGCCAAAAGATCTTGGCTAGCATCTAGCCTTGATGTTCCTGAGGGATATAGCTTCCTCTGTCTAGTAATCGGGGTTATCCCATTTCCAACCGTAATGCTGAAATCTAGAATTGATGCTTGTTACATCATTCTTGGTTTCCCCGGAAGAGTGGCAGGTGTTAACGGTTGAGCAGGTGCCGACCAAGTGCTCACTGGAGGCACTATGGGAAAGATGGAATTCGGTACATTAGGAGGGTGTTGGTTGTTGGGGTTCCCCTCTAAAAAAGTTTGTTGAGATGGATGTACAGGCATGTTTGTGATGGACCTTGGGGGTAGAGGACCAATTGAGGTATATGTATCTGGTAGATAATTGGAAGTCATGTTGGGTGGAACAAAAACATTGTTCTGGGTCCACCAGAGGCAGAATATGAGCCAGAGCCCTGAGCGTGGATTCGTGGATTCGTTACTTTCTTATAGGGAGGTCTTCTGGGACCCATATTCAAGTCCTTGTATTTGCGTTGTGTGCCACTGACTGATTGATTACTCGAATCAGAGTGGTACTCGGTCCCAGAGGTTTCTGAATGAGGGAGAAGATTCAGCTGTGAACCGTAATTGGTTTTTCTAGGTTGGGTGTTTCTTTCTTTATAAGTATATATTTTACCAGTAGAGAAATCTGTGTAATCTCTAATGTATTTGTGGTGTTTTCTTTCTTTAAGTTCACTGTTATAACTGTCAATGTCTTTTTGTAACTTTCGTTCAAGACTTATGAATTCTGGATGGTTTGTAAATGATTGAATCTGTTTAATTTCTTTATCAAGTTGTTCCATAATTTTACTCAGATAAACTATCTTCTACAATACAAGGAGTTATCAGTGTTAGGGAATTTTCGCCCGACAGCGTGCAGTCCAAGTGGCTGAAGGATCCAGTACGAGTCCTCCCGAGCCCTGGTGGGCACAACTACAAGTTGGAGATGACATTACCCCGAGGGATCAAGTCAAGGGAGTCATCAATGTCGCCAAAAGGTACCATGAAGCTTTTAGCAAACACCCCACAGATTTTGGGCATACGTCCATGATACAACACCGAATACTCATAGGCGACAGCCCACCTATCAAGGAAAGACACTGCCTGGAAGGTGGAAGTTGTCAAGAACTGGCCTACCCCGCGCATGGTGAAAGATGTCAGGAGCTTTCCGGCTACTACCGGCGCTTCATTCCCCACTTTACCCAGGTTGCAGAACCTGTCACAGCTCTCTTACGGGGTACGGCGTAGGAGAACTACAATGGAAGACTACCTGTCAAATGGGCCGAAGGGCATGAGACAGCTTTCCGAGCTCTCAAATGTCTGCTGGCAGAACCACCCATCCTGGCGTATTCAGACTACAGTCCGCCGTTCCGGTTATATACCGATGTCAGTTTCAAAGGTGTGGGAGACGTCCTGTCCCAAGTCCAGGAAGGACAGGAGCGGGTAGTTGCCTATGCCAGTCATAACATGCGAGTAGACGAAAAGAACGATGCAAACTATAGCTCATTCAAATTGGAACTTCTCGCTTTGGTATGGGCTGTGACTGAAAAGTTCAAAGACTACTTGGCTGCTGCGCCATTTACTGTCTGTCTACACAGATAATAACCCGTTGGCCCACCTGAACACCGCCAAGTTGGGTGCCATCAAACAACGTTAGGCTTCAAGATTAGCCAATTATAGTTTCACCATCAAGTACAAAAGCGGCAAGTCGAATGTCAATGCCGATGTACTGTCTCGGATGGCCCCCGAAGAACCCCCTGGCGAAGATGTATGGGAAGACGTGGAGATGCCCCCATTTTATCAACGGTTCATGAATAAAAATGTTGTGACCGCCCTCAGGGACAACAAGCCCAGGTCCGAAAAGGTTCAAGATGACCTATACACCTGGAGGTCTCTTCAAGACAAAAGTGGAGTCATGGGGGATCTGTTGGACTATCTGCTGGCCAAAAAGGTCTACGCCGGGCCCTCTGTGATTATGAGCTGAAATTTCTGTGGCGACAGAGGAAGCGACTGTTTGTGCACAAGAGACTGTTGTGCTGAAATTCTTTGTATCCGGTCTCTGGTGATCAACTTCATCAGATTCTGGTTCCCCGAAGAGATGTGGCGAAGGTCCTCAATGCATACCATGATCAGTCGGGACACTTTGGAATCCACAAGACAGAAGCTACTGTAAGGAGCAGATTCTACTGGATCAGAATGCGGAGCGACATTGGAAATAGTGCAGTGAATGTGCTATCTGTAACGTCACTAAGAATGCGCGCAAGGACGCCAGAGCAACCCTCCATTCCATCCAGAGTGAAAGGCCTAACCAGTTGGTTGCGCTAGACCATGTCAAGTTATCTCCTATCCGGTCCGGGTACACTTATGCTCTCACCATGGTGGATCACTACTCCAAATGGGTTGTTGTTGTACCCGTTAAAGATCTCACAGCCAAAATAGCGGCCCAGATGTTCTACTCCAATTGGGTGCAAACCCTTGGGTGTCCGGAGTCTGTCCTAACGGACCGTGAAACGGCCTTCGAGGCCCAACTCTTCCAAGAATTGTGTCAATTCAATGCCTGCATCTGGACTACTGCTTACTACCCCCAGCGGAATGGGCTCTGTGAATGCATCAATCAAGTCTTCATCCACATGTTGCGAGCAGCTTCTGTGTCAAGACAAGTTGCTGTCAGTTGTTTCCTTGATAAAGCCACTAAAGTGGCGAAACATGTCGGGGTGTGACAGTACTGTATTGCAATTAGCAATTCCACTGCAGTCTGTGTGAGATAACAGCCAATCAATAAGGTCTGGTTCGAACAACCCGCACCTGTGGTGCACAGCAGGTATGAGGCGCTGAGTGTTGTAACACCCTTGATACATATTGCTTTACTAAATACTGACCAAAGGTCATATATATATATATATATATATATATATATATATATTATACATATATATATAAGTAGCTGTATGGAAGGATGATCATATACCTCCATTCTGGGTACTAAATAGTTTCTCCAGAATATATAAGAACAACATCCTACTTCAAAATCTGAGTTAGGAGTTTTCACTTGCCAGCAGGGTATGACCAACATAAGACCCAGGCACGATCCCATATACCTATGACTACAGTGTAATTGTGTTTTTAATACGTCTGATTCCTCACTTATACTTTATTATCATTTGAGTAACCAAAGATATGTGACCAAAGTAGCTTTTCAATTTGAAAAGTAAATTGCGTTTGGTGCTTGACACTTTACTACAACCTCCTATCAAATAAATGCACCAGACGTAAAAATATAAATAAAATAACAAGCTTTATTAAACATATATAGTAATTAAATAAAAGACATGAATAATGAGAATCAGCAATAGCCAGAAAAAATGTGCAATGATCAAATAAAGACTATTCTCTTAGGAGTTTGCCATTAACAGTTAAACACATACAGCAGAATAATCACTGCCACACTATGCACACATGGAGAGGGCAAACACAAAATGAATAATAATAATAATTAGAGAAGAAAGACAACGTGTGCAAGTGATCTATTGGTGCACTGTGGGAGCCTAAAAAAACCTAGAGACAAAAGTGTATTGTATGAGACCTGAAGAAATCAACAGGTACATCCATAGCAACATCACTGCACTAGAAAGGTACACCAGCCCACGGAAGGGAAGAGAAGGTAAACAAGCTGCCACAGTGCATCCGGAGTCACCACGTTATACTCACAGAAGAGATCACACACAACCCCTACGCCGTTTCGCTACCCGCTTCTTAACCTTGGGGTTAAACTGTTGTAAGACAAGAAGAGTGGCCCCCAACTGCTGCCTGAACTATTGGAGATTTATAATAACACAGTCCACTGTTCTACGGGGTGCAACCCTTTCTACTTGATGATGGGGTGCCATGGACAGCTGCCTAAAGACTGAACATTTGGGGTCCAAGCCCTGTTCAACAACTCTCCACAAGCCTCCCTGGAGTGGGTCCCTGACCACTAGAGAAAAATCCAAGAGGCCAAAGAAATTGTCAGCAAGAAGATGGGCGAGGCCCACCAGAGTCAACAGGAGGATTATAACCGTCATGCTTCTGCCAAACCACTTCAATAGGGCGCTAAAGTGTGGTTGCGGAAGTTTCCAAGAACCCATAAATTAGACTCTATTTGGGAGACTGAACCATACACAGTAACGGCCATACCCTATGCAGACTCTGACGTGTACGAAGTACAAAAGCCTAGGTATGAGTCACAAGTTGTTCATCACAACTGAATCAAACTGTGTCTAAAAGAAGAGCTGCCAGTGCTCCCCGCACCATCTCCTCCAGCTGTTAGACCTGCAAGAGAGCAAGTGAGGGATTCATCCATATATGGACTTCCCTAAGTTCCCCAAGTCAGCCTGCGGTGTTCTGTGTCTCACTATCCTTACCATCCTTTGGGTCTGTTCCACCAACATTAATTTCTACTCCAGCTCCAGTCCTGTCACCGTTGACTCCAGTTTACACACCAGTTTCCAGAGTGCCAACTCTGTCACCAGTCTCTCCAACACCACAATCAGCGACTCTGAGTCCTGCCAGTCCAGATCCTGTACCAACTCTAGAATTTGCTGAGGAAGACCCCTTCATAGTTCCAAATGTACCGAGAGCTCCAGAATACGCAAGTGTTCTAGACTCTCCTGAAGTGGTGTTGCGTAGGTCCCAAAGGTCCACCCAAGGACAACTCCCAGCAAGGTACAAAGATAAACTCATAAATAAAAGTTAAGTATCACACATAGTCCAGTGAAGTCAGTACACTATTATTACTTTAGTCTAATCCAATGTCAATGATTAGATAGGACTGTAGTCTTGTATATTTGTATGTTTTCCAGTCCACCCATGTCTATAATGAGGATGTCTGAGGTTTTCTTCTGCCCCAGTGAGCAGGATACTTTACTGGAAAGAAGGTATTCCTGATAGCTTCACAAAACACGTGTAGAGACAGAGTTAATCTAATGTAAACGTAACATGATGTTTGGAGTCTATGTATAGAGTTTTGGGGGGTAGTGTGTCAAACCAAGGGAACCCAGTAGCCAAGGTATTGGGTAGATAGCCTCAGGTAGCCCAATATGAAATGTCTTGTAAAGTTGTTATGTAAATAGTTGTTGGAGAGTGTCGAAAAGTAGATCACAAGGTAAAAAATCTCCACCCATGTTTAGAACATGTATGGACTCATTGCTGTTTCCCAGACCGGGAAAGGACTTTGTGCAAAAATTCGCCAGGAACTGTCATTGGCCCCAGTGAGCACTTCGGTCCTCCGCCCTCCAGGATTGGGCGTTGAGGGCGACTGTAATTAAGAGGGGGAGTTAGTGGTGGCCCAGTACGGGATCGTGTTTCCCCGTACCTTTCCTGCCCTGTCAGGCAGTGTCCCTCAGTGTCCCCAGGGCCCCCTGCAGTTGTTTCCCCCATGTACATATGTTGTGTTTTCTATTGTGTGTTGTATCTTTAACCCCTTAAGGACTCAGGGTTTTTCAGTTTTTGCACTTTCGTTTTTTCCTCCTTACCTTTTAAAAATCATAACCCTTTCAATTTTCCACCTAAAAATCCATATTATGGCTTATTTTTTGCGTCGCCAATTCTACTTTGCAGTGACATTAGTCATTTTACCCAAAAATGCACAGCAAACAGAAAAAAAAAATCATTGTGCGACAAAATCGAAGAAAAAACGCCATTTTGTAAATTTTGGGGGCTTCCGTTTCTACACAGTGCATATTTCGGTAAAAATTACACCTTATCATTATTCTGTAGGTCCATACAGTTAAAATGATACCCTACTTATATAGGTTTGATTTTGTCGCACTTCTGGAAAAAATCATAACTACATGCAGGAAAATTTATACGTTTAAAAATGTCATCTTCTGACCCCTATAACTTTTTTATTTTTCCACGTACAGGGCGGTATGAGGACTCATTTTTTGCGCCGTGATCTGAAGTTTTTATTGGTATAATTTTTGTTTTGATCAGACTTTTTGATCACTTTTTATTCATTTTTTAATGGTATAAAAAGTGACCAAAAATGCGCTTTTTTTAACTTTGGAATTTTTTCGCGCGTACGCCATTGACCGTGCGGTTTAATTAATGATATATTTTTATAGTTTGGACATTTACGCACGCAGAGATACCACATATGTTTATTTTTATTTTTTTTACACGGTTTTATTTTTTTATGGGAAAAGGGGGGTGATTCAAACTTATTAGGGAAGGGGTTAAATGACCTTTATTAACACTTTTTTTTACCTTTTTTTTTTTGCAGTGTTATAGGTCCCATAGGGACCTATAACACTGCACACACTGATCTTTTACACAGATCACAGGCGTGTATTAACACGCCTGTGATCAGTGTTATCGGCGCTTGACTGCTCCTGCCTGGATCTCAGGCACGGAGCAGTCATTCGCCGATCGGACACCGAGGAGGCAGGTAAGGGCCCTCCCGGTGTCCTGCCAGCTGTTCGGGACGCCGCAATTTCACCGTGGCGGTCCCGAACAGCCCGACTGAGCAGCCGGGTCACTTTCACTTTCAGTTTAGAAGCGGCGGTTAGCTTTGACCGCCGCTTCTAAAGGGTTAATACCGCACATCGCCCCGATCGGCGATGTGTGGTATTTGCCGCGGGTCCCAGCCGTTGATGAGCGCCGGGACCGACGCGATATGATGCTTCATATCGCGGGAGCCGGCGCAGGACGTAAATATACGCCCTGCGTAGATAAGGGGTTAACCTGTTGGCCCCACGTCATAGCGGGTCGGGCCCGGCACCTAGCAACGGCCGGGACCCGAGGCTAATAGCGTGCAGCACTGAAAGCGGTGCCGCGCGCTATTAACCCTTTAGATGCGGCGTTCAAAGTGGAACGCCGCATCTAAAGTGAAAGTAAACCATTGCCGGTTAGCTCAGGGGGCTGTTCGGGATTGCCGCAATGAAATTGCGGCATCCCGACCAGCTTACAGGACAGCAAGAGGGTCCCTACCTGCCTCCTCACTGTCCAATCGCCGAATGACTGCTCAGTGCCTGAGATGCAGGCATGAGCAGTCAAGTGGCAGAATCATTGATCAATAGTTTCCTATGAGAAACCAGTGATCAATGTAAAAGATCAGTATGTGCAGTGTTATAGCCCCCTATGGGAGCTATAACATTGCAAAAAAAAGAGTGGAAATAAAAGTGAATAAAGATAATTTAACCCCTTCCCTAATAAAAGTTTGAATCACCCCCCTTTTCCCATAAAAAAAACCTGTAAATAAAAATAAACATGTGGTATTGTCGCGTGTGTAAATCTCCGAATTATAAAAATATATTGTTAATTAAACCGCATTGGTCAATGGCGTGCGCGCAAAAAAAATTCAAAAGTCCAAAATAGCGTCTTTTTGGTCACTTTTTACATCATGAAAAAATGAATAAAAAGTGATTAAAAAGTCCGATCAATACATAAATAGTACCCCTAAAAACTTCAGATCATGGCGCAAAAGATGAGCCCTCATACCACCCCGTATGCAGAAAAATAAAAAAGTTATAGGGGTCAGAAGATGACAATTTTAAACATATACATTTTCCTGCATGTAGTTATGATTTTTTCCAGAATTACTACAAAATCAAACCTATATAAGTAGGGGATCGTTTGGACCTACAGAATAAAGATAAAGTGTCATTTTTACCCAAAAATGTACTGCTTAGAAACAGGAGTCCCCAAAAGTTACAAAAGGGCTTTTTTTTTTCTTCAATTTTGTCGCACAATGTTTTTTTTCCCATTTCACCGTAGATTTTTTTTGTAAAATGACTGATGTCATTATAAAGTAGAATTGGTGGCGCAAAAATTAAGCCATCATATGGATTTTTAGGTGCAAAATTGAAAGGGTTAGGATTTTTAAAAGGTAAGGAGGAAAAAACGAAAGTCCAAAAACGGAAAACCCTCTGTCCTTAAGGGGTTAATAAATGTACCATGTGATTGTTACCCAGGAGGTACTAGTGACCAGCTGATCCCAAAGGTGACCTGCTAGTCTCCTCCATATAAACCCTGGGTGGAGCTACTTCTCTCTCTTGTTCCTGAGGACCAGTGCAGTCAAGTCGTCTTAGTCTGTGTGTTGTGGACAAGATGTCACAGCAATTTTTCCCCCTCTCTGTCTGCATGAGAGGAATAAGCCACGCCCCCTCATCTCATCCAGCTGAGTACACAGCTCCTCACCTCCCCTCCCCCCTGCTCTGTATTCTAAGGACGCAGGTCTGCACAGGAGAAAGACCTCACAGAGAAGATCTGAAGGGGAGGATGAGAAGGTGCACGGGCTGGGGATGTATGGACTTCAGGGGAATAAATCTCATACTGGGAATGATCTCTATGGGGGAGATTTATCAAAACCTTTCCAGAGGAAAACTTGCCCAGTTGCCCATAGCAACCAATCAGATTGCTTCTTTCATTTTTCACAGGCCTTCATAAAAATGAAAGCAGCAAGCTGATTGGTTGCTATGGGCAACTGGGCAAGTTTTCCTCTGCAGAGGTTTTGATCAATCTCCCCCTATATGTGAAGGGGGAAAGGGGGGGACGACTCCTGAATGACACATGCTGGGAGTTGTAGTCCCTGTTGTGTGTGTGTGTATGCTAGTGTTTACAAACCAGAGTGCCTCCAGCTGTTGCAAAACTACAACTCCCAGCATGCCCTGACAGACTTTGGGCATGCTGGGAGTTGTAGATTTGCAACAGCTGGAGGTACACTGGTTGGGAACACTGTTCTAGCCCATTCAGCATACACATCATTTTACACCAGTGTTTCCCAACCAGTGTGCCTCCAGCTGTTGCTAGCATGCCCAAAGGCTGTCATGGCATGCTGGGAGTTGTAGTTTTGCAACACCTGGAGGCACTCTGGTTTGGAAACACTGGTTGGGAAACACTGGTGTGGTGAACTACAACCCCCAGGAGACTACAGAGACAGCATGCTGGTGTTATACCAGAGACTGAAGACTCCTGAATGACACATGCTGGGAGTTGTAGTCCCTTTTGTGTGTGTATGCCAGTGTATCCCAACCAGGGCTGATTATATTGGTGTGCTGTGTATAAGGGGGCCGACCCGGGAAAATAGTAGGATGGGTAAAGGGCGGAACAAACAAACAAAAAAAAAAGGAGCCGCCCCAAACCAGCAAGGCATGTGGCATGCTGGGATTTTTAGTTTTCAGCACAGCAAGAAACAGGAAATAGAAGCAAAGATAGGAAAACAAAATGGGGGATAAAAAGACAACAAAGAACGGAAATAGAGTAGGCTAAACAACAAGAATAGAAATGAAACAAAACAAATAGGGTAAGTAAAAAACGGAAAAACACGTTGACCACCGGAGTACCCCTTTAAGTCAAGTCCTGCAGGTGCAAGTCAAGTGCTGGTCAAGATAGGGAGTCATACAGAGCAGTACAGTGGGGATTAAAAGTTTGGGCACCCCAGGTAAAAATTTGTATTAATGTGCATAAAGAAGCCAAGGAAAGATGGAAAAATCTCCAAAAAACATCAAATTACAGATTAGACATTCTTATAATATGTCAACAAAAGTTAGATTTTATTTCCATCATTTACACTTTCAAAATAACAGAAAACAAAAAAATGGCATATTGCAAAAGTTTGGGCACCCTGCAGAATTTATAGCATGCACTGCCCCCTTTGCAAAACTGAGACCTGCCATTGTCATGGATTGTTCTCAATAATCATCTGGGAAGACCAGGTGATGCCATCTGTGAAAAGCTGAAGTTAAAAAAAAGGATGGCTTCTACAAATGGATAATGATCCTAAACACACTCGAAATCCACAGGGGTTTACATCAAGAGGCGTAAACTGAAGGTTTTGCCATGGCCTTCACAATCTCCTGACCTAAACATAATTGAAAATCTATGGATAGACCTTAAAAGAGCAGTGTGTGACAGCCCAGAAATCTCAAAGAACTGGAAGACTTCCGTAAGGAAGAATGGGCAAAGATACCTCAAACAAGAATTGAAAGACACTTGGCTGGCTACAAAAAGCTTTTACAAGATATTAACTCTGCAGGGTGCCCAAACTTTTGCACATGCCATTTTTTTGTTTTCTGTTATTTTGAAAGTGTAAATGGTGGAAATAAAATCTAACTTTTGTTGACATATTATAAGAATGTCTAATCTGTAATTTGATGCCTTTTGGAGATTTTTCCATCTTTCCTTGGCTTCTTTATGCACATTAATACAAATTTTTACCTGGGGTGCCCAAACTTTTGATCCCCACTGTATATATGAGAGAGGAGATCATAGAGAGCAGTATATATGTGATAGGGGGTCATGGGGAGCAGTATATGTGTGATAGGGAATCAAACAAAGCAGTATATGTGAGATATGGTGTCATACGGAGCAGTATACAGTGGGGTAAAAAAGTATTTAGTCAGCCACCAATGAGAGTAATTTTCATCATAGGTATACCTCAACTATGAGAGACATAATGTGAAAAAAATCCATAAAAATCAAATTGTCTGATTTTCAAAGAATTTATTTGCAAATTATGGTGGAAAAAAAGTATTTGGTCAATAACAAAAGTTCATCTCAATACTTTGTTATATACCCTTTGTTGGCAATGACAGAGGTCAAACATTTTCTATAAGTCTTTGCAAGATTTTCACACACTGTTGCTGGTATTTTGGCCCATTCCCCCATGCAGATCTCCTCTAGAGCAGTGATGTTTTGGGGCTGTGGCTGGGCAACACGGTCTTTCAACTCTCTCCAAAGGTTTTCTATGGGGTTGAGATCTGGAGATTGGCTAGGCCACTCAAGGACCTCGAAATGCTTCTTACGAAGCCACTCCAAAGGGTTAATAGGAGGGGAGTTAAGTGCAGGTCAGGAAGAGTTCAGGGGAGGAGTTAATGGGGGTTAAAAGGCTGGGAGCAGGAGAGGAGGGGACAGTCTGCCGGACAGAGCCACAGGAGAATGTTGGTCCCTTACCTGTGGTGAAGAGGCTCCCTCATGGCGTCCATCGAGGAGTTGGTGGCACGTATGTGGGAGGAGGCACTGCGCCGGCGTCCCGGATGGTCGGAGCAGCTGCAGGGCATGGTGAGCTCTCCGGCAGCAGGATTTGCGGTGGTGGTGTTGGCGGAGGGGCCAGAGTTGCGGGCGAGTGGACGCCGGTCCCAGCCACCGACCCGCCTGAGCCCCAGCCCATAGCGCAGCACTGGTGCCCGCCCCTCGACCTCTGCTGCTGGCAGTGCCGGTGGTGAGCGGTTGGGGAGGTCTTGGGGATCGGTGCTTGGGCGCACTGGTGTGGCTGAGAGGGGGAGCAGCCGTGCTTTGTTCCCGGTGCAGCTGCGTGGGGAGGAGCCTGGACATGTGACGGCCCGCTGCCGGGGCTTGTTTCAAAGAAGGAACCAAACAAGTTCCACCTGATTCATCACCTGTCCCACCCCGAACGGGGGTCGGTGAACGGATGGGAATGACCCAGAGTTGTGCTCCGTGTCCTACACTTCGTTTGATCGGGTGTTTGTTTGGGTGCGGTAGGGGCGCTGTTAGCAAAAACGGACATTTAGGCCACTTTTTGGTTGCTGCAAGTCATTCGGTGCTCCATTATTTGGACGACTGTTTTTGGGTCCAGCGGGGTCGAGGGTCTGTGCGATTTTCTTGCAAGTTATGGAACGTATGGCGAGTTGGTTCGGGGTCCCCTTGGTGCCCGGCAAGACTGAAGGGCTGGCGACGACGGTTAGTTTTTTGGGAATTGTTATAGATACAGAAGCCATGGAGTGTCGGCTGCCTGACAACAAGCTTGAGGTTCTAAAGGGTAGGGATCGACCGATTATTGGTTTGGCCGATATCCCGATTTTGGAAGTTATCGGTATCGGCAATTACCTTGCCAATAATCAGATAATGCCCCCCGCACCGCACCACACCGCAACCCCCCACCGCACTGCACCGCCCCGGCCAGAGACCGCCGCCACTGCCCCATTGCCTCCCCCATCCCCGGTTTTATAATTACCTGTTCCCGGGGCCCGTGCTACTTCTGGCTCCTGTGGCGTCCTGTGTTACACTGTGCGCTGCACAATGACGATGTTACGCCGAGCGCTCCGGGTCCCTGCTCCTCCCCGGAGCGCTCGCGGCGTTCTCCCTTCTGCAGCGCCCCGGTCAGACCCGCTGACCGGGAGCGCTGCACTGACATTCGCGATGGGGATGCGATTCGCATAGCGGGACGCGCCCGCTCGCGAATCGCATCCCAAGCCACTTACCCGTCCCGGTCCCCAGCTGTCATGTTCTGGCGCGCGCGGCTCCGCTCTAAGATTTAAAGGGCCAGTGCACCAGTGATTGGTGCCTGGCCAAATCAGTCTAATTAGCTTCCACCTGCTCCCTGTGTATATTACCTCACTTCCCCTGCACTTCCTTGCCGGATCTTGTTGCCTTGTGCCAGAGAAAGCGTTAGTGTTGTCCAAAGCCTGTGTTCCAGATCTTCTGCTATTCACATTGACTACGAACCTTGCCGCCTGCCCCGCCCTTCTACTACGTCTGACCTTGCCTCTGTCTAGTCCTTCTGTCCCACATCTTCTCAGCAGTCAGCGAGGTTGAGCCGTTGCCGGTGGATACGACCTGGTTGCTACCGCCGCAGCAAGACTATCCCGCTTTGCGGCGGGCTCTGGTGAAAACCAGTAGCAACCTTAGAACCGGTCCACCGACACGGTCCACGCCAATCCCTCGCTGACACAGTGGATCCACATCCAGCTAGCCGAATCATAACAGACGAGTGACGTCCTCAACACGATGTCACGTTCAGTACGCACAGTGACAGCTCAGGACGTCGCCGGAGTAAGAAGTAGAGTGGACCCAGGGGACAGATAATTATAAAACCCCAGGACAGGCAGGGGGAGAGAAGCGGGGTGGGGGGGAATAAATAGCCGATAACTTATACCGATATTCCGGTATAACTTATCAGCTATCGGCCTTAACCTCCACAGATTATTGGTATCGGCCCTAAAAAAATCGATATCGGTCGATCCCTACTAAAGGGTGAGGTTGACCGGGCATGCAAGTTGCTCAGGCTGAGGCTACGGGAAGTCCAGTCATTGTTGGGCAGTCTTAACTTTGCTTGTTGCATTGTGCCTATGGGGAAGGTATTTTGCAGACGTCTGGCGGCTGCTACTGGGGGTGTTCGCAGGCCGCACCATTTTGTGTGCCTGTCTGCTGAGTTGCGGGAAGACTTGAGGGTCTGAAGGGACTTCTTGGGCAGGTTTAGCGGGCGTTCGGTGGTGTTTGAGTGTCCGATCTCTAGTGGAGACTTGGAGCTGCACACCGATGCTGCCGGGGGCTGTGGTTTTGGGGCATACTTTCAGGGGCAGTGGTGTGCGGGGGCATGGCCTGAGTGGAAGGCAGCTGGGTTGGTTAGGAATTTGGTGCTCCTGGAATTGTTGCCCATAGTGGTTGCGATTGAGGTCTGGGGGGCGGAGTTTGGGAACCAGCAGGTGTGTTTTCAATGCGATAATCTGGGAGTGGTGCAGGCCATTAAAGGGGTACTCCACCCCTAGACATCTTATCCCCTATACAAAGGATAGGGATAAGATGTCTGATCGCGGGGGTCCCGCCGCTGGGGACCCCCGCAATATAGCATGCATCAACCACCTGTATCTGCTTCCGGCAGCGCTGAAGGTTCTGGCTCTTTACCACAGGAATGGAAGATCGTGACGTCACGACTCCGCCCTCGTGTGATGTCACGCCCCGCCCCCTCAATGCAAGTCTATGGGAGAGGGCGTGACAGCTGTCACGCCTCCTCTCATAGACTTGTATTGAGGGGGCGGGGCGTGGCATCACACGGGGGCTGAGTCGTTACGTCACAATGCCATAGGTATGGATCTGTGGACTCTGGCGATTCGGGAGGCAGTGGAGAAGGCAGTGGCTTTGTGACAGAGCGGCGGGGTGTAAGGTGTCACACCCGCCGTCTGTTGCAGGAGTACTGGGAAGGCTTGGAGGCACATTTGGAGACTTTTGCTGGACTAAATGATTGGTTGGCTGGGTGGCGGCACCCAGCTTGGTGATTTCCTTGCGGGCATGGAGCCCCAAGGAGGGGTAGGGACTCCGAAAATGGTGCCCCGGGGCCCGATTACCTACGGCCAGGGGTAAAGTAGGAGGTCACTTTCAGGTGGATTGAGGAGGGAGGGAGTGTGCCAGGTGCCTCCAGGTTTTTCCCCTAGTTCTGGGTTAAGGATAGGTTATACCTGTTATGCTATGTATGATGTTCATACGGTTATTTATTGTTAAAACATCTATCTATCTATCTATATATATCTATATCTATATCTATATCTATATATATATATATATATATCTCAACGTGTGTGTGTATGTATGTATGTATGCATGTATGTGTGTATGTTCCAGGATCACGTCCAAACGGCTAAAGATATTAACATGAAACTTGGCACACATGTTACTTATATGTCAACAACAAACATAGGATAGGTGATTTAACCCTTACTCACCCCCATTTGCCAGGGGCGGGGTTTATGTTTAAAGTCCCATACAAGTCAATGGGAAATATATGTTACTGCATAACTTCCAAACGGCTGGAGATATTTCAATAATACTTGGTCACATGTTACTTATATGTCCACTTAAAATATAGGATAGTTAATTTAACCCTTAACTACCCCCCATTTGTGAGGGTTGGGGTTTTGTTTAAAGTCCCATGCAAATCATTGGGAAATGTATGTTCACACATAACTTCCGTACGGCTGGAGATATTTCAATAACTGGTACACATATTACGGGTCGGGATAGGAGGACCGGGATAGGAGGACCGGGATAGGAGGACCGGGATAGGAGGACCGGGATAGGAGGACCGGGATAGGAGGACCGGGATAGGAGGACCGGGATAGGAGGACCGGGATAGGAGGGCGGGAAAGGAGGGCGGGAAAGGAGGTTGGGATAGGAGGACGGGATAGGAGGACGGGATAGGAGGACGGGATAGGAGGACGGGATAGGAGGACGGGATAGGAGGACGGGATAGGAGGACGGGATAGGAGGACGGGATATGACAACAATATATGAGGACGGGATATGGAGTCAAATGCTTCCTCCTTTGTTTATTTTCCTCCCCAACAAGGATTAGGAAGGAAAAACCGGGCAACGCCGGGTACTCAGCTAGTGTTTAATAAAAGTTGGCCTGCTGTGGCCGTTTTACACCAACAATGGATCAGAGTGTTATTGGGGGGGGGGGGTGAATGGTAGAAGGGTGGTGTAAGGGTCAGCAGCGTCTAGACAATCCCTGAGTCATGCAGTGGATGTTATTTATGTGCACTCTTTTTTCAAAAGGGTGCATAAAAAGATGCATCTACCTAAAAAAATAAATAAATAAAATAAAAGGCCCAGATTCATTTTACGCTGAGGCAACCTTTTCAATGCAAAATCACAGCAAAATCTGAGCTAAAACTCAAAAGGTGCAATATTTATTAAGGCCGTGCACCTTTATAGTAAATTTGGTGCAAGTTAGCCAAAAAAAAAAAAAGAGCCCCAAATATTCTGCCAGGAAAAATGGCATTCTACAGCCAACAATGATAAATGTCCCACTTGGTGTGTACTAGTGTATACATACATCTTCTTAAAGGAGTAGTGTAGTGAAAGATCCTAAGGATGGGGGATAAGTTATAGATCACGGACGGTCCGACTGCTGGGACCCCCGCGATCTCCTGAATGAGGCCCTGGCAGTCTGCTGGAAGGGGGTGTGCCGACCCCTGCACAAAGTGGCGTCTGACACGCCCCCTCCATGTAATCCACAGAGATTGGTAGAGGTCCCCAAAGTCAGAGTTCCTGGGAACGGTGGGGTCCCTCTTTTCTAGTTAGCCCCTTGTCAACCCCCAGTTAGCTAATATTCATATAAATATCAGTGTAAATATGTATATTTAATTGCCTACCTGTTAGAGTTGCAGGACCTTAGCTCATGTGACTCGGTGTTCAGAACTCTATGGTTTGTTGAAGGACCTTCGGTGGTTCTTGTGTCAGGTGTTCACCCACAATGCCATGTAACGGTGAGTGACAGCTGTTATGGACCAATCCAAAACCACTCAGCCACTGCCCATATAAGGGAGCTGCAGCTAATAATCACTCTCTTGGGTTGTTGACTCTGAATGAGGTAGGACCTCCGCAACTTCCAAAGACAGTTACTAGGCCAAAAGCCTTGCGGCCTCGGCCTACGCTAAAGACTGAGTTCTTACAATTCCCCTCTAACTCTGCAAGATCACTGGACCTAAACCTACCCCTAAATCCAGCGGATCTATGCTACAAAATCCTCCTAAACTAAAGAGAACTTACCCGGTCCCAACCACTGTCAATCGCTGCTCAGCTGTATATAGACTCTGTTATCTGGACTGTTACCGGTTACTGCATGTTACAGAAAATCTTCAGTAAAGTTTCAACAAGTTTTCAGCTAAGCACTGGTTGTGGACAATCCGTTATTCTGCACTCACCTATCGCTGTTGGGAAGGGTTGCGATAGGCTTAGCATTCCCTCAGCATTTAACCCTCACCCTGGCATCACGAGTGACAAGGGTTAATAAACCCCTGATACCTGCTCAGCAACACCCCAGCTACCCTACCCCCCCCCCCCCCCCCCCCCCGAGGCTTACCACATATCAAAATACTCTACCAATAGATTGTGTGTATTACCAGAACCTCTTACCTCTCCAGTCAGTAGGTGGATAATCTCCAGCGTGAGGCTTAGTATCCCCTCTGGGATCTCACTAGGTTTGTCCATCTTCTAGGTGTAAAGCTGAAGTTCAGAGGATGATATCCTGTAAATGTGCAGTGTTAAAGAGAGTTAACGGTTTCATAAATATAAAACTGTGACATGCCAAGACAAATAATGAAACTTTAGGCATATATGTGGTGGCTCAGTACGGGAGGTGTCACCCCATACCCCTGCTGCCCTGTCAGGCTGCCTCCTTCAGTGTCCCCAGGGCCTCCTGCATTAGTTTACCCATTGTAAATATGTTGTACTGTATAAAATGTGTTAGCACTTTAATAGTTATACCATGTGATATGTCATGTGATTGTTACCCAGAGGGTACCAGTGACCAGGTGATCCCAAGAGTGACCTATGGGCTCCCTGCTGGTCTCCCCCATATAAGCCCTGGGTGGAGCTTCTCTCTCTTTGAGCTCTGCTCTTCTGCTAAGTTGAGGTCCAGTGCAGTCGTGCCTAGTGTGTGTGTCCAGAGTGTTGGAGGCCTCAAAGTCAAGTCCTGCAGCCACCATCAAATCAAGTAAGCTAAAGTCACAGCTTTATGAGTCAAGTCAGTCTCTGTCATCTGTCAGGTCAACGTAATCTGCACTCAATTGTTCAGTCCTACTACAAGTCCCACAAAGCCCTTAAGTTCTCTGCGTCACTGGTCACCTCGTTGGGCCCTGGCTGAACTGTATAGACTTTACCAACTGTCTACCCTCAGTAAAGCTACTGCTGTCCGCAAATTGGCGTTGGAGCCTTTATTGCCCCCGTGCCTACCCCAGGATCCAGCGGTATACCTTCGGTTGGTTATAGGCTAAACCATGCCCTGGCGTCACAAATACAAGGGGCTCATGCCATCTTCCCCTAGGGTAACAACATCTGCCCTTATCACCCCCTGCCAACACATATAGGTTGTTAGGGATCAGAAGAACTTGGCTACTTTCTTCTCAAAACAGGGATTCACCTGTCAATAGGTTGCGTGCAGTATTCAAACTCCCTCCCATTTATTTCAATGTTCCAAGTTGTAATACCAAACACAACCTATAGACAGGTGTGGTGCTGTTCCTGGTAAAAAAAAACAGCCATGTTCTTGTATTCCTGTACAACTCATTAAAGGGGTACTCCGGTGAAAACCTTTTTTCTTTTAAATCAACTGGTGGCAGAAAGTTAAACATATTTGTAAATTACTTCTATTAAAAAATCTTAATCCTTCCAGTACTTATTAGCTGCTGAATGCTACAGAGGAAATTCCTTTCTTTTTGGAACACTGATGACATCACGAACACAGTGCTCTCTGCTGACATCTCTGTCCGTTTTAGCAACCATGCATAGCAGATGTATACTAAGGGCAGCATGGTGGCTCAGTGGTTAGCACTGCTGCCTTGCAGTGCTGGGGGCCTGGGTTCAAATCCCACTAAGGACAACAATAAATAAAGCGTTATTATTATTATAATAATGTCAGCAGAGAGAACTGTGGTCGTGATGTCATCAGAGAGCATTCCAAAAAGAAAATAATTTCCTCTGTAGTATTCAGCAGCTAATAAGTACAGGAAGGATAACGATTTTTTAATAGAAGTAATTTACAAATAGGAATAACCCGAGAAGACGTGCCCAAAAAAAGAAACGTCCATCTGATTATTGGACAACTGATTCTGATACCAGCGACGACAACATGAGAGATACAGGAGCCAAATCTGATTCACATGACACCCCGAACCTCCCTTTAGGAGGAAGACTCGAAGGGGAAGAAGAAAAAGGAAGAGGTCCCACAAGGACCATGGTCAGGAAGAAAACAGTGACCTGGAACCAGGAACAACTAATGTAATAAATATTTCAGGCATAGACCTACCTACCGAATGTATCTTATTATTATCCAAAGGTCTCAATTTTGGCGTGTGCGAATCTTTCGACATGCCTCAATTTGAGATTGATCTTTTTAAGGGCGTCCGTAAAATCCAACTACATAAATTCTTTAGCAAAAAAGGGAACAAAACATCAGATGACCCTGTGAGAGAGGGTGAAAGACCTTGCACAATAGGACCATTAGGTTTTATTCCTGCAAGTGGCCTCAATGATGAGGAAATATCACATATTAGAATGCTAGCTGAATTAGCAGATCCACAGACAGAAGACATCGATATAGCAGTGCCAACCCTCGGTTATCCTAGGTTTAATAGCGGACGTCAATCTACCTTTAACCCTTCAGTTCCTCCTGGATCACCTCTAGACCTATTTACACAATCTGTTACACAGGATTTGAAATGCCTTATATATCCAGCTCCACTTAAAAATTTGACTAGGGAAGAACAGAAGATGTTAACCTGGCTCTCTCAACAGAGAAACTTAATAGTAACAAGAGCCGATAAGGGCGGTTCGATCGTCGTAATGTCATCATCTCAATACGAAGGAGAAGCCAAGCGACAGCTGACAGATCGCACTACTTATGAAAAAATGTTAACAGATCCAACAAGAAGGGTCATGGATACGCTCCGATCTTTTCTTCGTCGAGCCGTTGAAATGGGAGTCTTAAATCACTCTACTGCAGAACGGTTGATACCCGTCGCACCCAAGAAACCTAAATGGTATATTTTGCCGAAGATTCATAAGTCGCGGACCGACCCCCCCGGACGACCTATCGTCGCGGGGATCGGTTCCGCGACTGAATATCTGTCAAAATATATAGAGTGGCTATTACGGCCCCTTCTACCCTCCATTCCTTCATACTTAAAAGATTCCGGCGATGTCCTTCAATATCTACAAAATGTCACCTGGACTAACCATTACCATCTTACCAGTATAGACGTTGAGAGCCTGTACACTCGCATCCCTATAGGTGCGGGTGTGCAGGCTGTCAGGTTCTTCCTCAGTCAAGCAGGGAAATCTCCTACTTTCATTAATTTCATATCCGAAGCAATAACCATTATTCTAGAGAATAATTATTTTCAGTATGAGAACCAGTGGTTCCGTCAAAGGACAGGAACTGCAATGGGTACATCGGTCTCTTGTACCTTCGCGAACATCTTTCTTGCAGTATTCGAACATAAGTATATATTCTCTACTAACAATACCTATGTCAACAACATTAAAGGATACAAGCGTTACATAGACGATGTGCTACTCCTATGGGAAGGATCCGAGGACCACTTCAATAGTTTTGTCATTTAAACTCTAACACAATGAACATGCGGTTTACATCCGTCTTCTGTCAAAGTCATCTGGACTTTCTTGATATCAGGATCATCAAAACACCTCAAGGCCTGCACACAGAGGGCTACAGAAAAGAAATAGCCCGCAATAGTCTACTTCATTTTAAGAGTTCACACCCTGCACACACTAAGCGTGCTATTCCCTTTAGTCAATTCTTGCATCTAAAAAGGCTAAATAGTGAACATGTCTCTTATTTAGCGCAAGCAGAAGATCTAAAAAAACGTTTGTTGGCTCGCGGATACCCTGTCAATATCATCCAGACAGCGTTCAATAAAGTTGAAGAAATGAACAGAAATGATTTGATACAGTACAAAAGATCCAAGAAAAAAAACGAATCAAGATACAGCACGTAGATTCACTTTCTCATTTAAGAATACTCAAATGAACGACGTCATAAATTCCACCATCAGACGCCATTGGCATATATTATCTACTGATGAAGACTTGAGACAAGTCACAGCTCTATGTCCGTTAATTACCTACCGGAAGAATCAAACTATTGGTGAGAAACTTAAGCAACACACTTCACCCCTTAATGAATCTTGGCTACAGAACCTTTCTCCAGTAGGTAACCATCGCTGCGGATCCTGCAAATTTTGCAAATTCAACACAGGAGCTAAACATCTCAGCCTCGGTGGTTATTCTATTTCTGTTAGACAATTAATCACATGCAAAACCACCTTTGTCGTCTATTACATAATCTGCCCTTGTCATAGATATTACATAGGAAAGACCAAGAGACAACTCTGTGCTAGGTTTCGCGAACATGAATACACGCTCTCCAAAGGAACAGGTCCCCCACGCCTAGCGTTTTGGTGGAATCGAAAAAATTCCAGTCCTTAACCAAGGAGGAGATAGAGAGAATATTCTTCTCCAATGTGAAGCACGTTATATTCTCAGATGTAACGCTCAGGGCCCGGCTGGGCTGAATGAGCGGCTCGACATGTCCCCCTTCTTAAATTAATTACACTAGTCTCTATCTGCACTTTATTATATTAAGATATTCAATTATACACATTTCTGTTTTTCTACCTTCTTTATTATCATCTTTTCGATCACTATTTACTCATTATTTTATCCACTTTTCGGGTCTAGTAACTTGCTGCTATTGAAGTCTATACTTTCATTATAGTTAACACTATTTACGTATAGTTTACATTAATAGCTCTTTTCTCCATTATCTGGTAATGGAGCCTATTCCCTTCTTTCTCTTTCGCTTTTCCGGACCTTCCCTTTTGATCCACACGTTTACCCATAGTTTATATGTTTCTATGGTTACTCCCGTTATTCACGGACTTCCATAAAAGGGCAACGCTATGACGTGAACGTTGAGGCCGGAAGAAGGACGTTCCTACGTCCGAAACAGCCGGCGTAGCCTCTGAGCGCCCCTTACCGTCTTCGTCCATGTCGTGGTGATCCCGGACCTTGGGCCTGCAGCTGTTTACCCGCGGTGAGTGCACGCTACCTCTTTTTCATTGTAATTTACAAATATGTTTAACTTTCTGCCACCAGTTGATTTAAAAGAAAAAAGGTTTTCACCGGAGTACTGCTTTAAATACAGTGAAAAAGGGGGGGCGGGGGGCTAGATTTTTTTTATTTTGGTAAGAGAGTGGTCGACCATGATCACCACCGTGGGCATTTCCTGCCGAAACCATTAAAAACACCAGATGGCAGCCAGACAAATATTGGTGTTTATGTTTTTTTGGCCTTTATTTAATTGATGCTGCATTACTGAAGCTCAGCCCCCATTAAAGTGAATAGGAACTGAGATGCATTAACCCGACATGGCCACTTCACCATGTAGTGACCAGTTGTGTCCACACCGATCAGATATTGATGGTCTATCTTGAGCATCAGCCATCAATCAAAAAAGTCCCAGAAAAATTATTTGAGGCAAATCTGTCAAAAAGTAAGCCTGCGTTCTGCTGATGGTTTCATGTAGGCCAAAACATTTTTTTTTTGTACAGAACTGTTATAAGATCACTCAGACTTGTAAGTGGAGGAGTTGGAATAATATTATAGGAAACTGTTCGTCCAGGGTATACATACCAAAGGGATGACCATCTGTGCATTTGGGTGGTGTAAGCTTGTGCAGCAATCGGCAGACAAAGGGGGGCATTTATTAAAGTGAGTGTAGGTGCACTGATGTTATACACAGGTTTTGATGGAGTAGTTGGAGGGTACATGCACAAAGTTTACTTAAAGGGGTATTCCGGGCAAAAACATCTTATTCCCTATCGAAAGGATAGGGGATAAGATGTCTGATCACGCGCGGGGGGGAGGGGGGGGGCCCGCCGCTGGGACCCCCACGATCTCCCTGCAGCAGCCCGCATTCTATGCGTAGCTGCGTCTGAAGTTTCGGAGACCTTCAGGCTTTCGAGACGGGGATGTGACGTCACGCCGCACCCCCTCCATTCATGTCTATGGGACGGGGCGTTGCGGCCATTACGCCCCCTCCCATAGAAATGAATGGAGGGGGCGTGGCGTGACGTCACATCCCCGTCTAGGAAGCCCGGATGTTTCCGAAACTTCAGATGCAGCTACGCATAGAATGTGGGCTGCTGAAGGGAAATCGCGGGGGGTCCCAGCGGCGGGCCCCCCGCGATCAGACATCTTTTCCCCTATCCTTTCCATAGGGGATAAGATGTTTTTTGCCCTGAATACCCCTTTTATGGTGCAGGGCCGGTGATACATATGGGACTAATACACATTTTTGTGAAATTTCACTTCAGAACACCACTTTGTATGGCCCCCCCTGCTCTGCGACTTTTGTGAGACTTTTTGAAACTGCTGTCTACAGTCAGTGTTGTGAGCCAGGCCTGAGTTGGTGTAGATTTTTTTTGTGTAATTGAAGGCTGTGCAACAAATCTGCAACTTTTTTTTTTTAGAAAAGTCGCATGTCGTAAATCACTGACCACTGCAAAGTAAATGCGGTGACTATTAAATATGTCACGTGACTCCTGCACACACCCCCCCAGCCCCCCCCCCCCCCCCCCCAGTAACCAATGGTTGGGGGCTGGTGTGCGAGTGTCAGCCTATAGAATGTAAGGGAGGCGGAGCACTCAAGCCGAGAAAAATGCTGAGTCACACATTACATTCTATCTGCAATCCACTGCAATGCACCGGCGTACATAAAAAAAAAAAATCACACAATTTGTCGCAATGGCAACATTTTAGCGACAAATATATACAGAAAACCTGTGTAAATACCTTAATAAATGCCCCTCAAAAGAGTCTGAGAGTACTGGAAACATGGAGCGTAAAAAAATGCATGCCCCTTTGTCCTGGGGACCGATTTCGATTTCTTGCTATGATACCCACCTTTGTATGCACACCACAGCACTAGCAACAATAGAGTTTCCTAATGTAATAAAGACAGACACCCTTTATTGCCTAGGGTATTCTAAGGTGGAAGGAAGTGGCTTGAACGGAGATGAATATGGTTGCTTAGATACAAAAAAAAAAAAAAAAAAAACTCCAGCATTCCCATTCTGCCTATTAACCCCTTAAGGACCAGGCCATTTTACACCTTAAGGACCGGAGCGTTTTTTGCAATTCTGACCACTGTCACTTTAAACATTAATAACTCTGGGATACTTTTAGTTATCATTCTGATTCCGAGAATGTTTTTTCGTGACATATTCTACTTTAACTTAGTGGTAAAATTTTATGGTAACTTGCATCCTTTCTTGGTGAAAAATCCCCAAATTTTATGAAAAAAATGAAAATTTTGCATTTTTCTAACTTTGAAGCTCTCTGCTTGTAAGGAAAATGGATATTCAAAATATATATTTTTTGGGTTAACATATACAATATGTCTACTTTATGTTTGCATCATAAAATTTATGAGTTTTTACTTTTGGAAGACACCAGAGGGCTTAAAAGTTCAGCAGCAATTTTCCAATTTTTCACAAAATTTTCAAACTCGCTATTTTTCAGGGACCAGTTCAGGTTTGAAGTGGATTTGAAGGGTCTTCATATTAGAAATACCCCATAAATGACCCCATTATAAAAACTACACCCCCCAAAGTATTCAAAATGACATTCAGTAAGTGTATTAACCCTTTAGGTGTTTCACAGGAATAGCAGCAAAGTGAAGGAGAAAATTCAAAATCTTCATTTTTTACACTCGCATGTTCTTGTAGACCCAATTTTTGAATTTTTGCAAGGGGTAAAAAGGAGAAAATTTTACTTGTATTTGAAACCCAATTTCTCTCGAGTAAACACATACCTCATATGTCTATGTTAATTTTTCAGCGGGCGCAGTAGAGGGCTCAGAAGGGAAGGAGCGACAAATGGTTTTTGGGGGGCATGCCGCATTTAGGAAGCCCCTATGGTGCCAGGACAGCAAAAAAAAAAAAAAAAACACATGACATACCATTTTGGAAACTAGACCCCTCAGGGAACGTAACAAGGGGTAAAGTGAACCTTAATGCCCTACAGGTGATTCACGACTTTTTCATATGTAAAAAAAATATATATAATGTTTACCTAAAATGCTTGGTTTCCCGAAAATTTTACATTTTTAAAAAGGGTAATAGCAGAAAATACCCCTTAAAATTTGAAGCCCAATTTCTCCCGATTCAGAAAACACCCCATATGGGGGTGAAAAGTGCTCTGCTGGCGCACTACAGGTCTCAGAAGAGAAGGAGTCACATTTGGCTTTTTGAAAGCGAATTTTGCTCTGGGGGCATGCCGCATTTAGGATGCCCCTATGGTGCCAGGACAGCAAAAAAAACAACACATGGCATACCATTTTGGAAACTAGACCCCTCGGGGAACGTAACAAGGGGTAGTTTGAACCTTAATACCCTACAGGTGTTTCACGACTTTTGCATATGTAAAAAAATATATATTTTTTTTACCTAAAATGCTTGTTTTCCCTAAAATTTTACATTTTTAAAAAGGGTAATAGCAGAAAATACCCCCCAAAATTTGTTAGGCAATTTCTCCCGAGTACGGCGATACCCCATATGTGACCCTAAACTGTTGCCTTGAAATACGACAGGGCTCCAAAGTGAGAGCGCCATGCGCATTTGAGGCCTAAATTAGGGACTTGCATAGGGGTGGACATAGGGGTATTCTACGCCAGTGATTCCCAAACAGGGTGCCTCCAGCTGTTGTAAAACTCCCAGCATGCTTGGACAGTCAACGGCTATCTGGCAATACTGGGAGTAGTTGTTTTGCAACAGCTGGAGGCTCCGTTTTGGAAACAGTGGCGTACCAGACGTTTTTCATTTTTATTGGGGAGGGGGGTTGTATAGGGGTATGTGTATATGTAGTGTTTTTTAATTTTTATTTTATTTTGTGTTAGTGTAGTGTAGTGCTTTTAGGGTACAGTCGCATGGGCGGGGGGTTCACAGTAGTTTCTCGCTGGCAGTTTGAGCTGCGGCAGAAATTTTGCCGCACCTCAAACTTGCAGCCGGATACTTACTGTAATCCTCCGCCCATGTGAGTGTACCCTGTACATTCACATTGGGGGGGGGAACATCCAGCTGTTGCAAAACTACAACTCCCAGCATGTACGGTCTATAAGTGCATGCTGGGAGTTGTAGTTTTGCAACAGCTGGAGGCACACTGGTTGTGAAACACCGAGTTTGGTAACAAACTCAGTGTTTTGCAACCAGTGTGCCTTCAGCTGTTGCAAAAGCTACAACCCCCAGCATGTACGGACAGCGGAAGGGCATGCTGGGTCTTGTAGTTATGCAACAGCTGGAGGCATACTACTTTGGCTGGGGATGCTGGGGATTGTAGTTATGCAACAGCTGGAGACACACTGGTTTGCTACTTAACTCAGTGTGCCTTCATCTGTTGCAAAACTACAACTCTCAGCAGTCACCGACAGCCAACGGGCATGCTGGGAGTTGTAGTTATGCAACCACCAGATGCACCACTACGACTCCCAGCATGCACTTTAGCTGATTGTGCAAGCTGGGAGTTGTAGTTACACAACAGCTGAAGGTACACTTTTCCATAGAAAGAATGTGCCTCCAGCTGTTGCAAAACTACAAGTCCCAGCATGCCCATAAGGGAATGCTGGGAGTTGTGGTGGTCTGCCTCCTGCTGTTGCATAACTACAGCTCCCAGCATGCCCTTTTTGCATGCTGGGAGCTGTTGCTAAGCAACAGCAGGAGGCTGTCACTCACCTCCAACGATCCTCACCGCACAGGTCAGTCCCTCGTCGTCTCCGCCGCTGCTCCTGGGGCCCCGATCCCAACAGGGGCGCCGGGGATCGGGGTCCCCAGCACCCGGGCTGCACGTCCAGCACCCGCTCACGTCCTCCGGAAGAGGGGCGGGTTGGGTTGCGGGAGTGACACCCGCAGCAGGCGCCCTGATTGGTCGGCCGGTAATCCGGATGACGAATCAGGGCGATCGTGAGGTCTCTGACGGCCCCGATCAGCCAATAATTCCGGGTCACTGGAGACCCGATTGACCCGGAATCCGCCGCAGATCGCTGGACTGAATTGTCCAGCGATCTGCGGCCATCACCGACATGGGGGGGTCATCATGACCCCCCCCTGGGCGATATGCCGGGATGCCTGCTGAACGATTTCAGCAGGCATCGGGCACCGGCTCCGCTCCAGATGGTTGCGGGGGGCCGGTAAAACACATGACGTTCTCATACGTCATGTGTCCTTAAGGACTCGGAAATGGAGACGTATGAGAACGTCATGTGTCCTTAAGGGGTTAAAGGGGTACTCTGGTGGAATTTTTATTTATTTTTCAAATCAACTGGTGCAAGAAAGTTAAACAGATTTGTAAATCACTTCTATTTAAAAATCTTAACCCTTCTTGTACTTATCAGCTGCCGTATACTACAGATATACTACAGAGAAATTTGTTAAGTTCTTTCCAGCCTGACCACAGTGCTCTCTGCTGACACCTCTGTCTGTGTCAGGAACTGTCCAGAGCAGGAGAGGTTTTCTATAGGGATATTATTCTAATATGGACAGTTCCTGACACGGACAGAGGTGTCAGCAGAGAGCAGTGTGGTCAGGCTGGAAAGAACTTCACAAGTTTCTCTGTTTTTATACAGAAGCTGATAAGTACTGGAAGGATTAAGATATTTAATAGAAGTAATTTACAAATCTGTTTACTTTCAGGCACTGTTTACTTTCAGGCACAAGTAGAAAACATTTGTTTTCTACTTGTTTCCACCGGAGTTCCCCTTTAAGGAGGCAATGAGCCACCTAGAAATGGAAGGGGGAAAAAAAAAAAGAGGGTTTCATAGCAAAGAATACGCTTACGCTGATCTTCCCAGTGGAGGAACCTCAATGAGCACAAGTCTGGGAGTAGGTGATTGCTAAAATTTACAGTTGATTCAAATTTTTGGGGTGTGTTCTCACGTTCAGGTTTTTTTTTTTGCGTTTTTTGAAGCCAAAGCCAGAAACGGATCACACATGGAAGACGTGTAAAGGCAAGATGGAGACTTTGCTTAATTTTATATTCAGGCCTGGTGTTGGCTTTAAAAACACCCTCAGTAGAGAAGGTAATTTAATGCTCCCATCTGTCAGATACAGGGGAATTTAAAGCCTCCAAAATACAGTAAGGTGGGTATGCTACATTAAAGGTCATGCTGTATACAGTTTGTGATAGTGAATGAGAAATAAACACTAAAATGTTCCTCTATTTACAATAAATGGGTAAGGCTCATATAACCAAGGACATAAAACACAATTGTCTGGGACAACCAACCAGTCCTGGTAGTTTTCATGCATTATTTTGCAGATTTAGCGAGTGCCGATCTAGTTCACTGATGTCTTCAGTCTGCTATGAGGATGGGATACATATAATTTGGATTTAGCAGTATAACAGACAGGCATGATATCTGAGTTTAAATAAAAAATGCCCCCTCCCCTGTCTGACTTAAAGGGGTACTCCGCTGCTCAGCGTTTGTACAAACTGTTCCGAACGCTGGAGCCGGGAGCTCGTGACATCATAGCCCCGCCCCTGCATGACGTCACACCCCTCCCCCTCAATGCAAGTCTATGGGAGGGGGCGTGACGGCCGTCACGCCCCCTCCCATAGACTTGCATTGAGGGGGAGGGGTGTGACGTCATGCAGGGGCGGGGCTATGATGTCACGAGCTCCCGGCTCCAGCGTTCGGAACAGTCTGCTCCAAACGCTGAGCAGCGGAGTACCCCTTTAAGTCTCCGACATCATCTCCTTGGGGTGCTGTGGGAGATGTGCACTCAGCTTATTTTACCAAGATCATCTACTAGTGCATGTACTGTTGTTTGCATATGTTATGTGCGCTATATACTGTCAGCACATGCGCAAGCATGGGAGGTGGATGCCGCACAATGCACATTTACATGCTATATCATTGAAATATAGGTTGTATTCACATATTTTACAATGTTGGACTCAAGATTTAAAAGGGGAAGGGGCGATTTTGTGCTACAGCCACACAGTATAATACAACAATATAAAAAAAACTTAAAAAAAACAGCATGAAGTCACAAAGCAAAAGGCCAGGGCAAATATATAGGAAGGATTTTCTATTCACCATACCACAGGTCAGATTTAGCAAGACAGACTGACATAGAGAAATTTGCACCATCACCTCATACAGCTAGCTATAGTGAATGTATTATTAGTAAATTAACTCATTTTAAGTTTAAAAAAACTAAAGTCATATAAGGACCATATGAGCCATCATACCTGCACATTGGTTTCCCTTCTCTTTACTATCTATGTGCACCCATCCGCCTCAGCTCACTCCTAAAAGTGACCCAGGAGCTGAAGCTATTAGCAAAACCTTGCAGGTTCTTACAATCAGAGAATCAGTGGAGATCTGAAGCACAGGGAGAGTCCATGGAAAAGCCAACACAAATAGACTGGGGATACATGGCAGCCTTGGTTTCGAGGCATTAAAGGGGTACTCCGGTGGAAAACTTTATTTTTTTTAAATCAGCTGGTGCCAGAAAGTTAAACAGATTTGTAAATTACTTCTATTAAAAAATATTTGTCCTTCCAGTACTTATTAGCAGCTTTTGCATTTCTTTTTTGTCTTGTCCACAGTGCTCTCTGCTGACACCTGATGCCTGTATCAGGAACTTTCCAGAGCAGAAGAAAATCCCAATAGCAAACCTATTCTGCTCTGGACAGTTCCTGACACAGACAGAGGTGTCAGCAGAGAGCACTGTGGAGAAGACAAAAAATAAATTCAAAAAGAAAATAATTTCCTCTGTAGCATACAGCTTCTATGAGGTACTGGAAGGATTTAGATTTTTAAATAGAAGTAATTTACAAATATGTTTAACTTTCTGGCACCAGTTCATTTAAAAGAAAAGTTTTCTACCGAAGTACCCCTTTAAGATCACAATGTGCACTGCTGAAATTGCAGTTAACAATAGTGTACATGGAGGGTCTCATTGTAACTTGCAACTAAGGCTAGAATGCCGACGTATACTGTTAACAGCAGTATATCCCATGGTTTTCTATGGTCAAATGGAGTCACTTAGTAACTCCACAGCAGCAGAGTCTCAAGTATTCAATGGGATTCTGCTGTGCTGTGAACAAATTGGGATTTCCGGGCCAGATGCTTCTGCCGTGAAAATTCCGATTCTGCTGTCCGCAGAAAGAATGGACATGTCCATTCTTTCTGCGGACTCCGCACGGAAATGCATTGCTGTCTATGGAGTAGGCGCATTTACGCGCGGTCTTAGTCATGGCATGTTATGCCGGCGCCGTCTGTGGAACGTCCACACAGAAATTTTCTATGCGGACATTTTGACGTCTGCAAAAAGCCCAAGAGGTTACTAAAACAGGTTGTTCTCAGGCAGTTTGTTTAGCATGTTTGGTTATCATCTTATTGCACAGCATATATGGCATCTGGAGTCAGCACAGTCAATGGGATTCTGCAGCGATAAAGTCATCACCTTAGAGTCTACTCAAACGGGGGGGTTGTTTTTATCAATTCTCTTTGTGGAAATCTATATTTGAGTAGATTTTTTTTTGTTGCAGTGTTTTTGGTATCTTTGTGCCAAAGTTATCATTTTGCTGCACGGCCTTCCATAAATTTGACGCAAATAAAATCTCTTCCAGTCACAAGTGTGGTCCGGGCTTACTAAGGTTTGTG
The DNA here is from genome assembly GCF_029499605.1 of Hyla sarda. Classification (NCBI taxonomy): domain Eukaryota; kingdom Metazoa; phylum Chordata; class Amphibia; order Anura; family Hylidae; genus Hyla; species Hyla sarda. Next base: position 183,145,748 of record NC_079195.1, read on the forward strand.
ACTTTTTAGAAAAGTTGCATATAGTAAATAGAAGACTTGGGATTTTGATTTATTTTGTTTGTAGCACAAAAAAAGCGCAAAAGGTGACTGTGCAAGACAAATTGACAAAAGTAAACAAAAAACCTGTCCAGACAGCTTGATAAATTCCCCCCAATGTGCTTGTTTTTTTTTGCAAAAGATGCAGCAAAAATGTTTGCAAAGAAATTTTGATATCACCATGGAATCAGACCCTAAGGTTTTTTTTTTTGTTTTTTTTTTTTGGGGGGGGGGGGGGAAACATTACAGAAATCAGATGTACATTGTATATGATTAATCCACAGTGCTTTATTACAGATTTGTTATATAGCTGTTTGCTAGACTCCTAAGGCTGAGTTCACACACATAACCTGACATCGAAATGTCTGAGAGAAAAACTGGAGAGTTTTTGTCCATTACAACCAATCACAGCTCAGCTTTCATATCTTATCGAGCTCTGGTAAAGTGAAAGCTGAACTGTGATTGGTTGCCAGCGCCGGACTTAGGATAAAAACCAGCCCTAGAAATATGTGCATACCACGCTGGGAAGTAACAGACAAGCCGGGCATTCGATTTTCCAGCTTTCTGTAGGAGAACTATGTTGTGGCTGCGCCCTGAAGTCAGAGGACACAGCCGCGACATACAAGACGAAAAACTGGTTAAAGGAGAAATGCGGCGCTAAACTTTTAACTTTCCCAGTGTCCAGGCTGCAAAAACTAAAAAAAAAAAAAAAACTTTAAAGGGGTATTCCAGGATTTTTTTTTATTTGACTATGCTACAGGGGCTGTAAAGTTAGTGTAGTTCATAATATAGTGTCTGTACCTGTGTGTGACTGTTTTCTCACAATTCTTCTGTAATTTTCACTCCAATATTTATTTTTACCAGCATACAAAATGACTGTTGTCTCAGATTTTTCCCAGCATGCAATGCGGCCGAGACCTGACTCACTAGTCAGCTTCAATGGGTAGAGCGATCGCTTGGTGGGAGAGAGATCAATCTGCAACTAATGCAACAGCTGTAGGCACCTTGATTGAAAACCACACTGATTTGAATAGATGCAGCTCATTTATGTTTCAATGAGTGGGGTGGCTGATGTGTGGGAAGGAGGAAGATGGATTTGTGGGATTTGTAGTAAAAAAAAAAAAAAAAAAAAAAGTCAAATAGGAAATACTAGTTCACAAAGCTAACCACAGTGTTATGGTAATCTCACATCATAGCCATTTAGCCCCAAGACAAGCGCAGATCCTTCCTAAGCATGTCCATTACTGTCTGCCAGGTACGTACTAAAATCACCTTATTGTGGATATCCCCTTTAACTCACCTTCCTACATTACCCCATTGCGCTGGTATCGACTCCCTGCTTCTTAGGTCTGGAACGTTACACTGTGGTCAGCCCCTCACATGGGGCTCCTCACATGGCCCCCCAGGCATAATAATGCCCCTGACATGGCCCCCATTCATAATAAGGCCCCCTCACATGCCCCCCATGTGTAATAAGGCCCCCTCAAATGCCCGCCCATGTGTAATAAGGCCCCCTCACATGGCCCCCATGCAATAATGCCCCCTTACATGGCCCCCCATGTGTAATCATACCCCCTCACAGAGCTGTAGATAGCTCCTTTTGTGCCCGAGGCGAGCCCAGAAAATTGCACCAAAAAAAAAAAAAAAAGTTTAACAAAGTGGTTCTGGGGTATAATATAGGCTATAACTCAGAAGCAGTACAGGATAAGTAATGTAATGTATGTTCTAGTTCACCAGCAGAATAGTGAGTACAGCTCTGGAGTATAATACAGGATATAACTCAGGATCAGTACAGGATAAGTAATGTAATGTATGTACACAGTGACCTCACCAGCAGAATAGTGAGTACAGCTCTGGAGTATAATACAGAATATAACTCAGGATCAGTACAGGATAAGTAATGTAATGTATGTACACAGTGACTCCAACAGCAGAATAGTGAGTGCAGGTCTGGAGTATAATACAGGATATAACTCAGGATCAGTACAGGATAAGTAATGTAATGTATGTACACAGTGACCTCACCAGCAGAATAGTGAGTACAGCTCTGAAGTATAATACAGGATATAATTCAGGATCAGTACAGGATAAGTAATGTAATGTATGTACACAGTGACCCCACCAGCAGAACCCCACTAGCTTCTAGGTTGCAGAATACCTCCATGGGTATGAGGATGTAAGAAAAACCTTATATAAGCTCCAGGGGGAGGTACGCGAAGTTGAAGCTTTGTTGGACACTGCGCCCAAGCAGCAAAAGGCTGAGCTGTCAGCAAAGGAAAAAAAACTTCAAGCTGACATCAGAAACCTGCAGAAAAGAAGATTGTTTATTCTGGAGAATAGTGGACCATATAAAGAGAAACTGTTAAATGAAGATCGCTTTGTGACAATGGAAAAAGAAAGGCATAGACAGCTGAAGGGGCTTCAGCCACGGGTGGAGGAGACACTGCGGAGGCCGATAATGTTGAGCTGAATCCACCCGGGGGTCTGCAACATCTGACCCCATACAGTGGGCTCCCTTCAGGGCAAGTGGCGATGTCATCTAGCCGTGGCTCTGGCAGTTCGGGTGATGAGAGCAGCACCAGTCACCAGGCAGGGGCGCTGATGGCCCAGATCCAGCTCCTGGAGTCCCCAGGTCGCCTCCAAGACTTCACGTTTGGAGATGATTTGCCAGAGGAGGCACCTGGGAGAAGGAGAAAGAAGAAGCCAAAGAAGACCAAGCTCCAGGAGCAGGTAAGATTTGTGTATAACCCCCTCCGTGAGCCCCCTGGACTGGTCGCAGGGTCAGCTCACTGTGTGAACCCCATTTCTCAGCCCGGCCTGAGTTCTGCTGTGGACTCAGAGCAGGAGAATGGGGAGAGTATGGAGTCCAGTGTGGCGGTGAGCTCCGTCGCTGTTTGCACTAACAGTGGTGGAGCAGACAAGGTATCGGCTGTGAGGTCGGACAGTTATATTGGTCCAGTGATGGGCAGGGAAGGCTCTGGCACATTAGGTTGCTCCCTAACGGGAAGAGGGGGCAGCACAGAGTTGGCTATGGGGGCTCCAGTGGCTCTGAATGTTGGCACTGCTGATCCTTTGGAGCAGCGCTGTCATCATGGGGCTAAGATGCCTTTGCCTCCCAAAAAGACTGGACTAAAACCTTTATTTTGTATTGGTGCTACTTATCGTGATCAGCGGCGCCCAGGAGCAGAAAACTCCAGTACTGATGAGGTGGAGGGTACCAATAAAAATAGGGCTGGGGCCGCTAATAAACAGGCTAGACAGGCTTCCTGGTCCTTGTATAAGGGACCGGTGACCTGTCCTGTGGCAGTGGCTCCAGCTCTGGTACCCAATGTTGATGGTACAAAATCTGTGCCAGAAGACACCGGTCCAGCCAGTATGAATGAGGAGGTTAATGTAAGGGTGAATGAAGGAGTGAATGCATCTGGAAAAAAAATTCTGTTTGGGGATTTAAACAGTAGTATGGGCTGTAGTATGGGTGGAGTTATGGGGGGCACATCAGCTAAAATAGGTGACAATGGTTTGAGCTTGGATTATGTGGAGGAGGGTGGTGAAGAGGCACAGATTAATGGTGGGGATGTAGGGCCGGGTCCACTTGTACCCCCAGCAGTTGCAGCACCGGAAAGCAGCTACGCAAATGTCGCCGCTGGTGGGAGGGGGCACCTTCCTCGTCGTCTGGCTCTGGGGAGAGCAATTTGCAGCAGCATCTCCTGGGGGCCTTAAAGGGGTATTCCGGTGCTTACACATCTTATCCCCTATCCAAAGGATAGGGGATAAGATGCCTGATTGCGGGAGTCCCGCAGCTGGGTCGCTCCGGGTCTGATTACCGGCGACCGCAGGACCGGCGGCATGTGACGTCACGCCTCCGCCCCCGTGTGACGTCACTCTCCGCCCCTCAATGCAAGCCTACAGGAGGGGGCGTGATCACGCCCCCTCCCGTAAGCTTGCATTGAGGGGCGGAGCGTGACGTCACACGGGGGCGGAGGCGTGACGTCACACGCCGCCGCCCGTGCCGTCGACCATAATCAGACCCGGAGCGAACACGCTCCGGGGACTGATTACAAACGGGGCGCCCCGTGCATGATCCCGGGTGTCCCCAGCTGCGGGACTCCCACGATCAGGCTTCTTATCCCCTATCCTTTGGATAGGGGATAAGATGTGTAAGCACCGGAGTACCCCTTTAAGGAGAGGCGAGAGATCGATAAATATAGAGTGTAGGGAGGTTGATCTTTCCTTCTGGATAGAGAGACATGGTCTTTCAGCCTTCCGAGAGGAAAGAGGGGGGGGATACTGTGTGGTCCCTTCCGACAGCCGGGCCAGGGGGTCTCCGAAAGAATGTGGTCCAACTGAGGTGGAGAGGGAGTGATACATGTCCTCCAAGATCTAAAGTTGTTGAGCTTCTTCTGAAGTTGGGCTTTAAGGCAGCTGACATGTACGTCTTGATACATCCTTATGGTACCCCTTTTTGATATAGGGGGTTGAGCTCTTCTGGTCAAATTATGAGCTGGTAAAGAATGAGCCCAGCTGGCGAGAATTTGCCATTCAGGCGGTGTCTTGCCAAAACAACGTCAAGAAAGTGACAATTTTAACCCGTAACAAATCACTCTCTTGTATTGACATAATGACGTGGTTAGGTTGGTATGGAGAGGTAACACCGTTACCCATATACCATCTGCGACCTTCCTCGGAAGAGATCGTATGCAGATCTTCTACCAGGGTCAGCCGAAGCTCTGTCACAGATGTGGCAACCCCACACATTTTAGTGCCAGTTGCACTGTGCAGAAGTCCACTCTGTGTTAGGAAATAGGCCATCTCGCCTCAACTTCTGCAGAGATTAGGTGTCACTTGTGTGGTGACTTAGGTCACCCATTCACTCTGTGTAATGGTGAGTGACAGATGTTCGGACCAATCGGATTCACCCCGCCCCCTGCCCATATAAGGGAGCGGCGGCCATCTTTTCTCTCTCTTGTTCCTGTGCAGCCAAGCTGTAAGCAGCTCTCTTGTTCCTGGGCTGTCAAACGAGAAGGATCTTCGCAGCAACTATCGCAGTGAGTTAGGCCCGAGCCTTGCGGCAACGGCAGAATATAGAGTGTATCAATTCCCAGACACTCTGCAGCATCACTGGACCTAATATAACCCCTAAATCCGGAGGGATCTGCAAATATCTACCCTAAATTCAGAGACTTTTTAAATAGCTCAAGGTCTGCAACAACTGTCAGTCACTGAGCAATATAAGGACTGTTTGTACGAGACTGTTACTGTACCTTGGATGTGTCGCAAGCACTTAAGTAAAGTTGTTCAAGTTCAATCTCCTTGTGGACCTTCAGTCATTTCATGCACCTATCGTTACTGGGAAGGGCGGCGATAGGCCGGAGCATTGCCTCAGCATACCAGCCCTCAGCCTGGCGTCACGAACTATAGGGTTAACATTAACCCCTCATATACCGATACCATACCACCACTACCATACACCCCCCAAGGGCTACCACAGAAAGCTGTCTAACTTAATCACCCTCGATGGCGGAACCCTCTCCATTGACTCTGGCATCCATTAAAGGGGTACTCCGCCCCTAGACATCTTATCCCCTATCCAAAGGATAGGGGATAAGATGTCAGATCGCCGGGATCCCGCTGCTGGGGACCTCGGGGATCACTGCTGCGGCACCCCGCTATCATTACTGCGCAGAGCGAGATCGCAATACAGGGGCCGGAGCATCGTTACGTCACGGCCCACCCCCGTCAATACAAGTCTATGGGAAGGGGGCGTGGCGGTCGTCTGCATAGACTTACATTAAGGGCCGTGATGTCATGAGTGGCGGAGCCACAACGTCACGCTGCTCCGGCCCCTGGAGCGTGACGTCACACAGGGGCGGAAGCGTGACGTCACACTCCACCCCTCAATGCAAGCCTACGGGAGGGGTCGTGATAGCTGTCACGCCCCCTCCCGTAGGCTTGCATTGAGGGGCGGAGCGTGATGTCAAACGGGGGCGGAGGCGTGACATCACACGCCGCTGGCCCGGTGGTCGCCTGTAATCAGACACGGAGCGAACACGCTCTGGGGACTGATTGCAAACGGGGTACCGCATGCAAGATCCCGGGGGTCCCCAGCGGGGATAGGGGAAAAGATGTGTAAGCACCCGAGAACCCCTTTAATGTTGCCAGCATTAAGTCAGATACGGCTAGATTTGCTGCCTTGAAATTTTTTGCCCATATTAATGCTGATATTTCATTTTTTGCAGGAAACCAGGCTAACAGGCATGCCATCTATATATAAGGCCAAAAGAGAGTGGAGGAATAAGCCCTACTACTGGTCTCTTGCAGCCGAGCCGTGAAGCGGAGTGGCGGTCCTTTTCAACACAGCGGTAGAATGCTGATGGGTTATTTAGTTAGAAATGGGGAGGTGCCTGATTTTAGATGTCCTCATGAAGGGACAAGAACTTCACCTTATTAACATCTACGGCCCACAGTCTAAGTTTGACCGGAAGTGTCTCTTTATGAGGATCCAGCCCTATCTTTTTACAAGTCCGCAGGTGGTCTTTGGAGGGGACTTTAATGCTGTCACAAGGCCCCTAGACAGGGAAGGTTCCAGAGACAGGTTGACGTATGATAGCTTCGCACTTTATAGCATAGCGAGTGACGCTCGCCTGGTGGATGTCCACATCTGGCACACCACAGGCCACGCGGATTCTCCTATCATAGGGGTAGTTGTAGGTCCAGAATAGACAAGTTTTATTTAAAGAAGGAAGCCGTCTCTTCAGCAGTGTCTGTTGTTGAGGTGGAGTTCTCCGACCACTGTTTTGTTTTCTCTGAATGTCACAGAGACCCCCCGGATGGGCAGAGGCTATTGGAAGCTCAATTTGTCTGTCTTGGAAGAAGCAGATATAAGACAGTCCTTTGAGGATTTTCTTCAGAGCCAGGTACCATTGCTGGGCCTTTGTAGCAGTAAGTCAGAGTGGTGGGAGATGTTCAAAAAAAGGGTTGTGAGATTCTTCTGCCAGCTCTCAGGCCTCAGAAGCCTAAACAGGCACCGCTTGTACCAGGACTTGAGGAAGAAACTTGAGCACCTTGTTTTGACTGGAGGTAGTTGTGATGATATCTCCAGGGTGAAGTCCTTGCTGATGAAGTGTCAGTACAACAAACACGCATCTTTGGTTTTTGAGAGTGATTACGGGAAGTTCCGCTCGCCTGACCCTTACAGAAACTGCAAGATGTCAGTGAGTAGTAAAGTAGTCTCAGGACTGATTGATAATACGGGATCCTTGAAAAGGTCCAGATCGGGGATACTGGAGGTCGGGGATCCTTTTACTCGCACCTCTTGGGAAGGAAGGATCTAGATTGAGGTAAGATATCAGCTTTCTTGGCTGAAACCATCCCTGAACCAGGAGTAGACCCCCCTCTTGACGTTTTGACAGAGATGATTCCGGGAAGAGGAAGTCAGGATGGCGATTGATGGGCTTGCCCTCAAGAAGTCACCCGGTCCAGATGGCTTAACATCTGCGTTCTATAAGACCTTTTAGGACACTTTGGTTAACCTGTTGACCGAGGTGAGTGTCTTGAGTTTCTTTCCTCGGGCACTCTGCCAAAGTCTATGAGGAGGTCAGCGCTGATCATCCTGTCAAAGGGTTAAGACCCGTCCCGCATTGAGAATTTGCATCCCATAGCGCTTTGCAATGCGGACAGAAAGATTCTGTCAAAAGTGCTGTTTAACCGGCTGGTGGAGTTTGGACCCCGCCTCCTTTCAGGGGTTCAGCATTGCTCTGTTCCGGACCCCAGTACATTTAGTGCTTTGCTCAGTGTCCAAGAGGCTGTGGAACAGGGTAGGGCTGGCCACTGGAAGGGGTACTTGCTGTCCTTAGATCAGGCAAAAAAAACCTTGGATCAGGTTAAGGGGTACTCCAGTGGAAAACTTTTTTTTCTTTTTAAATGAACTGGTGCTAGAAAGTTAAACAGTTTTGTAAATTATTAATTTTTTGTCTTGTCCACAGTGCTCTCTGCTGACACCTGTGTCCATGTCAGGAACTGTCCAGAGCAGCATGGGTTTGTTATGGGGATTTTCCCCTGCTCTGAACAGTTCCTAATATGAACATCAGGTGTCAGCAGAGAGCACTGTAGACAAGATAAAAAAGAAATTCCAAAAGAAAAGAATTTCCTCTGTAGCACACAGCTGCTAATAAGTACTGGAAGGATAAAGATTTTTTAATAGAAGTAATTTACAAATCTGTTTAACTTTCCACCAGAGTACCCCTTTAACCATGAGTACCTCTGGTCTGTTCTTCTGTGATATGGCCTTCCTCACAAGAGGAAGGCCGATGGGTGATGTCAGAGGTGGACCGCTACTCGGAGGCATTTGGGTTCAAGATCAACCGGGTCCAAGATCAACCAGGATAAGTGTGGCTTTGATCTCCTGGACGCCCTTCCAGAGCCCCAGGAATCTGCAAAGGTCCGCGGCATTGAATTTGGCCAAGGGTATTACCCCAAACAAAACTGGGATAGCAGGCTTAAGATTTCCGCTCAGAAGGTGGATCAGTAGAAGGGGTGATCTTTGACTCTCTGGGAAAGGGTTAACCTGATCAAAATATTCCTGCTTCCTTTGCTGATATCTGGGCAATGTATGCATGTTGCCAGAACCTCTCTGGACCCGGGTCTACAGTGTGTTCTTCCAAATGTTATGGGGGAGTAGACTGAACCTAGTGAAGAGGGAGGTTACTTACCGACAAGGAGACTAGGGGGGTTGTGTATGGTCAACCCCGTGGTAGTGAATACCTTTCTTAAGTCCAATATAGCAAACCTCTGGAAAGAGAGGGCTCCTCCGTGGGTATCCTCCTGTAGCGGATGATTACGGCCTTTCTTCCAGGAATGGGAGACAGGAGGGCAAGTGAAGGATCTTCACACACCACATGGGCATCTCCCGACTTATGCTACCCCAGTTCTGAAGGTTATTCGTCAGTGGGGTCTGGGGATGTGGGAAATTAGGACTCTGTCGAGGAAATTCCTTGACAAGAGGGTCCTCTCTTCTCATTTCCAGAGGCCAATGGCGCTTAAGGATTGCCCAAGTCGGGATCTCGAGGTGGGTTTAGAGCTTTTGAATTTAAAAGGATCCCCTTGAAGTTTTGGGACTTGAGTTAGCGCTGCTTCCACGGGAAACTGTGTGTGAGGGACAATCTGAAGTGCAGGAGCTATGAGGACCGGGATGTCCCCGCGAGGAGTGTGGAGGCATGCTTGAAAGCATGGAGCATTTTCTGCTTCATTGGCCCTTTAACACTGAGGTTTACAATAGGGTGGGCGCTTCCATTGGTTGGCCTAGGCTGGCCACTCTCCTATGCGAAATGGGCCTATGCACTTTATTCCTAGTCAGCTCACTGGTGAGGTACTACACGTGGAACACACAGTGTTTAGTGTTGACGCGGCGTAAAATCCTCCCTGTGGATGAACTGGTTAGGAACATTCTCGGTGAACTGGTGAAGGTGCGTTCTTTGGAGTACGAGTGACTGGATGCTGGCAGGGCTTCTTGTCTGTGGAGGGGCTCTGCCTTTAAAGTGCCTTAGCATGTCATCTCCCCCTGGTGGTGGGCTGATGCTGGCACATTAGTCTTCTTGTTTTTTGCTGTAAGTATATGGTAATATAGGACTTTCAGGTGCTGAGCTTGAGCTTCAGGTGTTTGTGTGGCTGAAAAGCCTCTTTGTTGTTTGGGTTACAATGTTATATGTATTTTGTTATTGTATTTATAGTTGTAGTCTATGTGTATATTTATGTACTGTATATATTGTTAGTCTGTGTATATTTTATGTACTGTATTCAGTATATTGTGTAATGCCACCTTGGGTTTGGGTTTAGTTTAGGTTGGGTGGTGGGTTAAAAGGGGGGGGGGGGGGTTCTATGGGACTTTTTTTATATATATATATATATATATATATATATATATATATATATATATATATAAATCTACAGAAAATCCTGGACTGGTTCATGGACATCTGGTAACATGTACTGGAGGCATGGGATGCAGGACCAGCTCGGGACCAAAAAAAAAAAAAAAAAAAGTGGTGTTATTTAGTTTGTCTTGGTTTGTATTATTATTATTATTATGTATTATTGTTATAAGTTTTCATTTTGGAACTTGGTTTTGCATAAATATTTTTTGATTTAGTTTTTTTTGGTTTTTGATATTGCAACTGGGCCAGGGAATTCACATTTAATATTAGTGTATATATTTTATTAGTATGTTATGGTTATTATAGGAAAATGTCTTGTAAATATTGTATTTATTTGTTTGTGTGGAGGAATGAATGTGGGGTGGACCGGTGTTGTATTTTATGCTATGGTGTTGGTTTTATGATTCACACTGCAGCTCAGGAAGAGGATTGCACCCTGGAACCGGAGCAGGGCACAGCAGGAGCGCTGAGGTGAGTACGGGTTCATTTTTTTATATACATGTAGAATGGACATTTATCAAAAATGCCCTCTGAGCTCATCAGGTCATCCAGAGCAAAATTGCAGTGTCCTGATCAATTCAGAACCCTACCTGCCTCCGGTTTATCCGATCAGCCCCTAAATGTAAATGAGCCCTTTCCCTAATAAAAGTTTTGATCACCCCTTCTCCAGTTTTTGAAATAAACATATGTGGTGTTGCTGCATGCGTAAATGTATGAACTATTAACCTCTTAATGACAATGGTCATATACTTACGTCCATTGCCAAAGTACAGGAACAGAAACAGCACTTACATATAATATACAGTATGAATATACATTAGGAAGCAATACAATTACAAATTGTGGTAATATAAGGTCAGGTTATGTGTTGGACCATGACTAGCAGTTGCTAGGTAGGGGCCCTCCTTGTGTCCTGCAGCTGTTCGGGATGCCGCGATTTCACCACAGCTCAGCTGAGCTAGCCGGGAGTAGTTTACTTTCCCTTTAGACGCGGCGATCAACTTTGAACGCTGCGTCTGAAGGGTTAATAGCGCACGGCCCCACGTTATAGAAAGGGAGTGGACTCAGGGCGTACAGGTATGCCCTGGGTCCTTAAGAGGTTAATAAAAGTTTGAATCACCCCCCTTTTTTTCATAAAAAAAAATGTAAATAAAAATAAACATATGTGGTAGCGCCGTGTGCGTAAATGTCTAAACTATAAAAATAGAATGTTAATTAAACCAACATGGTCAATGGCGTATACGTAAAAATATTCCAATTCCAAAAGTCCAAAACTGCATGTTTTTAGTGACTTTGTATACCTTAAAAAATGTATGTGGTAGGCCTCGGGGGTAGGGGTAGTGTAGTCAGGGTGTTGCTTCAGTATATCAGGGGTTAAGGTTCACCCTGTCACTTGTGATGCCAGGCTGAGGGCTAGTATGCTGAGGTAATTCTCTGGCCTATCGCCGCCCTTCCCAGTAACGATAGGTGCATGCATATAATGACTGAAGGTCCACAAGGTAGTTGAACTTGAACTTGGATAAACTTTACTTAAAGACTTGCGGTACATCCAATGAACAGTAACAGTCTCATTAATACAGTCTCCGTACACCTCAGTGAATGACAGTTGTTGCGGACCTTGACTTTTTATATAAGTCTCAAAATTTTGGGTAATTTGCGAAGATCGGTCCGGATTTAGGGGTTAGATATGGTCCGGTGATCTTGCAGAGTGCGTAGGGATTGATTACACTCACAGTTTAGTAAAGATCAGCCATCGCCGCAAGGCTCGAGCCTAAACTCACTGATGACAGCAGCGCAGATCCTTCCCTGTCAACAGCCCAGGAACAAGAGAGCAAGCTATGGCCACCGCGCCCCTATATGGGCAGAGGCGGGGTCTTTCTGGATTGGTCCACGGTCAGCTGTCACTCATCGTTACATAGCCTGATGGGTGAACACCCGACTTCCTCTTGGAGTCTTTGGAACGCATCACGTGACCCGCAGGTCCTGTGACACCAACTAGGTAAGTACACTTACTATACAAATATATACACATTAAATTTAAATAATTTTAATTACAAAAGGGGGTGACAAGCGGCTAGCTAAGGTTGAGGACCCCACCTACACCTAGGGACTCTGACTTTGGGGACCTCACCACAAGGCAACGGATGCAATTCGGTGCCGGGACACCACATGTATAAAAAGCAATCAAACAGTCCCATCAAAATAAAAAAAAGCACAAAAAATGACCCTCATAACGCCCCATACATAGAAAAATAAAAAAGTTATAGGGTTCAGAAGAGGACATTTTTAAACATAAATTTTAGTGCAAAATGTTATATTTTTTTAACAGAAGTAAAACAAAGTCAAACCTATATAAGTTGGGTATCATTTTAATCGTATGGATGTACAGAATAAAGATAAGGTGTCATTGTTACCGAAAAGTGCACCATGTAGAATCGGAAGCCCCCCGGGGGGGTTACCAATATGGTGGCAGGCACTGGCAGGTGTTATTCGGGTAGGCAGGTATGAGGGGGTAGGCAGGTGTGAGAGCGTAGGCCGGTGGGGGGTTTACCTATATGGTGGCAGGTACTGGCAGGTGTTATTTGGGTATTCAGGTAGGGGGAGGTAGGCAGGTGGGGAGGTGTAGGCCGGTGGGGGGTTTACCTATATGGTGGCAGGCACTGGCAGGTGTTATTTGGGTAGGCAGGTGGGGGGCATAGGCAGGTGGGGGGGCGTAGGCCGGTGGGAGGTTTACCTATATGGTGGCAGGCACTGGCAGGTGTTATTGGGGTAGGCAGGTGGGGGGGCAGACCGATGGGGGGTCCCCTTTATGGTGGCACTGGAGGAGGCCTGGGAAAACAGGCAGTCAGACAGGCGGCTGGTAGTGCTGGAACAGGATGGCGTGTTCGATGATGCTGACGTCGGAGCATACGCATCTCCTGCGCGCTCCACTCTGCCGGGACCACGTCGCATGTCATCACTAACATGACGACTCGCTCTACTCCAGGTGTTGCCGGCCTGGTTGCAGGGGGGACCGGTGTTGCCAGCCTGGTTGCAGGGGGTGCGATGGGGCCTGCAGGTGAAGGGTCCAGTTATGCACATGCAGGGACCGTGCCAGCATTGGTCCCAGCAAGTGGCAGCCCTAGGACCCCGAGCCTCTCTGGGTGCCTGGGCCCCTTACAAGGGTACCGGCTCTACCTCCCTGATGGCGGCCCTGCATTTTTGCTCCTCAGACAATCCCCCTCTCCAACCTAGACTTATAGGGGGGGGGATTTCTAATTGGATTTACACAGGGTTTTTGTGTATATTTGTCGCAAAAATGTTGCATGTGCGAGTTTTGTGGTACCCTGGCCTGCACGAGTTCTCACTGAACAGATATTTTACATGAGATCTGCTTTTAACTTTGCAGTGGTCAATGATTTATGACATGCGACTTTTCGAAACAAAAGTCGCAGATTTGTCGCACAGTCTTCAATTACACAAAAAACCAACACCAGAACAGACCTGGCTTACAACGCTCGCGCAAAAGTTGTTGGGGGGGGGGGGGGGGGGGGGCAGTAGCACAAAAGTTGCAGAGAAGTGGGCCATAAAAAATGGTGTCCGGAACCTGTGTATAAAATCAGTGCGCCTTCACTGACTTTGATAAATCTCCTCCATAGTACATTAAGGATCCGAGGTGTGTAAAACAGTTATACAAGGTGCATCTCCTGGCTTTCATAGTGCTCAGGCTCCATTCATGCTGTGTTTTACCTCTTATTAGATGTATCCGTCAGCATCCTGCTGCTAATGGAAAGCAGTAAGTACCATTCTTTTCAATGGCTTGAACAGAGTCACCTTTTTATCTGAACAATGCAGAAGACTGGACAGCGCTTTCCGCACTTTTAAAGGGGTATTCCGGACAAAAACATCTTATCCCCTATCGAAAGGATAGGGGATAAGATGTCTGATCGCGGGGGCCCGCCGCTGGGACCCCCCCCACGCGATCTCCCTGCAGCAACCCTTCAGCTGCATCTGAAGTTTCGGAAACCTCCGGGCTTCTGAGACGGGGACGTGGCGTCCCGCCACGCCCCCTCCATTCATGTCTATAGGAGGGGGCGATGCGGCCATTACGCCCCCTCCCATAGAAATGAATAGAGGGGGCGTGGTGTGACGTGACGTCCTCGTCTCGGAAGCCCGGAGGTTTCCGAAACTTCAGACACAGCTACGCATAGAATGCGGGCTTCTGCAGGGAGATCGCGGGGGGTCCCAGCGGTGGCCCCCCCGTGATCAGACATCTTATCCCCTATCCTTTGGATAGGGGATAAGATGTTTTTGCCCGGAATACCCCTTTAAGGAAGGGTTCATGTGACTTTCCAAGTGCTCCCCAAGAATTCTTTCTATTTTGTTTTTTGTCATTGAGTAGTGATTTATTTCTCTCTTTGTGGAAAACCCACAACTCCATGTGGAAAGCAAAAATTCCCACCCGACGGCAAAAACCAAAACAGAAAGAATTCTGGGTGAACACTTGGAAAGTCTGTTGCATAAACCCAACCTTATAAGCGCTGTCCAGTCCACTGCATTGTTCATGTATCTGCCTGGAATTCTTTTTAGGTGACTTCTTTCGAGGCATTAAAATAAATGGCATCCCCTGCTCTCTGTTACAGTATATGGCAAACCGCAGTATGAACAGAGCCTTAGTCATCTAATTTTAAAGCACTTTGGCAGCACAAACAATTTTTTATAAAAAGACCCACAATTCCTTCTCACAGGCAGACACAAATCTTACATCTACACAGGATTTAGGGACATTAGTTCGGATTTACCAATATCTGTGCATCTTGATTTGGGTGGAAAATGTGTCCGAATTTGGTTCTGAACATGTTCACCTAAATGTAAGCTCACACATTGTAGAATGTACCGTGTTATTTTTTGGCAGCCGTTTTTTGACGATTGCAAAAGTTTGTGCGTAAAATATAATACAATGGTACATTTTCTGCTGTTTGAACTTGCTCTAAGAAACATTTATTATGGTTTTTTTTGTTTATCAGTTCTGATTGCGCATCAAGGAGGTACGACTTAAAAGGAAAGGGGATGTGGCTTCATGAAATGGGGTGTGACTTAAAATGAGACAATATTTAGGGACAGATTTTTTGGTGCACAGTAACTCAACCTCTAGTTGGTGTAAAAGTTAACACAAGTCTAAAGATACACGATATATATCAAGCATGAGCCACTGTGATAAGTCTGGAACACTTTTAGGCTTTCTAGTTTACATTTGCACTAAGTATTAGACAGCATTGGTCAATCTAGGCCATTGTATTCAATCCTTTATAGCAGCGTTTCCCAAACAGTGTGCCTTCAGCTGTGGCAAAACTACAACTCTGAGTATGCCCGAACAGCCAAAGGCTGCTTATAGCCCCACTTAGATGGCAGGAGATCTGCGATGGTAAGGTGAAACTGGTTGTTCCTTGCCCCCTCCCATTCATGCATGTGGCACTCTGTTGCCCCACACTGGTGATGAAGTCAAATCAATCAGCAGACTGGTCTGGGGTAAGGGTCAGAAGACACAGTGCTGGTCTCCTATAGAGCACAGGTTTACTATGGGGCACTTCAGCTGAACCTTTCTATATTTTGGTATGACTTACTATGGGGCAGTTCATTGATTTGTATGGTGCTATGGGGCACTTTAGTGGGCTCTTTCTATGTAGCCCTATTTACTTTGGGGCATGGCGGGGCAATATTCAAAGTGATAGTCCGGCTAAAAACTACTCATTAAAATCTGGTCAGTGAGATGGTTATTAAAATAAGTAACTGTCTGATGGTCTCACAGCTAGGGTGCATACACCAGAACTCACTTTAACGAAAGGTACATGTCAGGGCTGCTCCTTATCGCCCTTATTGTTTGATTTTGCGATCGAGCCTCTAGATCGATTTTTGCTCTCTACAGATGTTTACCGTGGTTTAAGGATGGGCACGGAGGATATCAAGTTGTCGATGTTTGCAGATTATGTCCTTTTTTACCTTAGCAATCCTCGAGAAGCTGTCCCTAAGGTTCTTGACTTTCTATCCTATGTGGGGGGCTTCACAGGATACAAAATTAATGCTGCTAAAAGTATGTGTTATGTTGCTATATCCTCTACAGACTCTCCCGCTTTTGCTTAAACATGTTGATGTTAAATGCCTCAACGCTGCCTTCCAACGTTTTCTGTTGCAGGGGCTATAATTTAGCATGCTTGTTTCGCCATGTCCTTGATTGGCTTCATGGCTCCGCTTACTTCTCCAATCTAGAGGTTGAAGCGGTACTTGCGGCACCTTGGTCGCTGCCGGCTCTGTTCCACACCTCTTATGCAAAACTCCTGGCAGTGATTAAACACTCAACGCTACTTCGTGATATGATACAGAAGTATTGGAGGAAAAAAGTTGCGTTGGCGCTCCCAAGGAAGTAACCCAAGTCGTGGGTATTGATGCAAAATAATTTATTCTTACAGCATAAGAAATCAAAGAAAATAATAAATAAATATTTAATTATATATATATATATATATATTTATTTATTATTTTCTTTGATTTCTTATGCTGTAAGAATAAATTATTTTGCATCAATACCCACGACTTGGGTTACTTCCTTGGGAGCGCCAACGCAGCTTTTTTCCTCCAATACTTCTGCATTTCTCTACGGACTCTCCTCTGGGCTCCATCCTCACGCTGCTGGCCTGCATACCAAGCTACCATCACCGGCAAGGAACACGCTACCCCCACCTGGGTACCCACCTATACTGGCTAAAGACCTACACCGCACCCGGCGCTACCTCCGCTTTTTTCCTCCATTTATTGCTCGTGATATGATAGTCACTTGTAAGGAGGTGCGGAAGGTGTTTGGCCTCCCGTTTCTCTTGTCCAAATGAATGCCCTTGCTTCATCATACAGAGTTCCCGCAGGGTAGATTCTCCTCCTGGATGCTCTTATGGATCACCAAAGGGGTTACAATGGTGGGGAGACTAATACATGACACTGATCACAGATGGCTCACACCCAGGGAAATGCTCCAAACATTTGGCCTCCCCCCCCCCCCCCCTCCGACACGCTCTATGCCAACCAGATTCATGCCTTTTGCTCCACCAGATTAAGGGATCTCTCAAGGGAAGCACTGATACACAATTTACATGACATTATTGGTGATGACCCCCACAGCTCATGAATCTCTGACCTTTATCTAGCTTTCCGCAACCGCTTTTTAAAAGTAGATCCTAAGAGGGTGTTCGGTACTTGGGAACGGTGGACCGGGGCCGATACTATCTCGGACATCATATTGTCCGGTTGGCTGGTGGTACGGAAAAATGTTATCAATGAGCAATAGAGGGAGACTTATTTTATGGTAGCTCATGCAGCTTTATACGGGTTTAATATTCTGCCCTCCCCATCCTTCCCAGATAGGATTACTAAATGCCCCAAGTGTCAGGCACCGCTTACTAATATATATCATGGTGTCTGGGAATGCTCTCACACTGCCAAGTATTGGCGGCTCATACAGACTTACATTTAGGATCATTGGCGAGTACGTATCCCGTTCACGCCCCAGTCTTTGTTATTTCACCAACCACACCCATCGGAGTAGGGAGGGGGAGCAGAAATTTCCATGGTTCATCCATGTTGTCCTCTTAGTGGCCTTACAATGTCTTTTCACCAAATGGCTAGACGCTGTCACTCCAGGTTTGCCTATGCTGATTGCGCAATGGAAATCTTTTCTAGCAGTGAATAGGTTGGAGATGCCGAGTGAGGTACTGACTCTGGCACAAAACATTTTTTTCAAAAATGGAAATCTTTTATTGTCACTCATTTTGACTCTCAGGGGATTGCCGACATTGTACGGCCTTTCCGATATACCACTTGGTATAGTGTAGAATATCTAAAAGGATCTCTGGGGGGACTACGTTTGCCCAATGATTAACCTACTTTGTCCACCTCTTTAGGGGCTCTTGCTCAGGGTTGGATCCCCTGGGAGTCAGGGGAGAAGGGGCAGTGCTTGATCACGGTCCCCTGTGCAGGGCATGGTGCTCGGACAGTGACTCATATGGTGACTTCTTCTGACAGATGGATCATCCTACTGACCTTGTCAAGGATTGCTGAGTGCCTAGGAACTGTGTCATTGCAGAGAATGTCATCTATAGCCTTTTCTTTGCATATTACGGGGCTGTACGCGCCTGGCGGCGGTGTGGGATTGCAGTTCTTAGTCTGAATCCCGATTATACTGACTCTGTTTTGTCACCTTATACTTTTACTATGTTTCTTTTATCATGTATTTTATTTTTTCAATAAACAAAATATAAGGAACTGTCTCTTACCTTTCTCGCTCCCGCACTACTGGCTGTATAATGGACCAGGAAGGCAGAGGCTGTTTTTTGTTTTGTCTAGTGCACTTTACTGTAAAACTGAAACTGTCATTAGTGTCCCCTCATCTCTGCTTTTTGTGTCACAGTCATTAGTGTCTACTCATCTTCCTGTGTGTCACAGTAATTAGTGTCCCCTCATCACCACCTGTGTCACAGTTGTTAGTGTCCCCTCATCTCCCCCAGTGTCAGTCATTAGTGTCCACTCATCTTTCCCAGTGTCAGTCATTAGTGTCCACTCATCTCTCCCAGTGTCACAGTCATTAGTGTCCCCTCATCTCTCCCATGTGTCATAGTCATAAGTGTCCCCTCTTCTCTTCTTTTGTCACAGTCGGTAGTCCTGAGTACAGAGCATGACCACCAAAGCCGCTGATTGGCTGCAGCAGTCATCTGCCGTCCGCAAGTTATGTAACACCAGAGTGCCGACCAGAGGCAAAATGGGGGATCATTGCCAGAGAACAGAGGCAGAGGTAAGTAAAACTGTTTTTCTTTTTTTTTCTTTCAACAATGGGTAACCCCTGTTGGAAAGTGCTGACAAAAACTTAGGCTTAGGATAAAATTCTCAGTTGCCATGGGGACCTGGTGCCTGGGATTTGTCGAACCCTGAATTAAACTTTATTTCTTTCATTGAGCAGAGTAGCTGGCTGTAATGCCTTTGGTGAGGGACTCAGGGAAGGGCCAGGAACCTAGTCTTACCGACATGCACATGAGATGTGACAGTGATGTGGCAGTTGTTAAAGTAGTTATCCAGCAATAGAAACACAGAGTTAATTCTTTCCCAAAACAGCACCACCTCTTTTCTTAGGTTGTTTGTGGCATTACAATTTGGCTCCATTTACCTCAATGGAACATTGGCTTTTACAGAGAGAATTTTGCGGCGGTGATCGGCGATGACATGCGGCTGGCTCCCTGGTGCAGAGTGCAGCAGACTACGGAAGCCAGTGAGCAGGGCCGGACGGGGAATAAAAACCAGCCCTGGAAAAAGTTGCATACCAGCACCATATTGCGTAATTTTTAAAGAGGTTCTCCGGTGCTTAGACATCTTATCCCCTATCCAAAGGATAGGGGATAAGATGCCTGATCGCGGGAGTCCCGCCGCTGGGGACCCATGGGATCTTGCACACGGCACCCCGTTGTAATCAGTCCCAGGAGCGTGTTCGCTCCGGGTCTGGTTACCGGCAATCACAGGGCCGGCGGCGTGTGACGTCACGCTCCGCCCCTCAATGCAAGCTTATGGGAGGGGGCATGGCAGCTATCACGCTCCCTCCCGTAGGCTTGCATTGAGGGGCGGAGCGTGACATCACACGGGGGCGGAGGCATGACATCACACGCCGCTGGCCCTGTGGTTCGCCGGTAATCAGACCCGGAGCGAACACGCTTCGGGGACTGATTAGAAACGGGGTGCCGCGTGCAAGATCCCAGGGGCCCCCAGCGGCGGGACTCCCGCTATCAGGCATCTTATCCACTATCCTTTGGATAGGGGATAAGATGTCTAAGCACCGGGGAACCCCTTTAAAGCTCATTGCATATCGTAATTATTTACTTGTTCATAAAAGGGGAAAGCATTAATTTTAAAACACATACATAAACACTAATATGAACTTTGCACTACAATAGCTCTTTTGTAGAACCCCCATTGTTCATAATATCACAGTAGACCAGCTTTTCCCAACCAGGGTGCCTCCACCTGTTGCAAAACTACAAGTCTCAGCATATCAGACAGCTTTTGGGTCCCCGGGCATGCTGGGAAATGTAGTTTTGCAACAGCTGGAGGCATCCTGGTTGGAAAACACTAGATCATTATCCCATGCAACTGGGTCAGAACTAAGAATACTCCAAAAACCTTTGCTTTAAAGAATAGAAGACAATAATGATAATCTCTTACTTTGTATAAGTTACTCAACACACCCCAAACCAGCAGTTGATAAATAGTGCAAAAAAGTGCAAATAAACCTTTTGAGGTAAAAAGAGCAAAATGTTATACTAAACAATAATTATATGTTTCGACAGTTCCAGTTCCAGTTGCAAATATGGTGCTGTTTATTCTTATATATACTTATGTATGCACTTGCTGGGGGGGGGGGCATAGGTGTATGGAAGCGCTGCAGGGGACAGATATATATCACTTTTATTAAGTGATTGCATGGCAAGGAGGCAGGTAAGGGCCCTCCCGCCATACTCTTAGCTGATCGGGTCACCGCGGTTTTACCGTGGTTGCCCCGATCACCTCTGCTGAGCTGCCAGTAATCTTCTTTTTTTTTTTATTTAGATACCACAATCAACTTTTATTGCGGCATCTAAGGTGTTAATGCCGGGCATCACTGCGACCAGTGACGTCAGTCATTAGACATGGGTTGCCCGCGGGCGCAGGGTGTACATGTACTGTGTCCTTAAAGGAAAACTGTCAGATATTTTCTCCCGCACTATCCACAGTACTTATGGATAGTGCTGGAGACGCTGATTTCAATGAGCCCTACCTTACCCGGATCTGCCCGGTCGTTCGCCTGCAATTGTAGTTTTATTTTATGTATATATCTTGCTGTAACTGGCACAGGCGGGTCTTTTGCAGGTTAACTAACACTGACATCAGCGCCGTTTATGAATATTCATCCCCCCTCCCTCCAGTTCTCTCTCTCTTTGCCGCTCCTAACTGGAGGGAGGAGGGATGAATATTCATAAGCGGCGCTGACATCAGTGCCAGTTAACCTGCAGAAGCCCCGCCTGTGCCAGTTACAGCAAGATTTCCACAAATAATAAAAGTACAATTGCGGGCGAACGACGGGGTGGATCCGGGTAAGGTAGGGCTTGTTGGAATCAGCATCTCCCGCACTATCCATCAGTACCTGTGGATTGTTCGGGAGAAAATATCTGACAGTTTTCCTTTAAGAGGTCAATTATTATGCACTAATAACACCAACTTACCCTGATGAGTTTTTTTTCCTGCCTGCCTCTGCTTTGTGGGTGCATAGGTGGCTGCACCATCACACAGAATCACACAGTTCTGTATATTCAGCCTGCGCCAGGCCCGAGGGGGCAGTTTTAGCCGAAGCACCTGCACCTCCCCTATGATGTATGGATACGGCGGCCGTGCAGTATGCTCACAGGGCCGGCGTAACAGGTCCTGACACCGGCCTTGACGTTTCTGACGTCACTACTCGGCCGCCGTATCTTTACGAGGTTTAATCTGCTGACCTCTGGAGCTGGAGGAGCCAGGTATAATTGAGGCTCTGGCACCTGCAGCGGCGGCAGGGATGCATGGAGCCAGATCCAGCGCCAGCCGTTCAGGAGTCAGGGAGACCGGCCTACCGGGAGTTTTCCCGGTATCACAGTAGGCCAGTACGGCCCTGCCAGTTAGTTGCCTAGCAACATCTGGAGGGCTACAGTTTGGAGACCACTATACAGTGGTCTCCAAACTGTAACCCTCCAGATGTTGCAAAACTACAACTCTCAGCATGTCCAGACAGCTGTTTGTACATCAATTGGATGGGTATCCAGGAAAAATAGGACTCTGCCAGGCGCTTCTCCTCAAGGTATTGAAAGTCCAGACCACACAAGATGGATGCAGGGACAATCACTTTATTGGTGCAACAACGAGTTTCGAGTCCGAGCGGGACTCTTCGTCAGGCATAAGGAAGTCAAACACAGACCTTGTTTATATAGCCCTAAGGTAATCACTACCGGGTCACAAGGTCAACAAGTTACACAACATATAAAAACTGTGAATTTGGGACATAATGTAAGAAACCCAATAAAACCGTACATATGTAAAATATAATATACCGTACTGTCACTAGGACATAAATGGTTAAAATGTTTAAAAACAGAGTGTAAACAAAAAGTGCCCAGTCCGTGCTGTATGTAAACAAGACAATAGTTTATGAATGATAGTGAGGCTGGTAGTAGGAGCGTAATCCTATGTACTATGTAGTGCTGTCAGCACTAGTTCTGGGAGCGCTGACACTGTCGGAGCCTTCTCAGTCTAGCACTATATGTAGTGCATCACAGCGCTATGTGTGTTTGACATGCGGGCACAATCCTAGTCCCACAACCAGCACTACATAGTACCTAGGATAACGCTCCTACTACCAGCCTCTCTTTCACCATCATTCATAAACTATTGTCTTGTTTACATACAGCACGGACTGGGCACTTTTTGTTTACACTTTGTTTTTAAACATTCTAACCATTTAGTCCCAGTGACAGTACGGTATATTATATTTTACATATGTAAGGTTTTATTGGATTTTTTACATTATGTCCCAAATTCACTGTTTTATATGTTGTGTAACTTGTTGACCTTGTGACCCGGTAGTGATTACCTTCGAGCTATATAAAGAAGGTCTGTGTTTGACTTCCTTATCCCTGACGAAGAGTCCCGCTCGGACTCGAAACTTGTTGTTGCACCAATAAAGTGATTGTCCCTGCATCCATCTTGTGTGGTCTGGACTTTCAATACCTTGAGGAGAAGCGCCTGGCAGAGTCCTATTTTTCCTGGATACCCATCCAATTGATGTACATATACTGGAGTGACCCAGAGCCACTTGAGAAGGACGCCTCGGCCTGCTGACCTCAGTCTTCATAGTTATACTACAGGAACTTCACGGTGTTGCGCCCGCAGCGCAACATCTTCTGGTAAGCAGAATTAAACCTTTTTGGGGCACCTGCTTACCTTAACTTCTTCACTAGGGGCGCACCTTTGTTTTCTTTCTAATTTCAGACAGCTGTTTGGGTATGCTGGTATTTGTAGTTTTGCAACAGCTGGAGGGCTACAGTTTGGAGATCGCTGTGCAGTGGTCTCTAAACTGTGGCCCTCTAAATCTTGTAAAACTACAACTCCCAGCATGCACAAACAGCAAACAGCTTTCTCGCCATGCTGGGAGTTGTAGTTGCGTACCTCCAGCTGTTGCATAACTACATCTCCCAGCATGCCCTTCGGCAAACAGTACATGCTGGGAGTTGTAGTTTTGCAACAGCTGGAGGCACACTGGTTGGAAAATACAGAGTTAGATAACAGAATTTAACTGAAGGTTTCCCAACCAGTGTGCCTCCAGCTGTTGCAAA
Organism: Hyla sarda; assembly: GCF_029499605.1. Lineage (NCBI taxonomy): Eukaryota > Metazoa > Chordata > Amphibia > Anura > Hylidae > Hyla > Hyla sarda. Next base: position 183,169,119 of record NC_079195.1, read on the forward strand.
AGTACAACTTCCAGCATGCATGGTCTGTCAGTGCATGTTGGGAGTTGTAGTTTTGCAACAGCTGGAGGTTTGTCCCCCATGTGAATGTACAAGGTACATTCACACGGGCAGGTTTACAGTGAGTTTCCTGCTTCAAGTTTGAGCTGTGGCAAATTTTTCGCTGCAGCGCAAACTCATAGCGGGAGACTCACCATAAACCCCCCGTGTGAATGTACCCTAAAAACACTACAGTACACTAACACATAATAAAGGGTAAAACACTACATATACACCCCCTTACACTGTCCCCCCCCAACGTATCGTACGGCAGTGTTTCCAAAACGGAGCCTCCAGCTGTTGCAAAACAACAACTCCCAGCATTTCCGGACAGCCACTGACTGTCCAGGCATGCTGGGAGTTTAGCAACAGCTGGAGGCACCCTGTTTGGGAATCACTGGCATAGAATACCACTATGCAATCCCTAAATTAGTCCTCAAATGCGCATGTGCTCTCTCACTTCGGAGCCCTGTCGTATTTCAAGGAAACAGATTAGGGCCACATATGGGGTAATTCCGTACTCGGGAGAAATTGCGTTACTACTTTTGGGGGGCTTTTTCTCCTTTTACCCCTTATGAAAAGGAAAAGTTGGGGTCTACACCAGCCTGTTAGTGTAAAAAAATAAAAAATAAAAAAAATACATTGTAATGTAATAAGGGGTACAGTGACCATTTATGACCCACAGGTGTCTGAAAGATTTTTGGAACAGTAGTCTGTGAAAATGAAAAGTTTAATTTTTCATTTGCTCAGCCCACTGTTCCAAAGGCGGCTTTGGCTCCACTGTTTTGGCACCATGGGGGGGGGGGGGGGGGGCGCAACCAAATTTCTAATATGAAGGCCCCTCAAATCCACTTCAAAACTGAACTGGTCCCTGAAAAATTCTGATTTTGAAAATTTGGTGAAAAATTGGAAAATTGCTGCTGAACTTTGAAGCCCTCTGATGTCTCCCAAAAGTAAAAACATGTCAACTTTATGATGCAAATATAAAGTAAAAGCATATTGTATATGTGAATCAATATATAGTTTATTTGGGATGTCCATTTTCCTTATAAGCAGAGAGTTTCAAAGTAAAAAAAAATGCAAAATTTTCACATTTTTCATCAAATTTTTTCACCAAGAAATGATGCAAGTATCAATGAAATGTTACCACTAACATAAAAGTAGAATATGTCATGAAAAAATAAATCTCGGAATCAGAATGAAAAGTAAAAGCATTCCGGAGTTATTAATGCTTAAACTGACAGTGGTCAGATGTGCAAAAAATGTCCGGGTCCTTAAAGGGGTAGTCCAGTGGTGAAAAGCGTATCCCCTATCCTAAGGATAGGGGATACGTTTCAGATCGCTGGGGGTTCGACCGCTGGGGCCCCCTGCGATCTCTCTGTACGGGGCCCCGGCTCGCTGGCCAGATAGCACGTGTTGACCACCGCACAAAGCGGCGGCCGACATGCCCCCTCAATACTGCGCTATGACAGAGCCGGAGATTGCCGAAGGAAGCGCTCCGGCTCTGCCATAGAGTTGTATTGAGGGGGCGTGTCAGCCGCCGCTTCGTGCGGTGGTCAACACGCCCCCTTCCAGCGGGCTGTCGGGGCTCCGTACATTTACCTCCTGTGAGATCCTCATCCGGTAGATTATATAATTTGGACAGTAGGACTGTGTATCAGAGTACTTTAACATCAGTCTACATCTGCAAAAAGACATTCATGTCCATGTGCTAAAAAAATAAAAAGCATTAAAGAGCAAATACATCAGTATATCTGCTCTGGATTCCTGAACTGTACTACCAAAAGCTTTATGGAGGAGATTTATCAAAACCCGCCTGGAGGAAAAGTTCCTGAGTAGCCCATAGCAACCAGATTGCTTCTTTCATTTTTGAAAAAGTTCCTGAAAAATAAAAGAAGCGATCTGATTGGTTGCTATAGGCAATTCAGCAACTTTTCCTCTGGACAGATTTTGATAAATCTTCCCCTATATTCTTTAATGGGCACTGTCAGATATAAAAACTTTTTATAATGTTGTACATCTTGGCAAAATAGTTTTTCTAATATACATGTTTAAAAAAAATATTCACATTTGATTAAAGAAAACTGCCTTAGAAAATCCCACCACTAGGGGTCCCCATACCCCCTGGGACACTGATGAGTCCCACAGCAGCATGAGTGTGTCCAATGGCTGATTGACAAGGCTGCAGGAGGAACACCATCTGCAGCAACACGGGTTTTACCAAACATGTGCCTCCAGCTGTTGCAAAACTACAACTCCAAGCATGCCTGGACAGTCACAGGATGTCTGGGCATGCTAAGAGTTGCAGTTTTGCTACAGCTGTAGGCACACAGCTGAAGGCAACACTGCTGCAAAAAAGAGTTATCCAAACACTGTACCTCCAAATATTCCAACACTACAAGTCCCAGCATTATAGGACTGCCTAAGGATGACATACATAAATGACATAGTAAGATCTAAGTTATACACTCACCATATTGTCTTTGGTGGTAAAGTACAGGCAATCTCCAACAATCACTGTGTGTGTGTGTGTGTGTACACAGCATAAAACCAGAAAGGAAAGGGTTACAGAGCAGGGCTGCCAGGGTAGCTCGAGAGCAGTGAGTAGGCAGAGTGAGGCAAGGGGAGGAATTATCACAGTGCAGGCAAGAGAGGGACACGCCCCCTCCCTTTGACTAGATAGAAAAGACATTGAGCAGTGTTTAAATGCTATTTTTTAGGGAAGTATGGGAGATAGAGACATAAATTACATGTGCATGATCAGGATCAAGTACTGAGAAACATTTTTTTTTTTTGTGGAATCTGACAGGCACGTTTTAAGCTACTCTCGTGTCTTTGTATTGTACTGCATTTTTATCAGTAGTTATTTCACAGAACCCTGGCATCGGAGGTCTCATTCCTGGGCTTTGTGAGACCTCAGCTTTTATTTCAAACTAGCTGGAGTAATAAACAAACAAAGGAGGAAGCTTTTGACTTCATATGCAGTCCTCATATATTGATGGAATTCAAGGAAGGAATTGTGGGGGAAGGGAATCTCAGCTCCACTTGAAGTAAAAGATATTCTTTAATAAGGTTCCATTAAAAGAGAAAAATAGACAAAAATCACACGTGCATAGTGGGTTAAAAAACGCTTGTCATCGACACGTTTCGGGCTGTTATAAGCCCTTAGTCCTGGTGCATGTTACTGCCAATGCTGCTAGGTTATATATGCTGAAAATTAAGCTTATGCGTCACGTGACCATGCGGTCACATGACTTACACACCTGGAGTTAATGAGATATTACACAGAGAAAAATTATGAATGAATGAAAAGAAAAAGAAGAGATTGTCCCACGGTGCCGGTCTTTCATGCACTTCCCAAAATACACAAGAATGTGTTTCCACCACCAATGGCTGGGATTAACTCTGTGCATGAAAGATTGGCATCGTGGGTCGACCACCTCCTTCAACCTTTGGTGGTCCGTATCCCGGACTTAAAAAAAATAAAATAAAACCTGACCCTCACAAATGGGGGTAGTTAAGGGTTAAATTAACTATCCTATATTTTAAGTGGACATATAAGTAACATGACCAAGTATTATCGAAATATCTCCAGCCGTTTGGAAGTTATGCAGTAACATATTTCCCATTGGCTTGTATGGGACTTTAAACATAAGCCCCGCCCCTGGCAAATGGGGGTGAGTAAGGGTTAAATTACCTATCCTATGTTTGTTGTTGACATATAAGTAACATGTGTGCCAAGTTTCATGTTAATATCTTTAGCCGTTTGGATGTGATGCTGGAACATACACACATACATACACACACACGGTGAGATAGATATATATATTAGCTGAGTACCCGGCGTTGCCCGGTTTTTCCTTCCTAATCCTTGTTGGGGAGGAAAATAAAGAAGGAAGTTTTTGACTTCACATCCCGTCGTCATATATTGTTGTCATATCCCGTCCTCCTATCCTGTCATCATATCCCGACCTCCTTTCCCGTCCTCCTATCTCGACCTCCTTTCCCATCCTCCTATCCCGACCTCCTATCGCATCCTCCTAGCCCGTCCTCATATCCCGACCTCCTATCCCGTCCTCTTATCTTGACCACCTATCTTGACCTCTCATCCCGTCCTCATATCCCGACCCGTAATATGTGTACCAGGTATTGAAATATCTCCAGCCGTACAGAAGTTATGTGAGAACATACATTTCCCATTGATTTGCATGGGACTTTAAACAAAAACCCCGAACCTCACAAATGGGGGTAGTTAAGGGTTAAATTAACTATGCTATATTTTAAGTGGACATATAAGTAACATGTGACCAAGTATTATCGAAATATCTCCATACGTTTGGAAATTATGCAGCAACATATTTCCCATTCACTTGTATAGGACTTTATACATAAACCCCGCCCCTGGCAAATGGGGGTGAGTAAGGGTTAAATCACCTATCCTATGTTTGTTGTTGACATATAAGTAACATGTGTGCCAAGTTTCATGTTAATATCTTTAGCCGTTTGGAAGTTTTTGTGGAACATACACACATACATACACAGACACACATTGAGTTTTATATATATATATATAGATGATGTTTGTTGTCACTTCCACCATGTTACAGTTAATACACTTAGTCCCCATTTATCATTGAGCGCCCACTGTGTGAGGTGAGGACTTCTTTAGAGGAGTTCAGGGTTGGAAGAGCGATCATAAATGGGCCTGTAGCGGAAGGGCCTATGATAAAAGTAAGGGGCTGGCAATTTGATTTTGCAGAGGGAGGAGGGCCTGGGTAGGGAAAGTGTACAGTACCCGACCGATGACCTGTTCATCAGCATCCAGCCAGGGGACTTATCTTTCTTTTGGGGTTTACCTTCTTGTGAAGTGTTAATATATGTTAATACATCACCCCCTACAACAAGCAAACAATAAAACAACAATAATAGTTACTTAGTATAACTTTTTAGTTACATGTACTAATTTATTACAGAACTTTTTTATTCCCAGAGAATCCCTTTAAGCGCTGTCTCCATTTTGCTACCACTTGGGTCCCCACTCATTTGGTAGAATACATGCACAATATACGTATAAGCAGAAAATGCTCCAATATAAAATGATTCTTAGTTGGCTTATGGCAGGTACGCTTTAAATCTGTCATTTACAAGACACAAAAGATTCCTAAGAACTCATATTATAATTCACATCATCTGATCATTTAGAAGTCTTTGGACCCAACGGGAATTAGTATACAATATGCTACTATCTGTTTCATAATCTACTCATTTGTCCAGAACAGCATTAGTACATGAGAAAATATCAGCTTTGGAATGTACAGAACATTACATAAAAGCATTTCCTTTATTGGCCCAGATTTATCAAACTGTGTGAGAGAAAAAGTGGAGGGATTTTCCAACAGCAACCAATCACAGCTCAGCTAACGATCTGAGGTAAAGTGAAACCTGAGCTGTGATTGGTTGCTGTGGGAAAATCCCTCCACTTTTTCTCTCACACAGTTTGATAAATCTGGGCCATTGTTTTTTATTTTATATTTTTACATAAAATTGTTCATGTAGTTTTTTCCCCACAATTTTTGAAGAGGGCTTCCAGTCCCTAATAAATAATTTACCTCTCTCTCTGGAAAAGGGACATTCCACCACAGTCCTGACTAAAAGTAATAGATTTATTCTACTATCACTAACTATGTTAATACTGCCCTCACCCCCCTTCTCCGGACAAGAAAATTGTCCTTTCCATTTCGATTAGGCCATCTGTAGATATAGTGAGAACCATTTCCTCAGTGAGCTTTCCAGTGCTTCTTCATCTGACTCTTCAGTCCAAAACATTTCCCACAATCAGGACATGGGAATTTTTTCTCTCGCATGTGTGTCTTTTCATGATTTACACAATGGGAGCTGCGAGCAAAAGTTTTGCCACAGTGCTTGCATGCATATGGCCGTTCCCCAGTGTGGGAACGCTGGTGTTTGACAAGGTGTGATCTCTCAATGAAGCGCCGATCACAGAAAGCACAAGAAAATGGCCTCTCCCCGGTATGCGTTCTGTGATGTACCTGAAGGTGGGACTTAAACTTGAAGCTTTTGCCACATTCCCCACATGGGAAGGGTTTCTCTCCTGTGTGAAACCTCTTATGGGTGACAAGATTTTCTTTGTTGGTGAAGCGCTTTCCGCATTCGGTGCACAGATAGGGTTTCTCCCCCGTGTGAATTCGCTTATGCCGGGACAGGTGTGAGCTCTTTACAAAGGACTTTCCACATTCGGTACAAGTGAATGGTTTCTCCCCTGTGTGAATTCTATGGTGTTTGATAAGGTTCGCCTCACAAGCAAAGCTTTTACCACATTCGGAACAACGGAATGGCTTCTCACCGCTGTGTACTCTTCGATGCCTTTCCAGATAATTAGGACGGGGAAAACGTTTCCCACAATCTGTACAAGCGTACGGATTTGATTCAGTGTGGGACTTTTGGTGTTGAAGAAGTGGCAACTTGTGAGAGAAAAATCTACCACAGATGTTACAGCTGAACACCCGGGTGTGGGTCTTTTGGTGGGATATGCAGGCTGCTTTATTCTGGAACTTTTTGCCACATTCTTTACATTTAACAACAAATAAACTGTCAAAGACTTCGTTGTCATCGCTATTTTCCATCACTTGGTCGGCCTCATATACGTAATCTTCATCCCGTCCATTCTCCCCACGGGTTGAGGCCTTGCCTTTTCTTCTCACGTATTTTCTTTTCTTACGCGTTTTCAACTTTGGTGTTTGCGGTTTACTAGGGGTTGTTTCTCTGACAGCTGATCGACCTTTATGCAAAAAGAACAGGGATTAGTGTTAGTTAACTCCGCCTTAAACACAAACCCTTTAGGGACCTTCTACCTATATCAGTATGTCTAACTGAACATGCTGGTAAGTATTGCTTATGTGTATTAGACCCTTGAAAAGGCTGCCCGGCTTAGTTAAAAAAAAAAAAAATATATATATATATATATATATATATATATATATATATATATTTAAATAAATAAAAATGCGCTTTTTATATGTTGCTGGGGCTGCAATGACAAAAAGAAAAAAAAAATATTTTCTACCTTGCTCTCTCAGGGATCCCCCTGTGAAGTCTGCCATTCCTCGCGATGACCGCTGCGGTGGCTACGTCCCAGGAGGAACCGTCTTGGCAGTGACAGCCCACTCAGCCAATCACTGACTGAGGCAGAACACCAATGCAGTGAGTGGGACACCAATGCATTGAACGAGACGGTTCTGTCTCGGAAAAAACAGCCAGAGTGTTTAGCGGGGACCTGGTGACTTCACAGTATATTTAAAAAAAAATAAATAAAACTAAAACTTGCACTGTGATATGTAGTTTTTATTGGTATAATTTAGGGGTAGATTAGACTTTCTGATTATTGATTCAATTTTTTCTGGGCTCTGATCAAATATCTGAAATTCTGGCATTTACCCGCATCCTCAATGCAAGTCTATGGGAGGGGGCATGACGGCTGTCACGCCCCCTCCCACAGACTTGCATTATGGGGGTGCGGAGCGTGACGTCACGAGCTCCCGGCACCGGCTCCAGCGTTCAGAACAGTTTGTTCCAAACACTGAGCAGCGGAGTACCCCTTTAAGTGCACAGCCACAAACCTCAACCAACAAAACATAATTAGAGGGCGATTCAGGAGTCCCCAGCTAATCTAAACTTTTCTGTTGTCTGTGCAACAGTCAAGTTTACCGAAGTGACAGAAATATTTTTAGCCAATAGAAAAAAAAAAAAAAAAAAAGGCAGAGTGCCTCAGGGTGACATTGTGTAGTGCTTTGTAAAAATATGCATGTGTGTCTAATGACTACTGACCTTTTGGGGTTGTGTGAGGACACAATACCTGTATATAACTTAATAATCAGATTGTGGACTAAGGTTCCAGTGAAGAAGCAGCAGCCTCCACAGGTTTTATAACTGCTATAACCCCAATCGCCGGTAGGCATCAGGAAATGTTTACCATCAAGGACAAAGAAAATCACCCGGATACTGCGCTGTGACCCTCCAAGGGTGAAGTTCTGCAGAGGCCGGTTATCCAAAAACCATGATAAATTACTTTTGGATAACTGGCGAGGGTCACTTTATTAGACTTATACAAATCAATAGAGTTCTACTGAACTCCATTGATCTGTGTGCTCTGTGATCCATTTATAGTGTCTGGCTGGACTAGGCTCTATCAATGACAGAGCACGGACACCAGGTAAGGAGAGGTAAGCCCTCCGGCTACCTCTATAGTGGATCGACCCCTCGCGATCTAGTATATCTAACTGAACAAGCTGGTAAGTCCCTTTAGATGCCGCTGTCAGCTTTGACAGCGGCGATCCAAAGGGTTAATAGCCAGCCGCGGCCCGCTTCATACAGACTGCTGAGCGCTGCCGTGCTTGTCGAGTCCGGCCCTGCTTTCCCAAAGCCGGGCTAAGGGCCGGAAAAATTTACCTGCCCGGCGTCTGGAACGGCATGTCCCGGGCGTCAAGCGATAGGAATTCCACATCCCTGTGACCGGTGAGGGTCCTAGTAGTTGGGCCTCCACTCATCAGCTAACTGGACAGGGGATAACTTTTAATCTTCAAACAATTCCTTTAAGTAGGAAGGTGCCCCCCCCCCCCTTCCCCCAATTACTGAGTGACAGACAAAAACTTGATTTCTGTGACTTCAGCTCCAAGAGTCAAAAATTGTTGTTGCCCATAGCAACCACATTTCTAGTATAATTTTTCTTAAATCATTAGTTGCCTTCACCCACCCCCTTCTTTACCTTCACCATGGACTTCATGTTAGAAGCTGTAATACAATAAGCGGTTTCCAGGTGGTTACTTCCACTGTGTGTATGTGGAGCACACGATTGACCTGTTCTAAAGGATTAGAAGCCCCCCGTCCATCATTAGGGTGCACTCAACTTACGTTGTAACCGGAGAGACCGCGGTGTTACTGATGCCGGGCTGTTATAAAAATCTTCATGCTCTTTATAATATTCCCATTCTTCTGAAGTAAAATACACAGCTATATCTCCACTCTTCATAGGGACCTGAAACACAACAGAACTCCAGTCATCCTTACCCCCTTCTTTTCCTGCTAAATGTTATCTACTACTTATTGAATGGTCTCCTAAGGAAGAGCTACGATGCTCTCCACCATCATGAAGAACATTTCTGGCCCAGAAAATTTTTATCAACTTTTAGGAGGTCTATTATTGAGAATGCAGGAGTTGAACCACATGACATTTTCAGGCTCCTGTATAACTTTTATACGTTTTACACTTTTATTAGACACTAAGGGGGAGATTTATCAAAACCTGTGCAGAGGAAGAGTGGTGCAGTTGCCCATAGCAACCAATCAGATTGCTTCTTTCATTTTCCACAGGCCTCTAAAGAGGCCTGTGGAAAATGAAAGAAGCAATCTGATTGGTTGCTATGGGCAACTGCACCACTCTTCCTCTGCACAGGTTTTGATAAATCTCCCCCTAAGTGTAAAAGGTGTGGTGAAAATTAAATAGGTTTGTCTTTTTCTGGATTAACAAATGTGAGATACAAATAAATATTGCAAGCTGATGTATTGTGTTACACTCACCTCTCCAGTCAGCAGCTGAATGATCTTATAAGTGAGTTCTAGAATCTTCTTGTCATGGTCTCTCTCATGTGTCGAAGGTGGAGGATCCTTGACGTCTTCTATGTTACTCAAGACGTCACTAGATTTCTTGACCACAGTATATTCCTAATTAGATGAAGTATGCATTTATCAATAAGGATAAGAACGGATCAATCACTTAACTTTGGCCTTGTTATCTCGATGATATGCCTGTATGGCGAGACACAAAGCTCCTCAGCCAGAAGGTGCCTCCATATAGAGGATTGATTATCAAGATACAGGAGATTGAGAAGGATTTATAGCCTAGCTTAACCCCTTAAGTACAAGGACACGGACAATTTAAATGTTTGCGTTATTGTTTTTTTCCTCCTTGCAGTATAAGAGACATAACAATTTTTTTTTCATCCACCTAGCCATACAAGGGCTTGTTTTTTTGCATGACCAACTGTACTTTGTAAAGACACCTTTCATTTTACTGTAAAATGTACGGCGCAACCAAGTAAGTATTTTTAGGGGAAAATTAAAAGATGGAAAAACGAAGATCCAGTGGGGAATAGTGCAATGCAGAAGTCCCATTTATAAAATGATAAAAGTCACGGACGCAAGTCGTTCTAACAGTCATGTGTTTCAGGTGTTGCCACCGTTGAACATACTTAAAAGGGGTACTCCGGTGGAACAGAGAGGTGTCAGCAGAGAGCACTGTGGTCGTGACAGAAAAGAAATTAAAAAAAGAAAAGAATTTCCTCTGTAGTATACAGCAGCTGATAAGAACTGGAAGGATTAAGATTTTTTAATAGAAGTAATTTACAAAGCTTGCAGAAAGAAACAGCGTTCGGCACTGCCAGCCGTACAGCCTAGAAATCGCTCTTGGTGAAACAGGTGTGTACATATGTCGCTGCTGGTGGGGTGCTCAGCCGGGACAGAGGCAAACATCAGACGTGCAGGAGAATTGTAGAAAATAAGCGGCACTCACCACGTCCAAGCTAGCGACAACTTCTTTATTTCTTAAAGTGCAGTTAGGACATACAGGTGCAGGGAGACAGGGACGCCGGAGAATCTGCCTGACTGGTCACAGCCGTATCGTGCTTCCGCACTTCGTCAGACCATCTCGTCCACTGAGAGCTCTCCAGGTAAGTACCAGTTAGGCTCAACCCGTGGGCGGTCATTTCTGCGATTACATATAAGTGCAAGTGCAAAAATACAAAACGTGTAAAAACATTTAAAAACAGAAACTGGCCAGGATTCACAATACTGTGGCAATAACAGAGTTAAAGAAATATACTTAAGTCAAGTTTATCGTTCAAGCAGAGGTCTCCTTGTGCGTTCGTACGCATTATCCACCGGGCCTCGGCTTGAACCAGCAACCTGCGTCTATCAGAACCGTCTACACTGTCGATTCTTTCAATCCCAAAGAATTTTAGTGATTTTGGGTCCCCTGCATGGATGTTAATTACATGGTCGATCACTCTTGGTGATCTCTTCTTTGACTTACAGTAATAGAATATAAATGTTCCCGAAATCTGTGGTGCATCAGCCTGGTAGTGCTGCCGACGTAAAATCGGGCACATTTATATTCGATTAACTCAAAGAAGGGATCACCAAGAGTGATCGACCATGTAATTAACATCCATGCAGGGGGCCCAAAATCACAAATTCTTTGGGATTGAAAGAATCGACAGTGTAGACTGTTCTGATAGACGCAGGTTGCTGGTTCAAGCCGAGGCCTGGTGGATAATGCGTACGAACGCACAAGGAGACCTCTGCTTGAACGATAAACTTGACTTGAGTATATTTCTTTAACTCTGTTATTGCCACAGTATTGTGAATCCTGGCCAGTTTCTGTTTTTAAATGTTTTTATACGTTTTGTATTTTTGCACTTGCACTTATATGTAATCACAGAAATGACCACCCACGGGTGGAGCCTAACGGGTACTTACCTGGAGAGCTCTCAGTGGACGGGATGGTCTGACGAAGTGCGGAAGCACGATACGGCTGTGACCAGTCAGCCAGATTCTCCGGCGTCCCTGTCTCCCAGCACCTGTATGTCCTAACTGTACTTTAAGAAATAAAGAAGTTGTCGCTAGCTTGGACGTGGTGAGTGCCGCTTATTTTCTACAATTCTCCTGCACGTCTAATTTACAAAGCTGTTTAACTTTCTGGCATCAGTTGATTTAAAAAAATAAATAAATATAAGGTTTCCGCTGGAGTACCCCTTTAAACCACCAAGTATTCTCTTAAGTAGAGGTCACATGACAACACAGATGAATAACACTTGCACTGCCATATTAACCCCTTACATTCTGAACAACTGTGCGTGATAGAGAAAAACGGTTACATTTTCACAAAACAAATTGAGACCATGTTATCATTATGTATAACGATTTTATATCACATATAAATAGGACACATGTAATCGTGAACTGAAATTCGCAGCAACCAACAATATTACTTTGAGAGAAATAGATAATACTGTATAATACATAAATTATAATATATTCCCTCCTTAATAGTGTTAGAGAATGTCCTGTTTTCTGTTAAGTCCGGAGGGCACTTTAAAGCGTTACTGTTGTTAGAAACAACTTTTTTCCATTTAATACTTCCTTAAAAACAAAGCATTTTCCTAACATACTTCATAAATGTACGTCCTGGTTTGGCGGTACTTCGCGCACCAGGATGTACATTTACGTCCTGTGCATGACCGCGAGCATTGGAGCGGTACTCGCATCATACTGGGTAGGTTACGGCTGCGCAGCCGGGGACCCGCCTGTAATGGCCGCCATCCACGATCGCGCGGATGTCCGCCATTAACCCCGCAGATACCATGATCAGTACAGATCACGGCATCTGCGACAATGTGCATGTTAAAATAAATGATCTGATCGCCTGCAGCGCTGCCCCGGCGATCCGATCATCTGTAATGGCGGACAGAGGTCCCCTCACCTGCCTCCGTCCATCTCCCGGCATTTCCTGCTCTGAGATCGAGCGGACCAGAGCAGGAGGTAGCCGATAGCACTGATCAGTGCTATGTCCTATGCATAGCACTGAACAGTATTAGCAATCAAATGATCGCTACAGATAGTCCCCTATGGGGACATAAAAAGTGTAAAAGAAAAAAGTTGAAAAATTTAAAAAACAACAAGGAAAAAGTGAAAAATCCCCTCTCCCAATAAAAATGAAAATTGTCAGTTTTTCCCATTTTGCCCCCAAAAGCGTAATTTTTTTTTAAAAATAAACATAGTTGGTATCGCTGCATGTGTAAATGTCCGAACTATCAAAATATAATGCTAATGATCCCATACGGTGAACAGCGTAAACGTAAAAAATAAAAAATATCCAAAAATGCTGCATTTGTCACATTTTATAAAAAAAAAAAAAAATTATAATTATCTAAAAGTTTTATATATGCAAATGTGGTATCGATAAAAAAAAGTACAGATGACGGCGCAAAAAATGAGCCCCGATACCGTCCTATATACGGAAAAGTGAAAAAGTTATAGGTGGTCAAAATAGGGCGATTTTAGATAACTGATTTTGGACAAGAAGTTTTAGATAATTTTTAAGCAGTACAAAGATATAAAAGTATCTAGCCATGGGTATCATTTTAATCGTATTGACCTACAGAATAAAGAACACATGTAATTGTTACCGTAATTTGTAGTGTGAAAACGAAACCCTCAAAAATGTTAAAAATTGTGTTTTTCATTTAAATTTCTTCCCTAAAAAAATATTTTGGGGGTTCGCCGTACATTTTATGGTAATATGAGAGGTTTCAATACAAAGTACAATGGGTCATGCAAAAAACAAGCCCTTATATGGGTCTATAGATGGAAATATAAAAGTTATAGATTTTAGAAGTCGAGGAAGAAAAAACGAAAATGCAAAAATAAAATTGGCCTGGTCCTTAAGGTGAAAATGGGCTTAGTACTTAAAGGACAACTGTAGTGCAGCACTTTTATGTCCCCCTGTGCCCGGGCTGCAAAAGATAAACAAAATAAACTTGAACTCACCTTCCTACAAGCCCCCGTTTGACCAGTACCGGGCTCGAGGTCCAGCGCTGACATCCTCTTCTTACTTCCTGGGGACTGAGAAGCCACAGTGCCGTCGGCGTATCACCGGCAGCAGCGATGTCCTGCCCAGGCTAGTGATAGGCAAGCGCACTGTCATGTAAGGAGCCGGCCAGAGCTCCTTACAGTGTAATGGAATTAAGGACGGGACATTTGTTGGGCATGAGCACAGGAGCCACTGGACGGAATTTGGTAAGTGACCCCTCTTTGCACTCCTGGTCACCCGCACTATAACCCTGTGTATTGGGTTTATTGTGGGTGATCAGGGTGACCGTTTTCCTTTCCAATTTTGTGTGCTTTACTACAGGCAAATCATGATATGAAATATCTCAACTGCAATACAACTCATGGTATATACTTGATATCATGCATTATCTACAGACTACAGTATGCTGGATGTACTACTACTACTCTAAAAACTCAGATTAGAAAGCACCTTTCCAATATACCACACTGGGTTCACACTACAGAAATTTTAGTGCAACAGTCCCTTTTCTGTCAATGGGATCCCTCTGCAGAGTGCACACCATGGAATTTTAGTGGTAGATATTCCACTGCAAAAAGAATTAACTTGTCCATTCTTTAGGTGGACTTTGCTCTGCGGACATTGCAGTCTATGGGGACGGCAATGTCCACATGGTCCTAGTGCCGACTGGTTTAGGCTGCACTTGGAAGCTCCAGACAGAACTTTTCCATCGGGAGCTTCGTAAGTGTGAACCTGGCCTAATACTCATCATGTATTTGCAGTATCAGCACATTGTGCCGAACATCACATGGTGGCAAATGTATATTACATGTCATTATATGTGAATACATCCTTACATCTCAAGGTTGTAGACTTTGAAAGTTTGCATATCTTTGCGCTCCTTCCACAAATAGCAATTACATATTGCGGATGCTATTAGGCTGTGTGATATCATGAGAGTATTCCTGAAGTGAGTATTGGGGAAGTAGGAGCGCCCTGCTGTGTAAGGAGACTTAGAAGGACACAAGTTTCACTACTAGTGGGCAACTATTGACTAGAAGGAAAGGGAGCAAAAGTGTCAAGTGACATTTGGGCTAGAGCTACGTTATAGCTCCTGACCAATGACATCATACTGCAATGCTGCACTGTTAGTGCATGTGGTTGCATTGCGACCTGCAAGTTAACTTAAAGGGGTACTCCGGTACATATAAAAAATAATAATAATAATAATAATCAACTGGTGCCAGAAAGTTAAACAGATTTGTAAATAACTTCTATTAAAAAATCTTAATCCTTCCAGTATTTATCAGCTGCTGTATACTACAGAGGAAGTTCTTTTCCTTTTGAATTTCTTTTCTGTCCGACCACAGTGCTCTCTGCTGACACCTCTGTCCATGTCAGGAACTGTCCAGAGCAGGAGAGGTTTGCTATGGGGAATTGCTCTTACTGGACAGAGGTGTCAGCAGAGAGCACTGTGGTCAGACAGAAAAGAACAACTCAACTTCCTGTGGAGCATACAGCAACTGGTACTGGAAGGATTAAGATTTTTTTTTAACAGAAGTAATTTACAAATCTGTTTAGCTTTCTGTAGACAGAAAAAAAATGTTTTTTTCCACCGGAGTACCCCTTTAACCATGACACAACTATGGATAGAAATCTAAACCTGCGGGAGTCCTGTGATCAGTTGGGACCCTACGTGGCTCAACCTGGTCTAATAGTCATCATGTGTTTGCAGTATCAGCACATTGTGCAGATCATCATGCAACTGATCTGCCATCTATTAAGCCACAGGGGATAGACACTACCTACTGGGATGGGGAGAGTTTTGTCAGACGGTCCTGTCCAGAGAAGTCTTCTGGATTATGATCTTAGCCACTAGAGTACTGCCTGGACTAAACAAGAAACAGGACGTATTCTTACATTATTAAATGGGCACTGTCACATATAAAAACTTTTTATATGTTGTACATCTTGGCAAAACAATAGTTTTTCTAATATACTTCTTACTTCCTGGGACACTGATGAGTCCCACAGCAGCATGAGCGTGTCCAAGGGTCATGGACTTGAGATGGTTGATTGACAAGGCTGCAGGAGGAACACAGCCTGCAGCAACACTGAGTTTTACCAAACATGTGCCTCCAGCTGTTGCAAAACTACAACTCCAAGCATGCCTGGACTGTTAAAGGATGTCTGAGCATGCTGGGAGTTGTAGTGTTGCAAAAGCTGTAGGCACACAGCTGAAGGCAACACTGCTGCAAAATGTAATCATTGTACCTCCAACTATTCTAACACTACAAGTCCCAGCATTAGAGGACTGGCAAAGAGGGACACACCCCCTCCCCCTGAGAAGATGAAAAAGACAGTTGGCAGCTGTAATATGCTTTTTTTTGGTGAAATATGGCTGATAGAGACAAAATTATATGTACATGATCAGGATTAGGTAAATTATACAGTAATCTATTTCTTTCAAAGTAATAATGTAGGTTGCTGCGAATTCCAGATTGCGTTTTTTTTTTTTTTTTTTTTTACACAGTGCACTTTTCAGTAAAACTGACTTTTGAATGTTCTTTTTATTCCTTGGGACAATAGGATACCAATGATTACACGCTTTTTATGTTAGGGTACGTCCACACTACGGAATTCCACGGGCGGAATTCCGCAATGTGAACTTAACATTCGTGTGAATGGGTCTCCGCGAGACCCGTTCACACTGCGGAATTTCAGTGGTGGACAATTGTTCTGCTGAAATTGTTCCGCGCAAAGAAAGAACATGTTCATTCTTTGCGCGGATTCTGCGAGCACTGCACAGCCGTCAATGGTAATTTTGGCGGCGGCCGCCAGACGGAATGTCCGCTTGCTGAATTCAGCGAGTGGAGATGTAAAAGAAAAAAGGTCAACATTTTTAAACAAAATTTATATATGTTTAAAATTGCTGTATTCTGACCTCTATAACTTTTTTTTTTTTTTACGTGTATGCGGCTGTATGAGGGCTCATTTTTTTGCGCCACATGCTGTCGTTTTTATCGGTTCCATATATGCGCATTTATGACTTTTAAACACTTTTTTTGGGGGGGATGTGACGTGACCAAAAGTCAGCAATTTGGGGCTTTGGTATTTTTTTTTTACGTTTACACAATTCACCGTACAGGATCATAGTTTGGAAATTTCCCCATGTGGCTATACCAAATATGTGTGTGTTTGTTTGTTTTTTTATTTGAAAAAAATGGGAAAAGGGGATTTTATTTTTATTAGATGTGTGCCTATTTTATGTTTAAAACACAAAAGCATTTTTTATTACTTTATTAGCTGAGTACCCGGCGTTGCCCGGTTTTTCCTTCCTAATCCTTGTTGGGGAGGAAAATCAACAAAGGAGGAAGCTTTTGACTTCATATCCTGTCCTCATATATTGTTGTCCTATCCCAACCCCAGATGGGACTGATTTGTGATGAAGATATTATAAGCTGAAAACAGAAGGGGACAAGGTTTTGTGGTACAGGGCATGATTTGCAAGCCAGACCAATGCACAAAAAGGGTAGAGAGTAAAAGGGGTGGGGCTAACAGTGAGACAGGGTGTAGCTTGCAAGCCGGACTGACGCATTCACCAGGAGATGCAGAGCGGAGCTTGTGGAGTAAGGTACTGGAAGTCCCATATACTTACCCATCTTTTATATAAAGGTGTAGGTAAGGGTTAATTTAACGATCATATTTTTATTTGACATATAAGTAATGTGTGTATTAGGCATTATCGAAATATCTCCAGCCGTACGGAAGTTATGTGAGAACATACATTTCCCATTGATTTGCATGGGACTTTAAACAAAAATCCCAACCCTTACAAATGGGGGTAGTTAAGGGTTAAATAAACTATCCTATATTTTAAGTGGACATATAAGTAACATGTGACCAAGTATTATCAAAATATCTCCAGCCGTTTGGAAGTTATGCAGTAACATATTTCCCATAGACTTGTATGGGACTTTAAACAAAAACCCCGTCCCTGGCAAATGGGGGTGGGTAAGGGTTAAATCACCGATCCTATATTTGTTGTTGACATATAAGTAACATGTGTGCCAAGTTTCATGGTAATATCTTCAGCCGTTCGGACGTGATGTTGGAACATACACACTAGGGATCGACCGATACCGATAATCTGTGACCTTTCAGGCTGATAGCTAATAACTTATACCGGAATTTCGGTATAAGTTATCAGCTATTTCCCCCGACCCGGCCCCGCAGAAGCCGCTGCAGATCAATGATTTAAAGCGGGCGCTTTAAATCACTGAACTCCAGCAGCTTTTGCGGGGCCAGAGACCGCTGCCGCCACCCGCTTCTCTCCCCCTGCCTGTCCTGGGGTCTTCCTGAGTCCAACCACCACCACCGCTGCCCCACTGCCTCTCCCATCCCCGGTTTTATAAATTACCTGTTCCCGGGGTCTGCTCTACTTCTGGCTCCGGTGGCGTACTAAGCTGTCACCGATGGTGACGTCACTCGTCATTGCACTGCGCAACGCGCAGGAGCCAGGGTCCCGGGAACAGGTTATTATAAAACCGGGGATGGGGGAGGCAATGGGGCAGCGGCGGTCTCTGGTCGGGGAGGCGGGGAATTTTCGGCATATCGGCAAGGTAATTGCCGATACCGATAATGTCCAAAATAGTGACTATCGGCCGATAATATCGGCCAAACCGATAATCGGTTGATCTCTAATAACACACATACAGTTATATATTTACACTTTTTTTTTTTTTTTAAACCCCTACAGGTGATTATTATATGCAATCTTTAGACTGCTAACACATGATCATACTATGCTATTGCTTAGCATTACTCAGTAGTATTGGCCATCTACTGATAGAGCATGCTGAGGCAGGCTCTATCAGCAGATCAGACCCCGGCATACATGTTGCAGACAGGACACTAGCATTGTGGCTCTTAAGTGCTCTGATCATTATTGGTCACAGCACTTGAGGGGTTAATGACAGATAACAGCGGGATCGCCATTGTCCATCACTGATTGTGAATACATGGCTGATCGCATCCTGTGCTTAACTCATAGTCGGATTGTCGCTCAGGACATAAATTTATGCCCTGGTACTTAACACAAAAACAGTGGCGCCCGACAGACCCCATTGACTATAATGGGTCCATGGCAACCCGTTGTTGCCCGTTGCGCCTCAAATGGCCGTTCTTCACGGGGTGCAGCGCTAGTGTGAATGTAGCCTTAGAAAACAACCTGTAGAAGTAAAGATCTAACTCACCCCTCTAGTCAGGAGGCTGATGATCTCTATTGTAACATTTAGGATCCTTCCAGACATCTGATCCAGATTCATGACCTCCATTGAACAAGACGCCTGCTCCATTTTGTGTTCCATTTTGTGCTCCATTTTGTCACTAAAGCAAAAAAGAAACAAATCCTGGTCAATGAGGAGACAGAACATCCTTGTATGAATTTACCAAGAGCAGTAACTTCATGCAAAACTTTAGTTTTGTCTTAGATAGGATGTATAGAGGCACCACTGACCTGCAGATCACACACAATCATAGGATGTATAGAGACATCACTGACCTGCAGATCACACACAATCATAGGATGTATAGAGACATCACTGACCTGCAGATCACACACAATCATTAGATGTACAGAGACATCACTGACCTGCAGATCACACACAATCATAGGATGTATAGAGACATCACTGACCTGCAGATCACACACAATCATTAGATGTACAGAGACATCACTGACCTGCAGATCACACACAATCATAGGATGTACAGAGGCACCACTGACCTGCAGATCACACACAATCATAGGATGTATAGAGACATCACTGACCTGCAGATCACACACAATCATTAGATGTATAGAGGCATCACTGACCTGCAGATCACACACAATCATTAGATGTACAGAGACATCACTGACCTGCAGATCACACACAATCATAGGATGTACAGAGGCACCACTGACCTGCAGATCACACACAATCATAGGATGTATAGAGACATCACTGACCTGCAGATCACACACAATCATAGGATGTATAGAGGCATCACTAACCTGCAGATCACACACAATCATAGGATGTATAGAGGCATCACTGACCTGCAGATCACACACAATCATAGGATGTATAGAGGCACCACTGACCTGCAGATCACACACAATCATAGGATGTATAGAGGCACCACTGACCTACAGATCACACACAATCATAGGATGTATAGAGACATCACTGACCTGCAGATCACACACAATCATAGGATGTATAGAGACATCACTGACCTGCAGATCACACACACAATCATTAGATGTATAGAGACATCACTGACCTGCAGATCATACACAATCATAGGATGTATAGAGGCACCACTGACCTGCAGATCACACACACAATCATAGGATGTATAGAGACACCACTGACCTGCAGATCACACACAATCATAGGATGTATAGAGACATCACTGACCTGCAGATCACACACAATCATAGGATGTATAGAGACACCACTGACCTGCAGATCACACACACAATCATAGGATGTATAGAGGCACCACTGACCTGCAGATCACACACACAATCATAGGATGTATAGAGGCATCACTGACCTGCAGATCACACACACAATCATTAGATGTATAGAGACATCACTGACCTGCAGATCACACACACAATCATAGGATGTATAGAGGCACCACTGACCTGCAGATCACACACACAATCATAGGATGTATAGAGGCATCACTGACCTGCAGATCACACACACAATCATAGGATGTATAGAGGCATCACTGACCTGCAGATCACACACAATCATAGGATGTATAGAGACACCACTGACCTGCAGATCACACACAATCATAGGATGTATAGAGACATCACTGACCTGCAGATCACACACAATCATTAGATGTATAGGGGCATCACTGACCTGCAGATCACACACAATCATAGAATGTATAGAGACATCACTGACCTGCAGATCACACACAATCATAGGATGTATAGAGACATCACTGACCTGCAGATCACACACAATCATTAGATGTATAGGGGCATCACTGACCTGCAGATCACACACAATCATAGAATGTATAGAGACATCACTGACCTGCAGATCACACACAATCATAGGATGTATAGAGACATCACTGACCTGCAGATCACACACAATGATAGGATGTATAGAGACACCACTGACCTGCAGATCACACACACAATCATAGGATGTATAGAGGCACCACTGACCTGCAGATCACACACAATCATAGGATGTATAGAGACATCACTGACCTGCAGATCACACACAATCATAGGATGTATAGAGGCACCACTGACCTGCAGATCACACACAATCATAGGATGTATAGAGACATCACTGACCTGCAGATCACACACAATCATAGGATGTATAGAGGCATCACTGACCTACAGATCACACACAATCATAGGATGTATAGAAACATCACTGACCTGCAGATCACACACAATCATAGGATGTATAGAGACATCACTGACCTGCAGATCACACACAATCATAGGATGTATAGAGACATCACTGACCTGCAGATCACACACAATCATAGGATGTATAGAGACATCACTGACCTTCAGATCACACACAATCATTAGATGTATAGAGACATCACTGACCTGCAGATCACACACAATCATAGGATGTATAGAGGCATCACTGACCTGCAGATCACACACAATCATTAGATGTATAGAGGCATCACTGACCTTCAGATCACAGACAATCATAGGATGTATAGGGGCATCACTGACCTGCAGATCACACACAATCATAGGATGTACAGAGGCATTACTGACCTGCAGATCACACACAATCATAGGATGTACAGAGGCACCACTGACCTGCAGATCACACACAATCATTAGATGTATAGAGACATCACTGACCTGCAGATCACACACAATCATAGGATGTATAGAGGCACCACTGACCTGCAGATCACACACAATCATAGGATGTATAGAGACATCACTGACCTGCAGATCACACACACAATCATTAGATGTATAGAGACATCACTGACCTGCAGATCACACACAATCATAGGATGTATAGAGGCATCACTGACCTGCAGATCACACACAATCATTAGATGTATAGAGGCATCACTGACCTGCAGATCACACACACAATCATTAGATGTATAGAGACATCACTGACCTGCAGATCACACACACAATCATTAGATGTATAGAGACATCACTGACCTGCAGATCACACACAATCATTAGATGTATAGAGACATCACTGACCTGCAGATCACACACAATCATAGGATGTATAGAGACATCACTGACCTGCAGATCACAGACAATCATAGGATGTATAGGGGCATCACTGACCTGCAGATCACACACAATCATTAGATGTATAGAGACATCACTGACCTGCAGATCACACACAATCATTAGATGTATAGAGACATCACTGACCTGCAGATCACACACACAATCATAGGATGTATAGAGACATCACTGACCTGCAGATCACACACAATCATAGGATGTATAGAGACATCACTGACCTGCAGATCACACACAATCATAGGATGTATAGAGACACCACTGACCTGCAGATCACACACAATCATTAGATGTATAGAGACATCACTGACCTGCAGATCACACACAATCATTAGATGTATAGAGACATCACTGACCTGCAGATCACACACAATCATAGGATGTATAGAGACATCACTGACCTGCAGATCACAGACAATCATAGGATGTATAGAGACATCACTGACCTGCAGATCACACACAATCATAGGATGTATAGAGACATCACTGACCTGCAGATCACACACAATCATAGGATGTATAGAGGCATCACTGACCTGCAGATCACACACAATCATTAGATGTATAGAGACATCACTGACCTGCAGATCACACACAATCATAGGATGTATAGAGGCATCACTGACCTGCAGATCACACACAATCATAGGATGTATAGAGGCATCACTGACCTGCAGATCACACACAATCATTAGATGTATAGAGGCATCACTGACCTGCAGATCACACACACAATCATTAGATGTATAGAGACATCACTGACCTGCAGATCACACACAATCATTAGATGTATAGAGACATCACTGACCTGCAGATCACACACAATCATAGGATGTATAGAGACATCACTGACCTGCAGATCACAGACAATCATAGGATGTATAGAGACATCACTGACCTGCAGATCACACACAATCATAGGATGTATAGAGACATCACTGACCTGCAGATCACACACAATCATAGGATGTATAGAGACATCACTGACCTGCAGATCACACACAATCATTAGATGTATAGAGACATCACTGACCTGCAGATCACACACACAATCATAGGATGTATAGAGACATCACTGACCTGCAGATCACACACAATCATAGGATGTATAGAGACATCACTGACCTGCAGATCACACACAATCATAGGATGTATAGAGACACCACTGACCTGCAGATCACACACAATCATTAGATGTATAGAGACATCACTGACCTGCAGATCACACACAATCATTAGATGTATAGAGACATCACTGACCTGCAGATCACACACAATCATAGGATGTATAGAGACATCACTGACCTGCAGATCACACACAATCATAGGATGTATAGAGACATCACTGACCTGCAGATCACACACAATCATAGGATGTATAGAGACATCACTGACCTGCAGATCACACACAATCATAGGATGTATAGAGGCATCACTGACCTGCAGATCACACACAATCATAGGATGTATAGAGACATCACTGACCTGCAGATCACACACAATCATAGGATGTATAGAGACATCACTGACCTGCAGATCACACACAATCATAGGATGTATAGAGGCATCACTGACCTGCAGATCACACACAATCATAGGATGTATAGAGACATCACTGACCTGCAGATCACACACAATCATAGGATGTATAGAGACATCACTGACCTGCAGATCACACACAATCATAGGATGTATAGAGACATCACTGACCTGCAGATCACACACAATCATAGGATGTATAGAGACATCACTGACCTGCAGATCACACACAATCATAGGATGTATAGAGACATCACTGACCTGCAGATCACACACAATCATTAGATGTATAGAGACATCACTGACCTGCAGATCACACACAATCATTAGATGTATAGAGACATCACTGACCTGCAGATCACACACAATCATAGGATGTATAGAGACATCACTGACCTGCAGATCACACACAATCATAGGATGTATAGAGGCATCACTGACCTACAGATCACACACAATCATAGGATGTATAGAAACATCACTGACCTGCAGATCACACACAATCATAGGATGTATAGAGACATCACTGACCTGCAGATCACACACAATCATAGGATGTATAGAGACATCACTGACCTGCAGATCACACACAATCATAGGATGTATAGAGACATCACTGACCTTCAGATCACACACAATCATTAGATGTATAGAGACATCACTGACCTGCAGATCACACACAATCATAGGATGTATAGAGGCATCACTGACCTGCAGATCACACACAATCATTAGATGTATAGAGGCATCACTGACCTTCAGATCACAGACAATCATAGGATGTATAGGGGCATCACTGACCTGCAGATCACACACAATCATAGGATGTACAGAGGCATTACTGACCTGCAGATCACACACAATCATAGGATGTACAGAGGCACCACTGACCTGCAGATCACACACAATCATTAGATGTATAGAGACATCACTGACCTGCAGATCACACACAATCATTAGATGTATAGAGACATCACTGACCTGCAGATCACACACAATCATAGGATGTATAGAGACATCACTGACCTGCAGATCACACACAATCATAGGATGTATAGAGACATCACTGACCTGCAGATCACACACAATCATAGGATGTATAGAGACATCACTGACCTGCAGATCACACACAATCATAGGATGTATAGAGACATCACTGACCTGCAGATCACACACAATCATAGGATGTATAGAGACATCACTGACCTGCAGATCACACACAATCATAGGATGTATAGAGGCATCACTGACCTGCAGATCACACACAATCATAGGATGTATAGAGACATCACTGACCTGCAGATCACACACAATCATAGGATGTATAGAGACATCACTGACCTGCAGATCACACACAATCATAGGATGTATAGAGGCATCACTGACCTGCAGATCACACACAATCATAGGATGTATAGAGACATCACTGACCTGCAGATCACACACAATCATAGGATGTATAGAGACATCACTGACCTGCAGATCACACACAATCATAGGATGTATAGAGACATCACTGACCTGCAGATCACACACAATCATAGGATGTATAGAGACATCACTGACCTGCAGATCACACACAATCATAGGATGTATAGAGACATCACTGACCTGCAGATCACACACAATCATTAGATGTATAGAGACATCACTGACCTGCAGATCACACACAATCATAGGATGTATAGAGACATCACTGACCTGCAGATCACACACAATCATTAGATGTATAGAGACATCACTGACCTGCAGATCACACACAATCATTAGATGTATAGAGACATCACTGACCTGCAGATCACACACAATCATAGGATGTATAGAGACATCACTGACCTGCAGATCACACACAATCATTAGATGTATAGGGGCGTCACTGACCTGCAGATCACACACAATCATTAGATGTATAGGGGCATCACTGACCTGCACATCACACTTGCAGCCTTTGTTTGGTAAATCTGGGCCAGGAGTCCAGAGAAGGAGGGACCAGCTACGTGCGCGTTTCCGATGCTCGTCCTCGTTTCCCAGCACTGCGCATGCGCGGCTCATGCATTTGGCGCGCGCAGCCTGGACCACTAGACGTGATGTGGTAGAAGCCGTGTGTCTAGCGCCCTAGATCTGATAGGGATGAGCGCTGCGCGTGTCCTGGAGGGCGGGGCACCATGTATAGTGATGGGCGGGAGTTATAGTGAATGGCTAAGAAAGAAGATGGCAACTGAACCTCGTCCACAGATGTTATGGCTGCTGTGCACTATACCCGCAGAGGGGGCTCTTCAGAGATAGGGCCCTCCAGGGTTACTCATTGTACAAGGCCAGGAAGTATGCCACCTGTATAATGCCAGCCAGCAATACCAAACCTCCTCCAGCAGTCTCCTCAGTCCGTGTCAGGCTCTATATACAGTGTTATATTCAGTCATTTTCCTCAGTCCGTGTCAGGCTCTATATACAGTGTTATATTCAGTCATATTCCTCAGTCCGTGTCTGGCTCTATATACACTCATATACAGTGTTATATTCAGTCATTTTCCTCAGTCCGTGTCTGGCTCTATATACACTCATATACAGTGTTATATTCAGTCATATTCCTCAGTCCGTGTCAGGCTCTATATACAGTATTATATTCAGTCATATTCCTCAGTCCGTGTCAGGCTCTATATACAGTATTATATTCAGTCATTTTCCTCAGTCCGTGTCAGGCTCTATATACACTCATATACAGTGTTATATTCAGTCATATTCCTCAGTCCGTGTCAGGCTCTATATACAGTATTATATTCAGTCATTTTCCTCAGTCCGTGTCAGGCTCTATATACAGTATTATATTCAGTCATTTTCCTCAGTCCGTGTCAGGCTCTATATACAGTGTTATATTCAGTCATTTTCCTCAGTCCGTGTCAGGCTCTATATACACTCATATACAGTGTTATATTCAGTCATATTCCTCAGTCCGTGTCAGGCTCTATATACAGTATTATATTCAGTCATTTTCCTCAGTCCGTGTCAGGCTCTATATACAGTGTTATATTCAGTCATTTTCCTCAGTCCGTGTCAGGCTCTATATACAGTGTTATATTCAGTCATTTCCTCTGTGCCCCTTATAAGTAGTCATAGCTCCTCCTAACAGACATATATATCTATATACAGGGTCAGCATCTCCTCCATGACAGTTACTGCCATTTTACCCTATATAGCAGTGGTCCCCAAACTGTGGCCCTCCAGATGTTGCAAAACTACAACTCCCAGCATGCCCGGACAGCCAATGGCTGTCCAGGCATGCTGGGAATTGTAGTTTTGCAACATCTGGAGGGCCACAGTTTGGGGACCACTGCTATATGGTGTCAGTACCCTCCTCTATACCCAAAGCTAACCATTGGCTATATTAGGGTTGCCACCTGGCGGGTATTATGGCCACCCTGCCTGTATTTTTACATTAAAAAATAACGGCAATGCAATGGTCGGTATTTATCCAACCAATCCTTCAACTCCCGGAATGTTGCACCATAACCTATACCAGTGTTTCCGAACCACAGAGCCTCCAGCTGTTGCAAAACTACAAGTTGTAGTTTTGCAACAGCTGGAGACACCCCTATACTATACACTACTATATAGTCCAACATGCTGGGAGTTGTAGTTTTCGTTTGGGGCAGCTGCTGAGCCACAGGCTGTATCAGGGCATGCTGGGAGTTGTAGTTAGTAACTAACTGCAACTCCTGAATTTGCAAAAATTCCCGTCCTCATATCCCGTTTAGGGTTGCCACCTGGCCGGTATTATGACCACCCTGCCTGCATTTTTATATTAAAAATACCGGCAATGCAATGGTTGGTAATTATCCAACCAATCCTCCAACTCCCGGAATGTTGCACCATAACCTATACCAGTGTTTCCGAACCACAGAGCCTCCAGCTGTTGCAAAACTACAACTCCCAGCATGCCCGGACAGCCAGCGGCTGTCCGGGCATGCTGGAAGTTGTAGTTTTGCAACAGCTCGAGGCACCTCTATACTATACACTACTATATAGACCAACATGCTGGGAGTTGTAGTTTTCGTTTGGGGCAGCTGCTGAGCCACATGCTGTATCAGGGCATGCTGGGTGTTGTAGTTCGTAACTAACTGCAACTCCTGAATTTGCAAAAATTCCCGACCTAATATCCCGTCCCCATATCCCGACCTCATATCCTGTACTGGGAGTTGTAGTTTTCGTTTGGGGCAGCTGCTGAGCCACAGGCTGTATCAGGGCATGCTGGGAGTTGTAGTTAGTAACTAACTGCAACTCCTGAATTTGGGGGAAAAAAAAAAAAAAAGAAATCAAAAAAGTCAAATCGGAAAGAAAATTATATTGTTTGAAACTGCAGATCGGGCGCAAAAAATTATCCCTCATACAGGCCCGTATAAGGAGAAATAAAAAAGTTATAGGGGTCAGAATAGGACAAACTTTTCCCAGCATATATGTATCCTGTGATGTCACGCATATAAAATGAATTAATGCAAATTAGCATTTTAGGTATTTTCTTGCAAGAAAGGTGGCAACCCTACTCTATATACAGTGTGGGCAGCATCCTCAGCTATAACAGGGTTAGCATTTACCCACTATAAACAGCGTGGGGAGCGTCCTTTATGTTAGCAGTGCCAGAATTTCACCCTATATACAGCTTCCTCCTCTATAACAGTACCATCATTTGCCCTTATATACATTGTGAGCAACATCCTTCTCTATAACAGTACCAGAATTCGCCCCTATATACAATGTAGGCCGCATCCTCCCCTATAACAGTGCTAGCATATGCCTCTGTATATGGCATCAATCTGAATTTTTCCTGCTCTGTTGACTGACAGCTCCTATATTTCCTATATTGGTTATTTCCCGTGGGAGTCTGCTCCACTCCTGGGAGTCATACATACAGTATATAATCCATCTAGCTAGGTTTTCAGACATTTTTTGGAAAACTGCCTCTGCAGTTATTGAGCCAAAGACAGAAGTGAATCCACAAGGAAAGAGAAGTATAAGTCCTTCCTTTATATTTCCCATTCGTTGAATACACTTCTGATTTTGGGTCAAAAACTGTAGTGCAGTTTTCCAAAAATACCAGAAAAAAACTTGTGTGGAAACCTAGCCTTTAGGTTAGGTTTCCACTGAGATTTTTTTCCAACCCCCCCCCCCCCCCAAAAAAAAAAAAAAAAACGCCCAATTTGCCACACTGCGTTTTGTCCATGAAATAACACTGTGGCCTTATGTTAGCTGCAAAGTAATAGGGAACTGCAAAATGCCAGATCAACTTGTCGTCTTTTATTTTTTATTTTTTTACCCCTTTTGGCATATTTTTCAGTTTTCTTTGGGGGTTCAGTGATTGTTTTTCAAAAATGACAGCATGTTGAGACTATGGCGTTTTTTCTTGGAAATCATGGCGTTTTTCTCCCAAAGAAGTCTATGGTAGTGAAAAACGCCATAAAAATGCCATTAAAAACACCATGTGGGTTTAAGGAATTATTTTTTTAAAGAAAGTTTTTTTTATTTAAAAGCAGGGAACAATTATTGGGAGCTGGACAGGAAAGTTATAGCCACCGACAATATTAACATTGCAAACATGTATGACTTTTTTGTGTTATTTTTAATGTGTAATAATGATGTTACCAACTGTACATTTATTTTTTCCTAGGTACTGTACATTTCACTCAGCGCTTGCGCTACTTCCATCATAGATGAAACTCTGTTCCATGATGGTAGTAGTAGTACAGGGGCTGAGGGACCAATAAAACCCGGTCTGACTCCTAAGACCTGCTGCCACCCTTAACTTAGAAGCCAGGGAAGCAGGTGGCATGGTCTGCTCCACTCCCCAGCCAGCCGGGGGTGTTCATAATCTGAAAGCCCTGCTCTGTAAATTTATATTCCCCAGCCGAAGCCCTGATTGGTTGCCACTGATTGACCAATGAGGGCTTCTGGCGGGGAATATGAATTCACAGCAGTGTAAGTTCATATAGGGTATAGCTGGATGCTCTCATTGAGCAACAGAGATAGCGGAGATGTAAAGTACTGTAGCCTCGGGGACTGCAGCTCTGTATTGGGCGGCTGTAGGGAGCGGGGGATAATGTTATGTAATTATGCAAACCAACAAGCACTGCTATTTAAGTTCATATTCACTGCTGGATGCCCTTATTGGTACCCAGCAATTGACAAATGAAAGCATCCAGCGGGGAATATGAATTTACAGGGCTGTTAATTCTTATTCCCGCCAGAAGCTCTCATTGGTCAATCACTGGCGACCAATCAGGGCTTCTGCTGGGGAATATGAATTTACAGAACAGGGCTTTCAGATTGTGAACATCTCCGGCCGTCTGGGGAGCAGAGTGGAGCATGCCGCCCCGCTTCCCTGCCTTCTAAGTTAGGATTGCAGCAGGTCTCAGGAGTGAGACCCGGTGCCATTGGTCCCTCAGCTCCTGTACTACTACTACCATCATGGAACAGAGTCTGTTCTATGGTAGGATGTCATGCAAGCGCTGAGGAAAAAATAAAGTACAGCTAGTAACATCAGTATTACACATTAAAAAATAATATATTACACAAAGTAAATTAATACATTAACAGGTAATACATGTTTGCAATTTTAATGTTGTCGGCAATATTTTACAAAAAAAAAAAAAAATGCCAGAACAAAACCTTAGAGAAATCCTAGCCTTAGGGAGATGCATTAGCTGATGTTAACTGGCTAACACAATTTACCTCCCATTAGACCACTGGCCAATCTATAATGCATTAACCTTAAGGTTATGGACATAGCCACATTATGGACATTCAGCCAGTGGAATTCCGCTTGTAGCAGGTGCCGGTAAATACTTTAGTGATAGGACTGCGCATATGTGTTCATATCTATAGACGATGCTGTCCGGCATAATTTCATACAAACAATGAACATGTTCACTCTTTTGGCGGATGTACTTTCTGCCAGTGGAATTCCACTGCAGCAATTCCTCTGAATTCGTCTGAACAGAGCAGCAAAATTCTATTGAAAACAATGGGACTCTGCTAAAAGAAAAATTCCATAGTGTTGGACTATTCCCAATTTGTGATATAAAAAAAAAATTAGAAAGTACCTGTCACCAAATAAACTGTTCTCAACTATCTCAGGCTATGTTCCCTAACTACTCCTAACACTCTCCTACCCTTAAAGGGGTACTCCACCCCTAGACATCTTATCCCCTATCCAAGGATAGGGGATAAGATGTCTGATCGCGGGGGTACCCCTGCTGGAGACCCCCGGGATATCTCCTGCAGCCCCCTGAGTCATCAACTCTCGAGCTAGGTTTTCTCCGTGGCTGATGACTCACGATACAGGCACCGGCAGTTTGTGACATCATGGCTCCTCCCCCTCATGATGTCACACCCCGCCCCTTAATGCAAGTCTATGGGAGGGGGCGTGACTGTTACCACGCCCCCTCCCATAGACTTGCATTAAGGGGGCGGTGCATGATGTCATGAGGGGTCGGAGCCGTGACACCACGAACCGCCGCCCCCTGTCATCAGCCACGGAGCAAACTTAGGGGGCTGCAGGAGAGATCCCGAGGGTCCCCAGCAGCGGGACTCCCGCGATCAGACATCTAATCCCCTATCCTTGGATGTAAGATGTCTAGGGGCAAAGTACCCTTTAAAAAACAATTTCAGAGCTTTAAAAAGCTGTGTATCATACCTTTCTTCTAGCTCACATTTCCCAGCAGGCATGACATCACTGAAGCCTGCTGGGGGACCACTTCCGCCCTCACATGGTTGCAGTGCTGTGATGAATAGAAGACCTCAAGCTCTGTGCATGTTTCAGTTTGTGCAGATTTCAGTGAGGCTCTCCTTCAGCTGTCAGTCTGTGTGGCTTTCTGTGAGAATCTGTGGAGCTTTCACTTTCTGTGCAGCTGACAATCAAGCTCCGGTATCCTGCTCTGGTCCCCGATGCGATCCTCTTCCTGCTTCTGGGGACGGACATATCACGCTGCAGTTTAGCAAATCGCTGGCTGCAGCAATGTCCCACCTTGGCCAGTGATTGTGGCAGAGCGACAGCTGCCATCTTAACTTATTTGACCCCAAATGATAGTGATTTGAGGGCCCTGAAACCACTGACACCTGTTATTTTCACTTTTAGATTCCACAATCGGCAATGATCGCAGCCTCTAAAAGGTTAAATAATAGACATCAGCATGATCGCTGATGGCCGTCATTAGAGGGGAGTCCTGGCACCTGCTATCTATAAAGCAAGCTCAGCTATTGACCTCACTTTACATATATACATACATACATACACAGGCTGTGTGAGGTGAAGTGGTTAAAGCGGACCTGTCAGCAGAAAAACATGGGTGTAAATAAGCACATGCTGGATAGGGCTAGTCATAATATTCAAGACATACCTTTTTTCTTTTTTTTTAATCTACATAAATTTTTCCAGCACCGACATATAAGCCTTTTTATTATATGCAAATTAGTCTCAAAAGCCCAGGAGGCGTTCCTAAGTTCAGCAAGAGCCCAGGTAGGTCCAGCCCATATAATCTTTACTACCACCCACTTGCATCCGTCTTCCCCCTAAAGAGGGCCTGGGTTGCTGACTGGTTCCTGCAGAAAGGTCTGTGTTACCCTTTGTGTTACACATACTGTATCTGCTCTATCTTCACACAAACCTAAGGAAATGCAATGTTTCCATCCTGCACATTCTAATGGATTTTATTACAGCGCTCAAAAATGTTCAGGAAGTCCAATAGAGAATGGATGAAGTGCTGTCTGTGCAGTGCGATCGGTGCAGGTCTCAGCAGTCAAAGGGTAGCCCACTGATCAGCTACTAATCCAATATCATATGGAGCTATCAGTTTGGGTAATTGGGACCTGTAGTTGTTCTGGGACTTGCAGCCATAAAAATATGTCTGTATAATGCTAGTATGAACACAGCCTTATATGTACAGGAGCTGGTGTTGAACGACATCTCTCCCTGTTCCTACACTGCTGTCTTAATTACTCCTGCACAAAGGATTTAGACACAGATAGGTTGTAGTTGTACTGTGCAATGATGGAACCATGGTACAACCATAATGAAGAACTAGTCACATGACCTGATGAGAATGTAGAGTCAGGAAAAAAAAAGATCCCGGATGTGTGTTGTCTGTACTATAACATCAGAGGAGGGCAAAATCAAAGCATGCTGTGAAAACAGTTATAGTAACATAACATTCATAGTAACTGTAAAGGCTGGTGGTGTGGATCCGTTGTACCTGTGTGGACGATAGCGTGAGCCCCACAGAGAGCGGAGTCCAAGGAGCCGCTGGTTTTCACCAGAGCCCGATGCAAAGCGGGATGGACTTGCTGCAGCAGGCGGCTCCCAGGTCACTACCCCTGGCACGACTCATCCACAAAGGCAGCCGAGGTGATGCGAGGCACAGAAGGAAGAGTCGTACTCAGAGTCGGGGACAGGCAGGTAGGTCAGGGCTGGAGGCAAGGACTCCGCGCCCTTGATAACATTTCCTGCAGAACCTAAATCCAGGAAGGCAGAGGCATGGAACGAAGCTCCTGCAGAGGTAATAGAACTGGCATAGTCAGTTAAGAGGAAGAATTCACACCTAGAGACGCCTCTTCCACATGCCCTAGGTGCATGCGTTTCCCGAATGTGGTGGCAGTAGAGGACAATTTCTGAGGAAATGTTCCGTGCTGGCACAATACAGGCAAAAGTTCTCTTCACGTCGGCGGAACCTCTCTTGCTGGGACAAGTGGGCATGATCCACCTGCATAGCCTCTTCAGCAGGAGGCAACGTTGTTGGATGAGGTGACCGCTGGAATACTAGCGCTAATTGGGGAAAATGACGTGTCTAAACTGGTTCACATTCTTGACGGAGTTCCTCCTGCCTCTTGGCAAAATGCACATCAATGCGACTGGACAAGAGAATGAACTCACTCAGAGAAGATAGAGGATCTCATGCTGCGAGAGCATCCTTGACTCTACTGGAAAGTCCCTTTTTAAAGGTAGCACACAGAGCCTCATCATTCCAGGCCAATTCGGAGGCAAGAGTGCGGAACTGGACCACTTAGTCACCAACTGTAGAGTCCCCTTGGCGGAGGTTCAGAAGTGCGGTTTTGGCCGAGGAGGCCCGTGCAGGCTCTTCAAAGACACTGCAGAATTCTGAAAGGAAGGCTTGCAGATGGGAGGACACTGGATCATTTATGTCCCAGATAGGTGTGGCCCAGGCCAGGGCTTTCCCAAAAAGAAGACTAACCACGAACGCCACCTTGGCATGCTCTGTCGGGAACTGATCAGCCATAAGTTCCAAATGCATAGAACATTGGGTCACAAATCCCCCGCACAATTTAGGGTCCCCTTCGAACTTCGTTGGCAGAGACAGACGTAATTTGGAGCCAACGGAAGCCACGGAAGCTGCAGACACCGGAGGAGCCACTGGAGCAGGTGGAGGCTGCTGCGGCTGTTGAACAGAGAGGAGCTGCTTCATCACTGCGGATAGCTGATTCAGCTGTTGTGCTTGTTGCTCGAGATGCAGAGATTGTTGTGTCACTATGGCAGATAGATCAGCGACCATTTCGGCAGAGCACCTTGGCAGGATCCATTTCCAGATCTTACTGTAACGGCTGGTGGTGTCGATCCGCTGTACCTGTGTGGACGATGGCGTGAGCCGCACCAGGGAGCAGAGTCTAAGGAGCTGCTGGTTTTCACCAGAGCCCGCCCAAAGCAGGATGGACTTGGCTCCCAGGTCGCTACCCCTGGCACGACCACAAAGGCAGCCGAGGCGATGCAAGGCACAGAAGGAAGAGACGTACTCAGAGCCGGGGACAGGCAGGTAGGTCAGGGCTGGCAGCAAGGAACTGTGGTCAGGAAACGTAGCAAGAGAACTGGTACATGGAATAGCAGATAACACTGGAAACACTTTCTCTAAGGCAAAAGGGAACAAAGATCCAGACAAGCAATCAAAGGTGCACTTGCGTCGGCAAGCAGGGAGAACGGAGGAAGCAGGAAGACAGCGGGGCAGATGAGAAGCAGCGGACCGTGTGCTTTCGCATCGCATCATGGGAAGCGCAGAACCGTCCGTACACGGAGTTGGGCCGGTAGAGCGTCCACGGCCATCGGCGCTTCTCGTAACAGTAACATAGTTTGTAAGGTTGAAAAAAAGACGAGTCCATCGAGTTCAACCTAAAACCCTACTTACTTTTTTCGCATTATTTATTTATTTTATTTTTTTCATTTTTGTATTTTCTCTTTTTTTTCAATTCTCTTCAATTTTTCAATGCGATTAGTAATGAGGGGGCATATTTTTGACAAAAAAAAATTTTTTTGTTTTATGAACTACCTTTATATTCAATGAGGTGCACATATGTCTTAATTCAGACTTTGAAGTTCGAAGTGATTCCATGTTCAGGTTTAGAAATTATAACCTATATATCCATGTCTGGTTTTCCTTGGAATTTCCAAGAGGTTTTCATTTGTGACATAATAAGACACATGACCATGTATCTGGTTATTTTAATTGCATGTTGTATTCTGGAATTTAGTCTACGATTAAGCACCTGACGGTGTGAAATGCATTAGACATTCCTGCTCTGTATTGTGACTCCTTGCCAAAGCAGAAATAAAGCAAAGATTCTTATGCATGTCCATTGCCGGACATTCTACCTTCTGGATTCATTTTGTGAAGCCAATGTGGGCCGGGGTGAGCGGACAACACAGTTCTTTGTTTAAAACCCCACTGTGTTGATCCAGAGAAAGGCTGCCCCCCCCCCCCCCAATGAGGCTGATGTCAACTGCCCCATGAGAGGAAAAATTCCTTCCCAACTCCACTATGATGATCAGAAATCCCTGGACCAATGTTCTATCCCCATAAATCTAATACCCATAACCTGTAATATTATATATTTCCAGAAAAACATCCAGGCCCCCCTTGAACTTGTTTATTGAGTCAGACATCGCAACATCATGTGGCAGAGAGTTCCAAAGTCTTACTGCTCTTACAGTAAAGAATGTCTGTCTGTGATGATGGTGAAACCCTTTTCTCTAGACGTAGAGGATGCCCCATTGTCATGGTTACCGGCTTAGGTATAAAAAAGATTCCTAGAAAGATCCCTATACTGTCCATTCATATATTTGTACATTGTGATCAACTTGCCGATAAGACATCTTTTCTCCAAACTAAATAACCCCAAGCTTGATAACCTGTCTTGGTACTGTAAACCTCCAATACCATTAATTATCTTTGTCGCCCTCCTCTGCACCCTCTTCAGTTCGGCCATGTCCTTATATACAGGTGCCCAGAATTGGGCCCAATACTCTATATGTGGTCTGACTAATGATTTATACAAAGCCAAGACTGGGGAAATTTATCAAAACCTGTCCAGTGGAAAAGTTGCCAGAAGCATTTTCAAAAATGAAAGAAGCGATCTGATTGGTTGCTATGAGCAACTCAGCAACTTTTCCTCTGGACAGGTTTTGATAAATCTCCCCCTATGTCTCTGTCACAAAACTCTTGATGATTTTTCATGACTTTGTTACCCTTGGCAGCAGCTGCCTGGCACTAATCACTAAAGTTGAGTTTACTTACGACCAGTATCTTCAAGTCCTTTTCGGTAGTAGTTTTACCTAATGTCTTATTGTTTAGCACATAATTGTACATTTTGTTTTTTTGGCCCAAGTGCATAAGCTTTCATTTATTCACATTAAACTTAATTTGTCTCGTCTGTGCCCAAACCTCCAGATCCCCCTGTAATATTATGTTATCCTCCTCTGTGGTGATCACCTTACCCAGTTTAGTGTGAGTTTAGAATTGAAATTCTACTCTGTAATCCCTCTACAAGGTCATATATAAATATAGTCAAAAGAAGTGGACCAA
This sequence comes from Hyla sarda, assembly GCF_029499605.1. NCBI lineage: Eukaryota > Metazoa > Chordata > Amphibia > Anura > Hylidae > Hyla > Hyla sarda. The sequence continues at coordinate 183,205,525 of NC_079195.1, forward strand.
GGACTGCCCCCCCTGTGGTACCCCACTAGTAACTGTGAACCAGAGTAAGTTCCATTAAAATCCAACCTCCGCTTTTTGTCACTGAGACAGTTGCTAACCCATTTTCATATATCCTGCCCTAGTTCCAGCATCCTCATTTTATGTACTAACCTTTTGTGTGGCATAGTATCAAATACCTTAGAAAAGTCCAGATACACAACATCCACAGCTTCACCCGGTCCAATCTGTAACTGACCTCATTATAGAAGCTGATTAGTCTGACAGGACCGATCCAACAAAAGCCTGTGTTGATGCTGTGTCAGAAGGTTATTTTCAGTAAGATATTCCAGAATAGCATTTCTCAGAAAACCCTCATAAATCTTACCCACAACAGATGTTAAACTTACAGGCCTATAAATCCCAGGATCCCTTTTTGAATATTGGTACCACATTTGTAAGCTCCAGTCCAGTGGAACAATCCCTGTCATTATGGAATCTTTGAATTTAAAGAATAAGGGTAACTAATATGAATCAAACCATGTTAGTATACAGGCATTTCATTGATAACACGCAGGAAACAAAAAATATTAAATATCGTGTCTACTTTTGTGCAAAAAAATAATAATTTACATAATGTCTCCCAAATAGTGATAAACCAAAATTTGTTACAGTTGGCTGTTTAATCAATAGGGCAACAAATATTTCTCAATTATAGTTCCGTATGGTGAAAAAACAGATGAATTTTGTTAAGTACGAGTACTTTATACATTTTCTGTAGCTCTTATAAAGCTGTAGAGTATGTCCTGTGAGGAAAGAAATGGGGCCATGCACCACTCCTAGGAAGAAAATAACTTTTGTCCTGTGGAGAGAAGTAGATGGTGCAATGCACTACTTAGGTGTTCCGTGAGTATTCGGAGTTATGAAGTCTTCCGCTTCTTCTATCGTGCTCATTCACACGCATCTGCTGCTGGACTGGTAGGCTGACATGTGAGAGAGCACATGGAGCACCGAAATCTTTTGGGGTTAATGACTTTTTAACCTAAAGAACAGCTGATGAATAGGGTCTTTGCTGGTGGGCATTTAAATGTTTGTCTACACGTGTTTCAAGGGCTCATTAGCCCTTTTCTTCAGTAGCTTAAATAACTATCGTATAACTTATATGTTCTTCTGAATCTGTTTTGTGAAGCTGTCACTTAGAGCTTATGGGGATTCAGAAATACATCCAATACCTTTGTTCCAACATACATAAGTCAATATGTCAGTTAGGATGTAGATACTAACAAAGATGATCTCCTCAGGGCGTTCCGAGCTCTGTTCGCAGAGTCCGTTCAAATGTTGGGAGTTTAGCTGAGAAAAAAAAATTACTTCAGGTCCTGCAAAAACAAAAAAACACCAGACAGACCCTATCTAAATTCAGTGGAACCTGTTAGTGTCAGTTGTGCAACGGACAATCATAGTCAGTTCTTTTGCCTCTGTAATGGAGGTACGAACGCAGATTTGAACTTAGCCTTACCAAGTTAGAGAGCCTTAACCCCTTAACGACGCAGGACGTAAATGTGAGCTGGTACTTAACGCACCAGGACGTACATTTACGTCCTATACATAACCGCGAGCATCGGAGCGATGCTCGGGCCATGTGCGGCAGGTCCCGGCTGCTGATAGCAGCCAGGAACCCGGGTCCCTAAAATGGATGATCGGATCGCCCGCAGCGCTGGCGCGCTCATCCAGGACGGCAGACGGAGGTCCCCTCACCTGCCTCCGCTGCCTTCGATGGGTCTTCTGTTCTGGTCTGCGATTGAGCAGACCAGAGCATAAGATGACCGATAATACTGATCAGTGCTATGTCCTATGCATAGCACTGAACAGTATAAGCAATCAAATGATTGCTATAAATAGTCCCCTATGGGGACTATTAAAGTGTAAAAAAAAAAAAAAAGTGAAACACCCCCTCCCCCAATAAAAACGTAAATTGGCCCATTTCCCCTATTTCATCCCCAAAAAGTGTAAAAAAAATTTTTTTATATACATATTTGGTATCGCCGTGTGCATAAATATCCGAACTATTAAAATAAAATGTTAATGATACCGTACAGTGAACGGCGTGAACATAAAAAAAAGTCCAAAATAGCTGCTTTTTTATAACATTTTATTCCCAAAAAATGTATAAAAAATGTATTAAAAGTTTCATATAAGCAAATATGGTGTCAATAAAAAGTACAAATCTCGGTGCAAAAGATGAGCCCTCATACCGCCGCTTAAACGGAAAAATTAAAAAGTTATAGGTCTTCAAAATAGGGGGATTTTAGGGGGTACTAATTTGGTTAAAAAGTTTGCAATTTTTTTTTAAGCGCAACAATAATAGAAAAGTATGTTATCATGGGTATCATTTTAATTGTATTGACCCAAAGAATAAAGAACACATGTCATTTTTACCATAAATTGTACGGCGTGAAAACGAAACCTTCCAAAATTAGCAAAATTGCAGTTTTCTTTTTAATTTCCCCACACAAATAGTATTTTTTTTGGTTGCGCCATTCATTTTATGGTAAAGTGAGTGATGGCATTACAATGGACAACTGGTTGTGCAAAAAACAAGCCCTCATAATAGTCTGTGGATGAAAATATAAAAGAGTTATGATTTTTTGAAGCCGAGGAGGACCTCCTTAAGGCCCAAATGGGCTGAGTCCTTAAGGGCTTAAAAGATGCCCATAATTCCAAAAGATGGCTACATATACAGCAAACATTATCATGACTAAAACTCAATGACACCTACAGGTTTTATGGTCTTTGTTCAAAGCAGAGTGTTTCCCAGCATCTTGCTGACAATGTAGTTTCTGTACATTTTTTTGGATGTGGCAACCCAACTTTTTACTAGCTGTGAGGGAAAAAATGTGAGTGCACTGCCTTAAATTAGGGCTGCCAGTTGGGCATCATGGATGGCAATGGTAAACTAATGATAAATGTGTATCAGAATCTCTTTATCGTTATCCACCATAAGGGCATTTTAGTACGTACCTGGCAGACAGTAATGGACATGCTTAGGAAGGATCTGCACTTGTCTTGGGGCTAAATGGCTATGTTGTGAAATTACCATAACAATGTGGCTAGCTTTTTCTGAACTGGTATTTCCTGTTTGACTTTTCTTCTTTTCCTACAAATCCCATTTTCCTCCTTCCCACACATCAGCCACCCCACCCATTGAAACATAAATGAGCTGCATCCATTCAAAAGACCTGTGGTTTTCAATCAGGGTGCCTACAGCTGTTGCATTAGTTGCAGATTGATCTGTCTCCCACCAAGCTCCACCCATTGAAGCAGACAGGCTTCCTGTCATCAGCTGACTAGTGAGTCCGATTTTTCCCAGGTTGCAATGCGGCCGAGACCTGAAACAACAGTCATTTTGTATGCTGGTAAAAATAAATATTGGGGGTGAAAATCACAGAAGAATTGTGAGAAAACTGTCACACACAGGTACAGACACTATATTATGAACTACACTAACTTTACAGCCCCTGTAGCATAGTCAAAATAAAAAATCCTGGAATACCCCTTTAACATTTGTTTTTATATTTGGATTCTAACTTTTTCCTGTTCTATGACGTATAGTTGATATATACTTCAATTTGCAATAGCTTTATGCACTGTGAAAAATGACCACTCTAAGCAGCTCGGCTTGATGTCGTCCAGTGGGTCCCTACATGCCTCTGTGTCATTAGATCGGTGCTCCAAGAATACAGGAAGCCTCAGCAGCCTGTATAAATGCAGCGTTGATAACACTGTTCAATGCTATGTATCAAAAAATAAATGTGAATAGGCCCACCTAATAAAAGTTAAAATCCCCATTACAGACCGTCATTGCTCTGCTCTGTTTGCTTAGGAAGCAATCACTCTGAGGGGGAACTATTACAGCCAGAGCAGTCAAAATAGGTAAGTTTAGCTCCCCGCCCTACTTACGGGGCTGGCAGGGGACACTTTTAAACCTGTGAAGAGGAAGAGTGGTACAGTTGCCCGTAGAATCTAATCAGATCGGTTCTTTCATTTTAAAAAAAGGTCTGTGAAAAATGAAATAAGTGATCTGATTAGATGCTATGGGCAACTGCTCCACTCCTCTTCTACACAGGTTTTCTATAAATCTCCTCCTATATTCTCATCTTTCTGCCAGGAAAGAATGTCTCCTGTGGATGATGAGGAAGATTTTACCATACAAAACGCATTGTATAATGTGTTTTATAAAGGTAATATCTGATGACAGGTTCCGTTAAAGATGCTTCTTTAAATTATTTTCTGGCAAATGAAAACATTAAATACCATCACTCACCACCTAAGGCAGTGTTACCCAACCAGGGTGCCTCCAGCTGTGGCAAAACTACATCTCCCAGCATGACCGGACAGCATTTGGCTGTCCGGGCATGCTGGGAGTCGTAGTTTTGCCACAGCTGGAGGCACCCTGGTTGGGAAACACTGACCTAAGGTGATGAGATTAATGCAGCTTGAGCCATCCTACACATTATCCTCAGTGCAGTTATATTACTATGTCACTTGTTTGAATGACTAAAGACAGTGCTCAAAGAGAGAAGAAAATCAGTTCTTTATTTTTGTCCCATGTCCCCAAGTCTCAGAACATCTTTATCAACCATGTGGATCTTCTGATGTTTAATAAGAGTTGCATTACTACTGAATATTTTGTGACACACTGTGCAGGAGAATGGTCTTTCCCCTGTGTGCGTCCTCTGATGTATTATAAGGTTTGTGGTTCGTGTGAAGCTTTTCCCACAGTAAATACATGAGAAGGGTTTTTCTCCAGTGTGAACCCTTTGATGTCTCATAAGAAGAGAATTCCGGTTGAAAACTTTGCCGCAGTCCAAGCAGGAGAAAGGTTTCTCCCCAGTGTGTATTCTCTGGTGCACAACAAGAGCAGATTTCTGGGTAAAGCACTTGCCACAATCGGGGCACACAGCCTTGTTCATGTCAGAGTGACTATTGCGATGTTTGACCAGGAACATTTTCGAGCAAAATTGTTTCCCGCATACAGGACAAGAAAGACTTTTGTCTTTATGTGCCCTCTGATGCTTCACAAGATCCGATTTCTGAATGAACCTCTTCCCACATTCAGAACAAGAAAACGGCTTCTTTCCAGAATGGCTCAGCTGGTGGCGTACATAGTGGGACCGCTGATTAAAACTCTTCCCACAAACAGAACAGGCAAATGGCCGCTCTCCGGTGTGGATCATTTGGTGCCTCATGAGGGCAGATTTTAAGGTAAAACATTTGCCGCACTCTGAACACAGGAACATCTTCTCCCCGGTGTGGATCTTTTGATGCCTTGCAAGGTGTGATCTACAAGAAAATTGTTTTCCACACACCGTGCACTCCATATCCTGCTCCTTGTGCTCTATCTGATGCTGAAGAAGCTCCAAGTCACTAGAAAATGTCCCAGAGCACATGGAGCACTGATATGAAGGCACAATGGTGACAACCAGCTTTTTATCATGGCTTTTAGTATCAGCTCTGACCTTATTGCTTGAAGCTTGTTTTTTCAGAGTAGTACTCTCTGTACTAGAATCCAGGATGCAGGTAGATGTGCATTCAGTCTGTGTGGCCTTACTGTAGACTGTTCTTACCCCCTCCGACAAGCTGTATTTTTCTGCCATGTCAATAGAAGTGCATCCTGTCTGAGTGAATTTCGTTGTATGGTCTTTTTCCATCAAGTTGTTTCTCCTCCTTGGTGAAATCTCTATCATGCATTCTTCAATATCTGTTGTAAAATGTGGGGAGCTTTCAGTATTGGCCAATTCTTCCTGGGTATTTGTGTTCTCTATGCAATCTGCAGAAAATAAGGCCAGATATACATGTAATAGTAACAGTAGGACATTACAGATACTCAAATTTCTAAGGCTACGTTCATACTGCCATTGAAAGGACAGGTGTTGAGCAGAGAAAAAAAATATTGCATCTGATCTTTTTTTCTCCGCTTGACTTCTGTAAAATGCCTGACACCCGACACACCCCATTTTAAGTCAACAGGATTCTTTAGAGACCAGCGGTGTCATTTGTGCTCCGACTTGTTCAGGATCCATTCAAACACAACAAACCTTTAGCAAGTGAAAAAAAGCCTAACGTAACTGTTTTAGGCTGGGTCCACACTTCGTTTTGTCCCATACGGTAGCGCATACGGCAGGAGGGAGCTAAAACCTCGCGCTCCCGTATGTGACCGTATGCGCTCCCGTATGTCATTCACTTCAATGAGCCGACCGGAGTGAAACGTTCGGTCCGGTCGGCTCATTTTTGCGCCGTATGCGCTTTTACAACCGGACCTAAAACCGTGGTCAACCACGGTTTTAGGTCCGGTTGTAAAAGCGCATACGGCGCAAAAATGAGCCGACCGGACCGAACGTTTCACTCCGGTCGGCTCATTGAAGTGAATGGCATACGGGAGCGCATACGGTCACATACGGGAGCGCGAGGTTTTAGCTCCCTCCTGCCGTATGCGCTCCCGTATGGGACAAAACGTAGTGTGGACCCAGCCTTACTTCAACAAATTTGTTAATACTAGTTGTTAGGCATTTATGAAGCAATGAGAGTCTAAATGTCAATTGAAAAGCTTTTTACATTCTGTGCAGACATGTCAAAAGTTAGATCGCAACATGTCTCATTCCTGTGACCTGCTGCAATTGCGAGTTCTAAGCCGGTGAATGCGTGACAGCATTCTGCACTTCCCGGTTAGGCTCCTCCCTCCACAATCAGAAACTTATAAATTGTTTTTCACCGGACCCCCCCTTTAAGGCTCAGTGTGCGTCCAATATCTCTTGACAGCCTGTAAGGATGGTGCTCCCTGTTGCTCATGTTTACAATAACTTACAGTACTAAATATATTCCCAAGATGTTAAGATGTGGTTTATATTGCTATGTGCATTAGCTTTTATTTGCATTCTATTGTATGAGTGATGCATCTAAATCATGCTCTTACCCGATGACCATTCAGGTTGGATCATTTCACAGCGTTGTGGGCATCTTTCTGGTAGTTTCCATACCTACATGAAAATCAGATAAATATATATAGGTAAACAATATGTTTTTGATTGAGAAGGGGATGATCATTTAAAGGAGATATGCAGTGAAAATGATTTAACTTATCCTGTGTCCAGGCTGTAAAAAAAAAAAAAAACTTGAACTCCCCTTCCTACGTTCCCTGTTGTGGAGATATCAGCGTCCCATTCCTCTGGTGCTGCTGCTCGAAACATCACAGCGCTGTCAGCGTATCGCCGGCCGAAGCGATTTCCCGCCTCAGCCGGTGATAGCCTGAGCGAACTGTCATTTAAGGAGCCGGGCAGAAAATGCACAATAAAAAAATAGTTTTGCCATAGTTTCAATTCAGATCAACTTTAATAGCACCAGAATGTTGATGTATCATAAGCCACACCCCATTACTGAAGCCACACCTTTTTTTTCTTTTTTCCAGATACCACCCCCTTTCAGGCTGCAGCAGAAAGCTGCCTAGAAAGTGAATTAAACTCAGAGTAAACATGGCGCAAGTAATAGAAGACAATTTTTTGGCACTTCTTGTGCTAGAATTCTGTTGCAAGTGCAGAAGTAGACCTGGCCAACGCATGTCTGCCCACCGCTAAAAGCTGGCGCGGAGCGATCGCCACTGCCGGGTGTCAAAACTCACAGCTACATGTAAACTTACATTTTATTTGTCATTGGTAGTGCAGTGGTTTGGATCTGCTCCCTATAATACAATGACGGGAAGAAGATCCGTTTTCATGGCAGCCAGAGGCCTTTTCTAGCCCTACATGACTGCTGGGACTGTGGGAGGCTCTAGCAATAGAGAACAGGTCTCATGGAACAATGCAGTACATATGTACTGCATTGATCTGTACAACTAAGGGGGACTAAAAAAATTTAATCACCCTTTTCTAAATAAAAAAAAAAACTAAACCAAAAAATTGTATACATTTGGTATTGCCGTATGCGGCATTGTCTAAACTATTCAAATATAATGTTATTGATCCCGATCTGTGAATGGCATAAATTTAATAAAACATATTAAAAAAATTGTGTTCCTTATTGTCACATCATATCCCAGAAAAAAATGGCAGAAAAAGCGATCACAAAGTCCGATCTGTACCAAAAAGGTACAGATAACACCTACAGATCACGGCGAAAAAAATTATCAGCCAAATAATCGATAATGAAAATAATAGTTAGTTGCAGCACTATTTTAAAGATAGTGTGTTGTGTCTGAGAAGCGCTCACCTCTCCAGTCAGCAGATGAAGGATCTTGTTAATAAGTTCCAGGATCTTCTCATCATTCCTTCTCTCATGCATCAGTGATAGAAATGATGGTTCAGAGATATGGGTGAGGGTGCTGACTGATCTGTCTCTTGTTTGTGGACTGCTGCTCTGGGTTACTTGTTTGCCATTGTTCAGTGGGGCATAATCCTACAAAATATAATAACCACACAATATCACAGTAATGGTTCACACATACAGTGGGGATCAAAAGTTTGGGCACCCCAGTTAAAATTTTTTATTAATGTGCATAAAGAAGCCAAGGAAAGATGGAAAAATCTCCAAAAGGCATCAAATTACAGATTAGACATTCTTATGTCAACAAAAGTTAGATTTTATTTCCATCATTTACACTTTCAAAATAAAAGAAAACAAAAAAATGGCGTCTGCAAAAGTTTGGGAACCCTGGAGAATTTATAGCATGCACTGCCCCCTTTGCAAAGCTGAGACCTGCCAGTGTCATGGATTGTTCTCAATCATCATCTGGGAAGACCAGGTGATGTCAATCTAAAAGGTTTTAAATGCCCAGACTCCTCTGACCTTGCCCCAACAATCAGCACCATGGGTTCTTCTAAGCAGTTGTCTAGAAATCTCAAACTGAAAATAGTTGATGCTCACAAAGCTGGAGAAGGCTATAAGAAGATAGCAAAATGTTTTCAGATGTCAATATCCTCTGTTCGGAATGTAATTAAGAAATGGCAGTCATCAGGAACAGTGGAAGTTAAAGCAAGATCTGGAAGACCAAGAAAAATATCAGACAGAACAGCTCGCAGGATTGTGAGAAAAACAATTCAAAACCCACGTTTGACAGCACAATCCCTCCAGAAAGATCTGGCAGACACTGAAGTTGTGGTACATTATTCCACTGTAAAGAGATACTTGTACAAATATGATTTTCATGGAAGAGTCATCAGAAGAAAACCTCTTCTACGTCGTCACCAGAAAAATCAGCGTTTGAACTTTGCAAATGAACATATAGACAAGCCTGATGCATTTTGGAAACAAGTTCTGTGGACCGATGAGGTTAAATTTGAACTTTTTGTCCGGAATGAGCAAGGTACATTTGGAGAAGAAGGGGAACAGAATTTAATGAAAAGAACCTCTGTCCAACTGTTAAGCATGGGGGTGGATCAATCATGCTTTGGGGTTGTATTGCAGCCAGTAGCACAGGGAACATCTCACGAGTAGAAGTCTCACAAGTCTTTATGCACATTAATAAAATTTTTTACCTGGGGTGCCCAAACTTTTGATCCCTATTGTATCAAAACATATCAGATGAGGTGTTGACTGAAGGTTTAACCCTTTAAGGACCCAGCCAATTTTGACTGTAAGACCCGGCCATTTTTTGCACATCTGACCACTGTCACTTTAAGCATTAATAACTCTGGGATGCTTTTACCTTTCATTCTGATTCCGAGATTGTCTTTTCGGGACATATTCTACTTTAACATAGTGGTAAAATGTTGTGGTAACTTGTATCCTTTCTTGGTGAAAAATCCCCAAATTTTATGAAAATTTTTTAAATTTTGCATTTTTCTAACTTTGAAGCTCTCTGCTTGTAAGGAAAATGGATATTCCAAATAAAAAAAATTTTTGATTCACATATACAATATGTCTACTTTATGTTTGCATCATAAAATTGATGAGTTTTTACTTTTGGAAGACACCAGAGAGCTTCAAACTTCAGCAGAAATTTTCCAATTTTTCACAAAATTTTCAAACTCACTATTTTTCAGGGACCAGGTCAGGTTTGAAGTGGATTTGAAGGGTCTTCATATTAGAAATACCCCACAAATGACCCCATTATAAAAAACTGCACCCCTAAAGTATTCCTAATGACATTCAGTCAGCATTTTAACCCTTTAGGTATTTCACAGGAATAGCATCAAAGTGAAGGAGAAAATTCACAATCTTCATTTTTTACACTCATGTTCTTGTAGACCCAATTTTTGAATTTTTACAAGGGGTAAAAGGAGAAAATTTATACTTATGTTTGTAGCGCAATTTCTCTCGAGTAAGCACATACCTCATATGTCTATGTAAATTGTTCGGCGGGCGCAGTAGAGGGCTCAGAAGCGAAGGAGCGACAAGGGGATTTTGGAGAGTACGTTTTTCTGAAATGGTTTTTGGGGGGCATGTTGCATTTAGGAAGCCCCTATGGTGCCAGAACAGCAAAAAAAAAAACACATGCCATACCATTTTCAAACTAGACCCCTTGAGGAACGTAACAAGGAATTAAGTGAGCCTCAATACCCCACAGGTGTTTCACGACTTTTGCATATGTAAAAAAAAAAAAATTTTTTTTCACTAAAATGTGTGTTTCCCTACAAATTTCACATTTTTGCAAGGGTTAATAGCAGAAAATACCCCCCAAAATTTGTAACCCCATCTCTTCTGAGTATGGAGGTACCCCATAAGTTGACCTGAAGTGCACTACGGGCGAACTACAATGCTCAGAAGAGAAGGAGTCATATTTGGCTTTTTGAGAGCAAATTTTGCTCGGGAGGCATGTCGCATTTAGGAAGCCCCTATGGTGCCAGAACAGCAAAAAAAAAAAACCACATGGCATACCATTTTGGAAACTAGACCCCTTGAGGAACGTAACCAGGAATAAAGTGAGCCATAATACCCCACAGGGGTTTCACGACTTTTGCATATGTAAAAAAAAATTTTTCACTAAAATGTGTGCTTCCCCCCAAATTTCACATTTTTGCAATGGTTAATAGCAGAAAAGACCCCCCCCCCCCCAAATTTGGAAACCCATCTATTCTGAGTATGGAAATACCCCATGTGTGGACGTCAAGTGCTCTGCTGGCGCACTACAATGCTCAGAAGAGAAGGAGCGCCATTGAGCTTTTGGGAAAAAAATTGTTTGGAATGGAAGTCAGGGGCCATGTGCGTTTACAAAGCCCCCTGTGGTGCCAGAACAGTGGACCCCCCCACATAAGACCCTATTTTGGAAACTACACCCCTCACAGAATTTAATAAGGGGTGCAGTGAGTATTTACACCCCACTGGCGTTTGACAGATCTTTGGAACAGTGGGCTGTGCAAATGATAAATTTAATTTTTCATTTTCACGGACCACTGTTCCAAAAATCTGTCAGACACCTGTGGGGCGTAAATGCTCACTGTACCCCTTATTACATTACGTGAGGGGTGTAGTTTTCAAAATGGGATCACATGTGGGTATTTATTTTTTTGCGTTTATGTCAGAACCGCTGTAAAATCAGCCACCCCTGTGCAAATCACCAATTTAGGCCTCAAATGTACATAGTGCGCTCTCACTTCTGAGCCTTGTTGTGAGCACGCAGAGCATTTTACGCCTAGATATGGGGTATTTCTGTACTCAGGAGAAATTGCGTTACAAATTTTGGGGGTCTTTTTTCCTTTTAACACTTGTGAAAATAAAAAGTATAACTAACCAGCATGTTAGTGTAAAATTTTTTATTTTTTTACACTAACAAGCTGGTGTAGCCCCAACTTTTCCTTTTCATAAGGGGTAAAAGGAGAAAAAGCCCCCCAAAATTTCTCCCGAGTACGGAGATACCCCATATGTGGCCCTAAACTGTTTCCTTGAAATACGACAGGGCTCCAAAGTGAGAGAACTCCATGCGCATTTGAGGACTAAATTAGGGATCGCATAGGGTGGACATATGGTTATTCTATGCCAGTGATTCCCAAACAGGGTGCCTCCAGCTGTTGCTAAATTCCCAGCATGCCTGGACAGTCAGTGGCTGTCCAGAAATGCTGGGAGTTGTTGTTTTGCAACAGCTGGAGGCTCCGTTTTGGAAACACTGCCGTACAATACGGTTTTAATTTTTTAATGGGGGGGGGGGGGGAGACAGTGTAAGGGGTGTATATGTAGTGTTGTACTCTTTATTATGTGTTAGTGTAGTGTTTTTAGGGTAAATTCGCACTGACGTGTTACGGTGAGTTTCCCGCTAGGAGTTTGAGCTGCGGCGAAAAATTTGCCGCAGCCCAAACTTGAAGCAGGAAACTTACTGTAAACCTGCCTGTGTGAATGTACCCTGTACGTTCACATGGGGGGGGGGGCAAACCTCCAGCTGTTTCAAAACTACAACTGCCAGCATGTACTGACAGACCGTGCATGCTGGGAGTTGTACTTTTGCAACAGCTGGAGACACACTGGTTGGAAAACCTTCAGTTAGGTTCTGTTACCTAACTCAGTATTTTCCAACCTCCAGCTGTTGCAAAACTACAACTCCCAGCATGTACTGATCGCCGAAGGGCATGCTGGGAGATGTAGTTATGCAATAGCTGGAAGTACGCAACTACAACTCCCAGCATGCCGAGACAGCTGATTGCTGTTTGGACATGCTGGGATTTGCAGTTTTGCAACATCTGGAGGGCTACAGTTTTAGAGAACACTGCAAAGTGATCTCCAAACTGTGGTCCTCCAGCTGTTGCAAAACTACAATTCCCAGCATGCCCTGACAGCAAACAGTTGTTTGGGCATGCTAGGAGTTGTAGTTTTGCACGATCTGGAGGGCTACAGTTAGGGACCACTATATAGTGGTCTCAAACTGTAGCCCTCCAGCTGTTGCAAAACTACATATTCCAGCATACCCAAACAGCTGTCTGGGCATGCTGGGAGTTGTAGTTTTGCAACATCTGGAGGGCTACAGTTAGAGACCACTGTATAATGGTCTCAAACTGTACCCTCCAGATGTTGCTAGGCAACTCACCAGCTTCCGTCGGATCCAGCCGCACGTCATCGCCGCCCGCCGATCTCCGTCGCCCACCAGGATCGGTAAGTGGATCTTTGGCGCCGGTCCCTGTCGTTTCCCCGTTCTGTCCTGCCTATTGTGGGAGGGCAGGACGGGGAAAACGAAAGTTAAACCCCCCCCCCGATCTACTATTGGTGGTCGTGTCTAGACCACCAATAGCAGGGATAGGAGGGGTGGCACCCATGCCACCTCACTCCTATCGCTTCAGGGGGATCCTGGGTGTCTTAGACACCCGCGATCCCCCTTACATTCCTGGTCACCGGGTCACTATAGACCCGTAATGACCCGGAATCGCGCAAATCGCAAGTGTGAATTCACTTGCGATTTGCCGCAATCGCCGACATGTGGGGGGTCTGATGACCCCCCTGGGCATTTGCACGGGATGCCTGCTGAATGATTTCAGCAGGCATCCCGGTCCGATCTCCGCCCGCCGCACGGCGGGGACCGGAACTGCCCATGTCATGGGTCCATAAGACCCAGGGTGTCGGGACGTAACGTTACGTCATGGGTCCTGAACGGGTTAAAGGGGTATTCTAGTGAAAAACTATTTTTTTTTTTCATATCAATTGGCTCCAGGAAGTTAAGCAGATTTGTAAATTACTTCTATTAAAAAATCTTAATCCTACCAGTACTTATCAGCTGTTGAAGTTGAGTTGTTCTTTTCTGTCTGACTACAATGCTCTCTGCTGTCACCTCTGTCTGTCTCAGGAAATGTCCAAAGTAGGAGCAAATCCACATAGCAAACTTCTCCTGCTCTGGACAGTTCCTGAGACAGACAGAGGTGTCAGCAGAGAGTACTATGGTCAGACAAGAAAGAAAAGAACTCAACTTCAGCAGCTGATAAGTACTGGAAGGATTAAGATTTTTTTTTAATAGAAGTAATTTACAAATCTTTACCCAAAACCTCAAGGAGAGTGTATATAATATTAATATTTATAATGAATGGAATAGACCGTGCTTCAATTAACAGAAATATTTATTATAATATCACATCAGTTATAAAAATTTGATTAAGAATATCCCCTCACAGGGCCCTATGGGGGGGGGGGGGGGGGGAATCAGACAATAAAATAAAATACACTAAAGTAATTCCTGATGCCTCTAATGTGCGTTCATATAGCAGATAACATATAAAGATATCTAGCAATAAATGGTTCCCTGTAAGGGTGTGAATGTAATAGATCACAAAACTGTTCTTTCAATAAAGATGAATGGCAATTAATATGAATGGCAGTTGTTATGGAACAATGTTGCAATATTGTCCTTCTGATATGAAAGTGTATCAGGATTACAGTATTCGCTGAAGGCAGAGATATTAAAAGTTACAGCAGAGTAAGATGTAATAGAAAGTCTGTGGACTAAAATGGCGATATTTGTCTGCGCTGGCAGGCGCTGACTAGAGATATTGCCAGTGATAATAGCAGCTGGTCCGAACTGCACCGGACCCGTTATTTAGGCTGCCCGTCTGTATGCACAGGATTATAGAAGCGCTTTAAGAGCAGAAGTTATGCGCTCACCGGTATCCGATGTTAGGCAGTCCACGTTAGTATCCGATCTGGGACAAGAGCTGTTTGCCGGTTCTCTGATGCACTCCAGTAGTCGGCCTCGTGGAGTTGGCGTGTGACGTCACTGGGAGCTCTGCTGGAACAACGGCCTCACCGGAGTGGAGAGTGAATAGGAGCCGTAGATGTTAGCCGCATAAATCCTCTGCAAGGTATATTGAATTAAAACTGCAACTGCCAAGTGAAAAGCCGCACATATAGATGGCATCCTCTTCCTAGACACGTTTCAGGGTACTTGAATATCGACCCTTTCTTCACTAAGAAAGGGTCAATATTCAAGTACCCTGAAACGCGTCTAGGAAGTGGATGCCATCTATATGTGCGGCTTTTCACTTGGCAGTTGCAGTTTTAATTCAATATACCTTGCAGAGGATTTATGCGGCTAACATCTACAGCTCCTATTCACTCTCCACTCCGGTGAGGCCGTTGTTCCAGCAGAGCTCCCAGTGACGTCACACGCCAACTCCACGAGGCCGACTACTGGAGTGCATCAGAGAACCGGCAAACAGCTCTTGTCCCAGATCGGATACTAACGTGGACTGCCTAACATTGGATACCGGTGAGCGCACAACTTCTGCTCTTAAAGCGCTTCTATAATCCTGATACACTTTCATATCAGAAGGACAATATTGCAACATTGTTCCATAACAACTGCCATTCATATTAATTGAAAGAACAGTTTTGTGATCTATTACATTCACACCCTTACAGGGAACCATTTATTGCTAGATATCTTTATATGTTATCTGCTATATGAACGTACATTAGAGGCATCAGGAATTATTTTAGTGTATTTTATTTTATTGTCTGATCCCCTGTGAGGGGATCTTCTTAATTAAATTTTTATAATTGATGTGATATTATAATAAATATTACTGTTAATTGAAGCACGGTCAGTTCCATTCATTATAAATATTAATATTATATACACTCTCCTTGAGGTTTTGGGTAAATATTTTTGCTACTGAACTTTTTCCTCTTGCACCTAGGGTATAGGTGCCTACCCAATCTAATCTCGGATTAGTGTATTAATTGTGAGCTGCACTTATCCTTTTTCTTTAAATTTAATTTACAAATCTGTTTAACTTTCTGGACCCAGAAACTCCCGGGAATTGAGCTAATCAAACACAGCATCTGATTGTAAAGGGGTCCGACCGCTGGGACCCAACAAGATCTACCGTACAGGACCTCAGCTACTTACCTGAGCTTGGCTTACTCCGGACCTTACGTTACAGGACGAGAGTAACTGACAGCCCGCTCAGTCATTTACCAGCTGCAATGATGTCCCACCTTAGCTGCTGATGGGCTAAGCGGGCCGTCACTTGCTCTCATCCAGGAAGGTGGGGGCTGGAGCACGCCGAGGACAGGTAAGTAGCCGAGGCCCTGTACAGAAGATTAAAGGGGTTATCTGGGCAAAGACATCTTATCCCCTATTGAAGGATATGGGATAAGATGTCTGATCGCCAGGGGCCCGCTGCTGGGACCCCCCCCCCCGTGATCTCCGCGTAGCACCTGCATTCTATGCGGGGCTACGTCTCGAGTCTCAGAAAGCTCTTTCTTTCCAGGACTGGAGACTTGACATAATGCCATGCCCCCTCGTGACATCACGCGACGCCCCCTCCATCCATGACGCCATGAGGGGCGATAAAATCATGTGACATTCCATAAAAAAGTATGGCACAGTCATAGGAGCTAGTCCTCACATACAATCTCTCACCTCTCCAGTCAGCAGGTAGATGATCTTGAGGGTGAGATTTAGCATCTGTTTGGTCAGGGAACCGCTGGACTTCTCCTCTCTCACTGATTCTTCAAGGTCCCCTGAGTACAAGGTCTGCTCCGAGGAACGTTCTTCACATCGTATGTGCACTTCATGATCAAATGCCTACACAATGACAACATGAGCTGTAACCAAGTCTGCTGTATCAATAGGTTTGTATCTAGAGATGAGCAAAGTTACAGTGATTCGATTCGTCACGAACTTCGCAGCTTGGCGGTTGCTAACTTTAGTCTGCATAAATAAGTTCAGCTTTCAGGTGCTCCGGTGGGCTGGAAAAGGTGGATACAGTCCTAGGAGAGTTAATATTAAAAAAAGAAGACTTTTTCCATAATATTTTGTAGCCTCAGGTTCCCCGATTCCAATACTGTTTTTATTCTTCACTAGCCACGCTGTTTATGTAACTCTCGGAGTTAGGTAAACAGAGTAGGCTGCAGGGCTACGCAGTTTGTACAACTCCAATTAAAGTCAATAGGAGTTACGCAAATTGTGTAACTTCCTGCTTCGGTTCCTTTTGGTGTTGCTGTCCACCTTCGGCTGCTGAAAACAGGAGATGGGACAAGGGGATGTTTACTTAAAGCGTACCTGTCAGATCCCCCCCCCCCCGCAAAAAAAACTGTTATATGTTTCTCAGTACCTCATCCTGATCATGTACATTTAATGTGTATGTGTCTACGACCTATATTTCTCTCAGAATTACCTTTATTTACTTGCCATCATTGCTCAGTGAGGTTTCTGTCCATGCAGAGGAATGGGGCGTGTCCCTCTCTTCTCCTCACTGTGATGACTCCTCCCCCTCACTCTGCTCTGACTCAGAGGGCCAGGAGCAAGCACTGCAGCTCTGGACCTGCCTGCAGCCCTGTCAATCACTCATGGTGTCCTTGACGTGTCGATGACCACTGGACACTGCAGGACTGGTATGTGTCCCAGGAGGCAGGGGGACCCCTAGTGGCCACTTTTTTGACTGGCTTTTTCAGTATTAAATACTGGAAATTTTCTGATGAAAGCAATTGCAAAACATATTGTTTTCGCATGCTTTATAACATATCAAAAGTTATTGTTTCTGACAGTTCCCATTTAAAACTGTATTTTCCAAACAGTGTGTCCCCAGCTGTGGCAAAAGTACAACTCCAATCATGCCCAGACAGCCAAAGGCTGTCCGGGCATGCTGGGAGTTGTCGTTTTGCAACAGCTGGAGACACACTGTTTGGAAAGCAATGACTTAGAACAACCCCTTAAGGGCATATGGATTCCCTTCTATCATTGAAAGAAGAAATATCAGGACAATGCTAGGAGGATTTGTAACAGCAGATTGGAAGCTGTGCTCAGTTATTTAGTTTATATTGAAATCTGCAGCAGAAAATCCTGTGCATCAAATCTTGCGCATCAAATCTGCACACGTGTGAATGTACCCTAAAATGTATATATATATATATATATATATATATATATATATATGCGCTCTGCGCTCGATTGGTAAAGCCTGGTCCTGCCAGGCTTTATCATTCAGAGCGCAGGAGCCGCCATGGAAGGAGAGGTAAACCCTCAGGCTACCTCCACAGTGAATGACCCCCCTGCGATCTCGCTGCAGGGGGGCGATCCACCCCACTGGACCACCAGGAATGGGATACAGGCATTTTCATTTTCACGGACCACTGTTCCAAAAATCTGTCAGACACCTGTGGGGCGTAAATGCTCACTGTACCCCTTATTACATTACATGAGGGGTTTCGTTTCCAAAATGGGGTCACATGTGGGAGGTTCCATTGTTCTGGCACTATGGGGGCTTTGTAAACACACGTGGCCTTCAATTCCGGACAAATTTTCTCTTCAAAATCCCAATGGTGCTCCTTCTCTTCTGAGCATTGTAGTGCGCCAGCAGAGCACTTTACATCCACACATGGGGTATGTTCTTACTCGAAAGAAATGGGGTTACAAATTTTGGGGAGCTTTTTTCCTATTTTTCCTTGTGAAAAGGAAAAATGTTGAGTAACACCAGCATTTTAGTAAAAAAAAATTTTTTTTTTTCTTCATTTTTCCATCCAACTTTGAAGAATTGTCATTAAACACCTGTGGGGTGTTCAGGCGCACTATACCCCTTGTTACGTTCCGTGAGGGGTGTAGTTTCCAAAATGGGGTCACATGTGGGTATTTCTTTTTTTGCGTTTATGGCAGAAGCGCTGTAAAATCAGCCACCCCTGTGCAAATCACCAATTTAGGCTTCAAATGTACATGGTGCGCTCTCACTCCTGAGCCTTGTTGTGCGCCCGCAGAGCATTTTACGCCCACATCTGGGGTATTTCCGTACTCAGCAGAAATTGCGTTACAAATTTTGGGGGGCCTTTTTTCCTTTTAACACTTGGGAAAATAAAAAGTATGGGGCAACACCAGCATGTTGGTGCAATTTTTTAAATTTTTTTTTACACTAACAGGCTGGTGTAGCCACCAACTTTTCCTTTTCATAAGGGGTAAAAGGAGAAAAAGACCCCCAAAATTTGTAGTGCAATTTCTCCCAAGTACGGAAATACCCCATATGTGGCCCTAAACTGTTTCCTTGAAATACGACAGGGCTCCAAAGTGAGAGAGCGCCATGCGCATTTGAGGACTAAATTAGGGATTGCATAGGGGTGGACATAGGGGTATTCTATGCCAGTGATTCCCAAACAGGGTGCCTCCAGCTGTTGCTAAACTACAACTCCCAGCATGTACTGAAAGACCGCGCATGCTGGTAGTTGTAGTTTTGCAACAGCTTGAGGCGCACTGGTTGGAAAACCTTCAGTTAGGTTCTGTTACCAACTCAGTATTTTCCAACCAGTGTGCCTATAGCTGTTACAAAACTACAACTCCCAGCATGTACTGATGCTGGGAGATGTAGTTATGCAACAGCTGGAGCTACCCGACTACAACTACCAGCATGCCGAGACAGCTGTTTGCTGTTTGGGCATGCCTGGATTTGCAGTTTTGCAACATCTGGAGGGCTACAGTTAGAGACCACTGCACTGTGATCTCCAAACTGTGGACCTCCAGATGTTGCAAAACTAGAAATCCCAGCATGCACAGACAGCAAACTGCTGCATGGGCATGCTAGGAGTTGTAGTTTTGCAAGATCTAGAGGATCTTCGGCGCCCGGTCCCCCGCCCTGCTTATTGTGGGTGGGCAGAACGGGGAAAACGAAAGCTAACCCCGCCGCCCCCGATCTGCTATTGGTGGTCGCGTCTAGACCACCAATAGCAGGGATAGGAGGGGTGGCACCCCTGCCACCTCACTCCTATCCCTTCAGGGGGATCGTAGGTTTCATGGACAACGCGATCCCCCTTATATTCCGGGTCACCATAGACACGTATGACCCCGAATCGGCGCAAATCGCAAGTGTGATGACCCCCTGGGCATTTGCGCAGGGTGCCTGCTGATCGATATCAGCAGTCACCCCGGTCCGGTCCCCGCCCGGCGGGGACCGAAATTCCCACGGGCGTACAGGTACACCCTGGGTCCTTAAGACCCAGGTACAGAAGGCGTATCCATACGCCCTGGGTCCTGTATGGGTTAACGGGCGGCGGCGTGCAAGATCAGGCATCTTATCCTCTATCCTTTGCATAGGGGATATGATGTCTAAGCACCGGAGTACCCCCTTAACCCCCTTAAGGGGGTACTCCGGTGCTTAGACATCATACTCCGGTGAAAATTATTTTTTTTGTTTAAATCAACTGGTGCCAGAAAGTTAAACAGATTTGAATACTACATAGGACATTCTTCTCTGTTTGGAACACAGTGCTCTCTGCTGACATCTCTGTCCATTTTAGGAACTGTCCAGAGCAGCATATGTTTGCTATGGGGATTTTCTCCTACTCTGGACAGTTCTTAAAATGGACAGAGATGTCAGCAGAGAGCACTGTGGTCATGATGTCAGCAGAGAGCCCTGTGTTCCAAAAAGAAAAGAATTTCCTCTGTAGTATTCAGCAGCTAATAAGTACTGGAAGGATTAAGATTTTTTAACCACTAAGGACCCATGAGTCCGCTCCCGTTCTACAACACGGGGCCAACGGCCGGGACCCGTGGCTAATAGCATGCGGCACTGATCGCGTTGCCGCGCGCTATTAACCCTTTAGACGATTAAATCGCGGCATCCCGAACAGCTGTAGGACACGAGGTCCTAGTGTCCAATCACCGAATCACTGCTCAGTGCCTGAGATCCAGGCATGAGCAGTCAAGCGTGAGAATCATCGATCAATGGTTTCCTATGAGAAACCATTGATCAATGTAAAAGATCAGTGTGTGCAGTGTTATAGCCCCCTATGGGAGCTATAACATTGCAAAAAAAAAGAGAAAAAAAAAGTGAATAAAGATCATGTAACCTCTTCCCTAATAAAAGTTTGAATCACCCCCCTTTTCCCATTTAACCCCTTGGGGACGGAGCCCATTATAATCCTAAGGACGGGAGCATTTTTTTCAAATCTGACCACTATCACTTCATGCATTAATAACTCTTGGCTGCTTTTACTTATAAATTTGATTCAGAGATTGTTTTTTCGTGACATATTCTACTTTATGTTAGTGATAAATTTTCGTGGATACTTGAATCATTTCTTGGTGAAAAATTCCAAAATTTCAGGAAAAATTTGAAAATTTAGTATTTTTCTAACTTTGTAGCTCTCTGCTTGTAAGGAAAAGGGACATATCAAATACATTACATATTGGTTCACATATACAATATGTCTATTTTATATTTGCATCATGAAATTGACCTGTTTTTACTTTTTGAAGAAATCAGAGGGCTTCAAAGTTCAGCAGCAATTTTCCAAAATGGGGTCACATCTGGGTATTTATTGTTTTGCGCTTATGTCAGAACCGCAGTAAAATCAGCCACCCCTGTGCAAATCACCAATTTAGGCCTCAAATGTACATAATGCGCTCTCACTCCTGAGCCTTGTTGTGCACCTGCAGAGCATTTTGCGTCCACATATGGTATATTTTTGTACTCAGGAGAAATTGCGTTACAAATTTTGGGGGTCTTTTTCTCCTTTTACCTCTTGTGAAAATGAAAAGTATGGGGCAACACCAGCATTTTAGTGTTAGTGTTGGACGCGAATATTCCCATTTCAAATTTTTATCACGAATATTGCGAATATATTCGCTATATATTCGAAATTACGAATATTCACTTTTTCCGCATATGCGCATATTCCTTCTTATCACTATTGGGCCAATTAGGATGATGCAAATACACTTGTCAGAGGTTATCAACAACATCCCTAGCAACCAATAGTAAAGTTGCCCACCCCCTATCAGTTTTCTTCATCGAATACGCGAATATTACGTGAAAACGTGTATATAATGTATACACAAAATTTGCAAATACAAGACAAATATTTTTCTATATATTCGCAAAATATCGCGAATTCGAATATGGGCAATGCCGCTCATCACTTGTTAGTGTGACATTTTAAAAAATTTTGTACACTAACAGGCTGGTGTAGACCCCAACTTTTCCTTTTCATGAGGGGTAAAAGGAGAAAAATCCCCCAAAATTTGTAACGCAATTTCTCCTGAGTACGGAAATACCCCATATGTGGCCCTAAACTGTTGCCTTGAAATACGACAGGGCTCTGAAGTGAGAGAGCGCCATGTGCTTTTGAGGCCTAAATTAATACTTTGCATAGGGGCGGACCCGGATACAAGGATGGGGCTGGTCTCCACCAAAACCCTACGGCAGTGTTTCCCAAACTGGGTGCCTCCAGCTGTTGCAAAACTCCCAGCCTGCCAGGACAGTCAATGGCTTCCTGGCAATACTGGGAGTTGTTGTTTTGCAACAGCTGGAGGCTCCGTTTTAGAAACACTGCCGTATGAGACGTTTTTCATTTTTATTGGGGGGGGTTAACTGTGTAGGGGTATATGTAGTGTTTTGCTTTTTATTTTGTGTCAGTGTAGTGTAGTGTTTTTAGGGTACATTCACACAGACGGGGGTTCACAGCGAATTTTCCGCTGGGAGTTTGAGCTGCGGAAAATTTTCCGCTGCAGCTCAAACTTGTAGAAGAAAACCCACTGTAAACCTAAACCAATGTAAACCTAAACCTTCAGCTGTTGCAAAACTATAACTCCCAGAATGCACTGACAGACCGTACATGCTGGGAGTTGTAGTTTTGCAACAGCTGTAGGCACACTGGTGGGGAACCACTGAGTGAGGAAACAGACTCTAGCTCACTGTTTCCCAACCAGTGTGCCTACACATGTTGCCAAACTACAATTCCCAGCAGGCCCAGACAGTCAGGGATGCTGGGCAGTGTAGTTCTGCAATATCTGGCCCTTCAGATGTTGCAGAACTACAACTCCCAGCATGCCTGGGCAGTCTGGGAATGCTTGGAGTTGTAGTTATGCAACAACTGGGGAAGAACAGTTTGGAGACTGCTAAGTAGTGGTCTCCAAACTGTAGCCCTCCAGATGTTGCAAAACTATAAACTCCAAGCATGCCCAGACTGTCCAGGCATGCTGGGAGTTGTAGTTCTGCAACATATGAAAGGCCAGATATTGCAGAACTACACTGCCCATCACCCCTGACTGTCTGGGCCTGCTGGGAATTGTAGTTTTGCAACATCTGGGGGGCTACAATTTAGAGACCACCATATAGTGGTCTCCAAACTGGGCCACTTCACATGTTGCAAAACTACAATTCCCAGCATGCCCAGACAGTCAGTGCATGCTGAAAGTTGTAGTTTTGCAACATCTGGAGGACCACAGTTTGGAGACCACTGCACAGCCTTTAGCTGTGTGGGCATGCTGGGAGTTGTAGTTTTGCAACTTTTAGAAGGCCACAGTGAAGATCATTATCGGCGATCTTCACTCCAGCCTCCTCCGCCGCACTTTCCGGCCGCACTGCTAATGTCTCCGCCACCGCTGCCCGATGGTCTCTCCCGCCGCCGCTGCTCCGGTAAGTCTGGTCTCCCCCCCCCCCCTTGTTTCTCCCCCACTTTGCCCGGACTTCGATCATTGGGCAGAGCTGGGGAAATGAACTGCAGGGGCAGGGGATAGGAGGAGGTGGCAGCACTGCCACCCCGCTCCCATCCTTTAGTATGGTCGGAGCTGTCTGTGACAGCTCCGATCATTGTTATTTTCCAGGTGATGGGGTCACCAGTGACCCTGTTGGCCTGGAATTTCCACAAATCACCGGTCTGAAATGACTGGCAATTTGCGGCGATCGCAGAAATGGGAGGGGGGGGGAATAGATATCAGCAGTCATCCCGGTCCGATCACCGCTCGGCGAGCGGCGGTGATTGGCAATGCGGAGGGTGTAAAGGTATGCCATCCATCCTTAAGTGAAAAGACGCAAGGGCGTATCCATACGCCCTCCGTCCCCAACAAGTAAAAAAAAAACTGTGTAAATAAAAATAAACATATGTGGTATCGCCACATGCGGAAATGTCCGAATTATAAAAATGTATCATTAACAGCACAATCAATGGCGTACACGCAAAAAAATTCCAAAGTACAAAATAGCGTATTTTTGGTCACTTTTTATATCATGAAAAAATTTATAAAAACCGATCAATAAGTCCGATCAATACAAAAATGGTACCGCTAAAAACTTCAGATCACGGCACAAAAATATTTCCTGCATGAAGTTATAATTTTTTTTCACAAGTACGACAGAAGATAAGGTGTCATTTTTTACCGAAAAATGTATTGTGTAGAAACGGAAGCCCCCAAAAGTTACAAAATGGCGTTTTTTCTTCAATTTTGTCCCACAATGATTTTTTTTTTCCGTTTCACCGTAGATTTTTGGGTAAAATGACTGATGTCATTACAAAGTAGAATTGGTGGCGCAAAAAATAAGCCATCATATGGATTTTTAGGTGCAAAATTGAAAGAGTTTTTTTAAAGGTAAGGAGGAAAAAACGAAAGTGCAAAAACGGAAAAACCCCGGGTCCTTAAGGGGTTAATGGAAGTAATTTACAAATCTGTTTAACTTTCTGGCACCAGTTGATAAAAAAATAAAATAAAATAAAGTTTTCCACCAGAGTACCCCTTTAACTCCTTAACGACGCAGGACGTATATTTACGTCCTGCGCCGGCTCCCGCGATATGAAGCGGGATCGCGCTGCGATCCCGCATCATATCGCGTCGGTCCCGGCGCTAATCAACGGCCAGGACCCGCGGCTAATACCACGCATCGCCGATCGCGGCGATGTGCGGTATTAACCCTTTAGAAGCGGCGGTTAAAGCTGACCACCGCTTCTAAAGTGAAACTGAAAGTATCCCGGCTGCTCAGTCAGGCTGTTCGGGACCGCCGCGGTCTCCTTACCTGCCTCCTTGGTGTCCGATCGACGAATGACTGCTCCGTGCCTGAGATCCAGGCAGGAGCAGTCAAGCGCCGATAACACTGATCACAGGCATGTTAATACACGCCTTTGATCAGGATGAGAGATCAGTGTGTGCAGTGTTATAGGTCCCTATGGGACCTATAACACTGCAAAAAAAAAAAGTAAAAAATAAGTGTTAATAAAGGTCATTTAACCCCTTCCCTAATAAAAGTTTGAATCACCCCCCTTTTCCCATAAAAAAAATAAAACAGTGTAAAAAAATTAATAAATAAACATATGTGGTATCGCCGCGTGCGTAAATGTCCGATCTATAAAAATATATCATTAATTAAGCCGTACAGTCAATGGCGTACGCGCAAAAAAATTCCAAAGTCCAAAAAAGCGTATTTTGGTAACTTTTTATAACATTAAAAAATGAATAAAAAATTATCAAAAAGTCCGATCAAAACAAAAATAATACCGATAAAAACTTCAGATCATGGCGCAAAAAATGAGTCCTCATACCGCCCCGTATGTGGAAAAATAAAAAAGTTATAGGGGTCAGAAGATGACATTTTTAAACGTATAAATTTTCCTGCATGTAGTTATGATTTTTTCCAGAAGTGCGACAAAATCAAACCTATATAAGTAGGGGATCATTTTAACCGTATGGACCTACAGAATAATGATAAGGTGTCATTTTTACCGAAATATGCACTGCGTAGAAACGGAAGCCCCCAAAATTTACAAAATGGCGTTTTTTTTTCGATTTTGTCGCACAATTATTTTTTTTTCCGTTTCGCCGTGCATTTTTTGGGTAAAATGACTAATGTCACTGCAAAGTAGAATTGGCGACGCAAAAAATAAGCCATAATATGGATTTTTAGGTGGAAAATTTAAAGGGTTATGATTTTTAAAAGGTAAGGAGGAAAAAACGAAAGTGCAAAAACGGAAAAACCCTGAGTCCTTAAGGGGTTAAGGCCAGTGGTCTCCAACCTGTGGATCCCCAGCTGTTTCATAACTACAACTCCCAGCATGCACAGACAGCCAACAGTTGTTCGGGCATGCTGGAAGTTGTGGTTGAGAAACATTGGGTCCAAATTGACAGAAATGTCTCAGCTACTCTCGGCGGCCACTAGGGGGAGCTGACTGCATACCAACTTTAATAGAAGCTGCTTACATACAGTATACAGGCAGTATTCAGACTTTAGCGCTGGTGTTCTATGTATACCCACAGTCCCCCCTGCTGGTGAAGGGCAGCTACCGGCATATCATGGAATCCTCTCTGAGGTGCCCGTCACTAACCTGGGCTGCACCAGTCATCTCGCTCGACATACCGACACCAAAACTCCGGTAGGAAGGTAATTTCTCCGTCTGGGCATGCGCGCATCCTGTCGGCTGTGTGACTTAGTACTGCGCAAGTGCAAAAAAAGACGTAATCACGTTACAGTAAAAGTTGTGGTGTCGGCGTCGCCATGTTGGATTTGGGCTACCGCCAGGCCGGTACTATAGTGTGGTTTCTTCTGTATAATAACCTCCTGGAGGGCTATGTGTTGTTATATATAAGGATATAACACAGTACATAGATAAAACTGATCTGTTGAGTCCCTGGCTTTTGGGTGACTGCAGCTTTTGCAATGACAAAACGTATTAACCTTTTTCTGACAGACATTTTTGGTTGTTTCTTCCATCCTGACCTTGTAAGAGCCATAACTCTTTTTAAATGGCACCACTTAACTCGGTGTTGTCCAAAGAGTGTGTCTCCAGCTGTTGCAAAACTACAACTCCCAGCATGCCCGGACAGCCAAAGGCTGTCCGGGCATGCTGGGAGCTGTAGTTTTGCAACAGCTGAAGACACACTCTTTGGAAAATACTGTCTTAGCCCCTTGCCCCAACATGCCTTAATGCCCAACCAATTTTTTAAGTTTTTCCATCGTCGCCTTCTAAAGTGCCGCAAAGTCATATGGAGGCTTTCTTATTTTTTTGCGGGACAAGATTTTCTTTTTAATGCCACCTTTTTTTGGGTTTCATATATTGTTTATTGGCAATTATTTATTAATTCTTTCTTTGTGAGGGAAATGAAAAACATGTTATATGATTTTATTTTGCCTTTTTCAATTTACACCATTCGCCATCTGCGTTCGCCGCATGGGAGAGCCACACTGCTCTAAAATGGCCGCCGATACGTTATAATAAGGCGTATCGGCTGCCATTAAAAGATTAATTGTACCAAACTGCATTGATGAAACAAGGGAGTTCCCGAAGGAAAATAAGTTCAGTGTTCGAAACCAATGGAAAAGTTTAACTGCGTCATGTCCGATGCGGCCTTGTCACTTCCCACCCGTGCCTACAATATGCCCATATGGTGCTTTGTCACCACACCTCCACCCTGCCTTCGAGCTGTTTAACCTTGACTGTCTGGGCATGCTAAGAGTTGTAGTTTTGCAACAGCTGGAGGAACCCCGGTTGGGGAACACTGGTCTAGAGCCACAACAAGATATGTGGCAAAAAAGTAGTGAAATACACAGAAATGACCTGAGGGCACGTCTTCTATCTCTGATGCATATTCTGCAGAGTATATTTTTTTTTAAAACAGAAAAATACACCATTAGAACAAAGCCTAAAGATAATAAAAATAAAATAAAAGGAAGACAATTAAAAGTAACTGGATTTATATAAGTAACTGGTCCCCTCTAGCTATTTGCAAGGACTAATACCTAAAACCATGTGACAGAATGATGTTTCATTCTATATATCACACCCCCTCCTCCATACAGCTGCTACAATCCATTCATTGGCCCTCATTTAGGCTGGGTTCACACCACGTTTTTGCCATACTGTTTTCAATCCGTTTTTCTAAAGAAAACCGTATGAAAAAAAAACGGATGGAACAGTATGGAAAAAAGTAAACCGTATGCGTTTTTAAACAGTATACTGTTTTTAAAAGTGCATACAGTTCCGTCAGTTTTTATAGAAAAAAAAAACCCATACGTTTTTGAAAATTTTGTCCATTTTTAATGGGAGGGGTCTTGTGTGGGGACTTTAGGATTCAAATGCGCATGTGCAAAGTAAAAACATATACGTTCTTCCCGTATGGAACCGTATACATGTGCGTTTCCCATTGACGTCCATGTTAAAAAAAAAACGTATGCGGTTGCAGTATGGTTTTTAAACCGGAGTCAAAACCGTGGTTGACCACAATTTTGTCTCCGGTTTAAAAACCGTACTGCAACTGCATACGTTTTTTTTAACATGGACGTCAATGGACGTCCATACGGGAAAAACATATACGTTTTTACTTTGCACATGTGCATTTGAATCCTAATGTCCCCACTCAAGACCCCTCCCTTTAAAAATGGACAAAATTTTCAAAAACGTATGGTTTTTTTTCTATAAAAACTGACGGAACTGTATGCACTTTTAAAAACAGTATACTGTTTAAAAACGCATACGGTTTACTTTTTTCCATACTGTTCCATCCGTTTTTTTGCTATACGGTTTTCTTTAGAAAAACAGATTGAAAACAGTATGGCAAAAACGTAGTGTGAACCCAGCCTTACTAAGTTTTCCAGGTTGTATTTTTTCTTTTTTCCCACTGATAGCTAGGGCTTTTCACACATAATGTGTCGCATGTGAGTGCCGCACAATGTCGCATACGAGTTATAGTGTCGCAGCAGAATCCCTCTCGGATTCTGACAAGATTCCTGTCAGAATTCATTCCACTCAGAAGCGCAGGAGTGTGAGAAAAGAACTGCTTTCTGTTTGCTGGAGACTATGTCTGCAGCAAACAGAAAGCATATTCCCAACCCCCCTCCGTCCTGTCACATTCCCCCCTTGTCACATTCCCCTCTCCCCCCTCCTGTCACATTCCCCTCTCCCCCCCCCCCCCCCCCCCTCCTGTCACATTCTTGTACTGCAGTAATACACTGGGTTTAATTCCCGGGCGGATTTCAAATCTTCTACGGGACCTGGGAAACCTAGTGTATTACTGCAGAACAAGACCTCTCCCCATCAGCCAATCACTGGCTTGACACGTGACACCACTGCGGCCAGTGATTAGCTGAAAAGGGAAATGTCCTACTGTACCAAGAAGAGAGGAAACTCCAGAACACACGGAGACGAATCTGCAGGGATCGGGACTAGGTGAGAAAAATGTTAATGTTTTATTTTTCTCCCTGCACACTTTGCTCAGTGTTTTTCAAGCAGGGTGCCTCCAGCTGTTTTGAAACTACTACTCCCAGCATGCCCGGACAGCCTTTGCCGGTTCGGGCATGCTGAGAGGTGTAGTTTTGCAACAACTGGAGGCACCCTGGTTGGGAAATAGTTTGCACAAACTTGAACACGTTTTTTGCACCAGCTTGCAGCTGTCGGTTAAAAAACAACACAAAACCCGAGTAATGTGGTCGGGAAAATTGGTAAATGTGTGTGAAAGTAAGGTTTTTGTCGGGAATTAGTGTCGCAACATGTCGCACATTGTCTGCGCCATGGCGCAGACAATGTGCGACAACATAAACCCGACAAATGCTGTCGGTTTGGCGATAGTAAATGAGGGCCATTATCTGCATGAGGGATTTCTGAAACTTGTAGTACAACAACAGTTACAGGTTGCAGCTTTTCTACATTAGCTTATAGTATGATGTGGACACAAAGGGGGAACCTGTGCAGAGGAAAAGTTGCTGAGTTGCCCATAGCAACCAATCAGATCGCTTCTTTCATTTTGCCGAGGCCTTGTTAAAAATTAAAGAAGCGATCTGATTGGTTGCTATGGGCAACTGGGCAACTTTGCCTCTGGACAGGTTTTGATAAATCTCCCCCAAAGTGTAACCCACCTCCTCCAGGAACAATTGTGTGTCAGCAGTCAGGGCATGCTCAATGGCACACACACTGGCAGTCAGTAACCCAGTGTAACGAATAATCGCAGTGTACAGGAAACGCCTCATCAACTGAAACCACTACACGTCCCAGCGGCTCTTAGTCCTGCCCACCCGCTTTTTGACGGCTAATCAGCATTTCTTATCTGAGCAACCAATCAGTGGGCTGGTAACATCTGCTGCCACGTGTAGAGTCCATGAGAGAAGCGCTGAGCTTGGCTGGGAGCGGCTGTAACACTATACACATTAATATGACTGTCCTGTTTTTTGTCGAGACAATGAAATTGCCCAGCTATGGATACTGCAGCATAGCATGAGTTGCCAGTCCCCCAGACGAGGCAGGAATTTACACCACCCTAACTCAAAAACTGATAGTGCTCTCTGAATTCCTCACAGGGACTCGGAGTGCTAATGGTCCACAGGCTATGGGGGCGCTATACTTTTAACACCAGTCCAGTATTGAACCCCTTATGTTATCTTACCGGTCTCTCCCTTATTCAATAATTTTCCTAATACTATACCATCCTATTCATCCCAACTGTGTTCATACCTCTACAATCCCCATTCCAAGTCAACCTTACATCACTTCCTCAAACACTTTTCTAACCTGTCATTCTCAACATCTGTCCCCTGCCCTTCCTTAAATCACGTTAGACACCACCCTTTTTCAAGCCATCCTTATACCCAGATGCCCTTCGTCAAGTCAGCCCTATATCCTGCTCTTCCCCTCGTCACCTTATACCCTTTCCTTCCCCAGGTCACCTAATGAGAGAAGGGGTCCCTAGAATGAATGGCACACAATGCGTGTGTGGCCAGTGCTCCATTCATTCTCTATGTGGCTACTGAATGTTTCTGAGTGCTGATTTTGGGAAAGCTGGACCGACACAATCACCAGGATATGCAGGGCGGAGCTTGTGGAGTAAGGTACAGGAAGTCCTGTAGACTTGCATGGGACTTTAGACTAAACCCCTGACCTCACAAATAGGGGGAGTTAGGGTTAATTTAGCTATCCTACATGTGCACCATGTTTTATCGAAATATCCCAAGCCATTTGGAAGTGATGCTGGAACATACACACATACACACACTAATATATATATATATATATATATATATATATATATATATATATATATATCAGTATTATTTATTATTGCTACTTTATGACAAATAACTAGGTTATATATTGAGTAATGATTCTAAGTTGTACATGACATCATCATATAGGACAAACATTAAGACCTAATACAAAGGTGATATCTGAGTCATATAAAATTAACAATATACATTAGTCATAATAATATTAGACACAGAACACCACAATATATAGTCCCCATAGTCACTAAATCAGTCACGCTGTAATCATGGTGCCAAGGGTCTCTCTATCCTAATATACAGTATAGCTCCAACTGAACTATTTGACACAAAGAAAAAGAGCAATAGCTAGTGAAAAAAGGATCACTTTATTTAGATCATGTTAAAATACAGGGAAATTGAAAATTCTAAAAACATGCAAGGAGCAGCATAGCTAAACACCCTTAAATCACAAAGTAAATATTACTAACCATATCAAAAAAGTGCATTGGGGAGATAAAGGGTCAGTATACAACTGATAACTACCGTATATAACGGCAATAAGGTGCACTGAGGGTCTGGGACAACAGTCCTGATCCTGACCTAGTGGTACGAGACTCTCTATTATTGGAAATGCGCATACAGTTATAACATCACACAATCATAAGTACCATACACTCACCCATGTGGTGTGCTGACACTGCCTGCCCCAGCGTACGTTTTGTCTGGCTTGACTTTATCAAGGGACATGAGACTTGCATGGGACTTTAGACTAAAATCCTGACCCTAGCAAATAGGGTTAGTTAGGGTTAATTTAGCCATCCTACATGTGTACCATGTTTTATCCACATATCCCCAGCCATTTGGAAGTGATGCTAGAACATACACACACTGAGTTATATATATATATATATATCAGTATTATTTATTATTGATACTTTATGACACATAAATACGTTATATATTGAGCAATGATTCTAAGTAAGTTGTACATGACATCATCATATAGGACAAACATTATAGGAGTAGTCCAGTCCTGAAAAACGTATCCCCTATCCTTAGGATAGGGGATACGTTTTTCAGGACTGGACTACTCCTTTAAGACCTAATACAAAGGTGATATCTGAGTCATATAAAATTAACAATATACATTAGTCATAATAATAAATTGATTTTCCAAGAGCTGAAAAAAGTACCAAAAGAACAAAATCCAATAAAATAACAAAAGAGACATTACCTGTTTACCACTTATTATTTAAGTTTTTATATACCGTAGTTTTTTTGTGATTTAAAAAAAATCTATAACCTCTATAAAGTTAGAGAACTATAGTGGGAATCATGGATTTATTTTTGCACAGCATGTTTCCCCTATACCTGAGGCCGTCAAGCTTGCTCTAGGTACAGAAGATAACAGCCATGATGATGTTACAGTCAGGGCTATGCTGGGTTTTGTTTTCTGGATCTACTTAAAACCGTCAGACAGTTGTTCCAGCAGTCACTTGATCCAGGGCTAACAGAAGCAGCAGTAGTCACTGAGGATGAAAACACACTGGCTGTAGGGTGCTTGTGGCTCGAATGCAGAAGCCAATTTTTGCAAAAATTTGCTGGCATGTGCTGTCACCCTGATCACTGTATATTGAGAGATCAAGAAGGCAGAAATGGTAAAAGGAAAACAGAAAAGAAGAAAACATCTGGACAGCAGACCTCAGAGACACTTGGGCACCTGACCTGATGATCCTTTGGTGATGACAAGTGATCAAAGGGCCAAATTATGATGCTATATGGCTGGGTGAGAGCATCTCTAAAATGGCAGTCTTATGGGGTATTCCCATGATACAGTAGTAAGTGATATCAGTGATATCAAAAGTGTATATGTCACAAAAGAAAAGCAAAAGCGGAGCGCTTACCGTCAGAAGTTGCAGACAGTTCACCGAGGATCTATGGCTTCATGGGTCATATCGATCCAAGCAGGGAGGCGGCAGGTGGATCCAGGGGGAGCTCAGACGTCAGGGCCACGGACCGTATCATACCCCTAGGCGCTTTAGTCTCACAGTGGCCTGACGAAGTGCCTAGGGGCGTGATACGGTCCGTGGCCCTGACGTCTGAGCTCCCCCGGATCCAC
Organism: Hyla sarda; assembly: GCF_029499605.1. Lineage (NCBI taxonomy): Eukaryota > Metazoa > Chordata > Amphibia > Anura > Hylidae > Hyla > Hyla sarda. The sequence goes on from NC_079195.1 coordinate 183,238,240, forward strand.
CTGCCGCCTCCCTGCTTGGATCGATATGACCCATGACGCCATAGATCCTCAGTGAACTGTCTGCAACTTCTGACGGTGAGCGCTCTGCTTTTGCTTTTCTTTGGTGACATATACATTATTTCTATAGTTGGCGTGCAGCGCCGCCCGCCGTTTCTACCTGAACACACCTGAATCCATTTTTAGGCTGCCATACCTGTTTGCTGCACAAGGAATCATGCATGGTGCCGGTTTTTCTGTCTTCTTGAGAGTTTAGTGACCTATCAAAAGTGGTCATAGGAAAGACAGCTGGAAAACCAGCAACATATCATGGATGCCCAAGTCTCATTGGTGCAAGTAAGAAGTGAAGGCTAGCCTTTCTGGTCCAATCTACTGTCCTACTGTAGCGCACATTGCTGACAAAGGTAATGCAAACTATGATAGAAAAGTGTCAGAACACACCGTGGATTACAGCTTTGTAGTGGCCAGCTGGCCAAAGTTCTGCTAACCTTTTGGGCTATTTTTAGTGGCACAGGAAGGATTTACACAAAATTGTAACAACATGATTGTAATTTTACAGCTGATCAGTGTGATCTTCAATAATATATGTATATACAGTCCTTATAAAATAAAGGGCATCTTTTTAAAGTGAACTTGTTATTAAGATAGGTGACTTTTAACTAGAGGATATTTTATTTGTACATTAATATTGTGTCAATTTGGTCTTCCATTCTAATGTGGGCTGGAATCTTTTATATAACACAAGCCTAAGAGCATGTTTGTGATATAAGGTATAGCAAAGCCAACCACTCCTCCAGTCAGCCTCAAGACTCATCAAAAGAGTGACATGGGAGCTTGGGTTGTCGAGGCACCTTACCACCAACTTGCCTTTAACTGAACATACTACTTCAAATAGAAAGCATGTATATACTTATCAATGGGCCCTAATGACCATAAACAATAAGAGGCATAAACTCTTTTAGGATATTTAAGACAAATGCAAATTCACACATCTTATTTTTACAAAATTATTGATTGACTTTTCCAAATCTGTTGACATAGAATTATTCGGGTCCTCCAGAAAGATGATGCATGTGTGAAATGGAAGGGTTCAGTTTGGTGGTAGATTGGTGGTTTTATTCTCAGCAGAGGTTGAATACATATTAAAAACTGTAGAGTCCAGATACATGCTGAATTATTAAAGACAACATTCTTTGTTTTCTTCAGAATGCCAGCGCTCTCATTGCCTGTCAAGTAAACATAGTCAATCAGTCCATAAATCTAAACAACAATATTAACTTCTTTAGAGTATATATACTAAAGACACCAGGACCGTTGATCATAAAGTATATATGCAACTGCTTTTCAAAATTAAATGGTGGACCAGCTACTCCTCATAGAAAGATGATGGGTGGGCAGGTACCTGTCTCTATTGTAAGCAAAATCATATTTTGGTAGTGGTGGGGCCAAGCTAATAGAATATGAGATTACTTTTTTTTCAGTCCCACGTTTTTTAAACACAATATTTAAACACATTTATTTAATAGATCTTGTCTCATTCAGGCTATATTTACACTATGGAATTTCCAAGCAAAGAAATTCTGCTTGGAGATTCCAGTGCAGCAGCCTCCCATTGCCTTTAATGGAATTCTGCTGCATTGTGCACACTGTTGAATTTACGCAGCAGAAAATTTGTGGAAATTCAAATTCCAGACTCGCTGAAAATCCATGCAGACTGCATTGCCTTCATTGGTGAAGGTGCATGTCTGTGCGGTCCAAGCGCTTAGGGATTTCGGCGGTGCCTGCTGTTACGCCGAGCGCTCCGGGTCCCCGCTCCTCCCCGGAGCGCTCGCAACATCCTCGCTACGGCAGCGCCCCGGTCAGATCCACTGACCGGGTGCGCTGCGATACCGCCTCCAGCCGGGATGCGATTCGCGATGCGGGTGGCGCCCGCTCGCGATGCGCACCCCGGCTTCCGTACCTGACTCGCTCTCCCTCGGTCCTGTCCCGGCGCGCGCGGCCCCGCTCCCTAGGGCGCGCGCGCGACGGGTCTCTGCGATTTAAAGGGCCACTGCGCCACTGATTGGCGCAGTGGTTCCAATTAGTGTCTTCACCTGTGCACTCCCTATGTATACCTCACTTCCCCTGCACTCCCTCGCCGGATCTTGTTGCCCTTGTGCCTAGTGAAAGCGTTCCCTTGTGTGTTCCTAGCCTGTGTTCCAGACCTCCTGCCGTTGCCCCTGACTACGATCCTTGCTGCCTGCCCCGACCTTCTGCTACGTCCGACCTTGCTTTTGTCTACTCCCTTGTACCGCGCCTATCTTCAGCAGTCAGAGAGGTTGAGCCGTTGCTAGTGGATACGACCTGGTTACTACCGCCGCAGTAAGACCATCCCGCTTTGCGGCGGGCTCTGGTGAACACCAGTAGTAACTTAGAACCGGTCCACTAGCACGGTCCACGCCAATCCCTCTCTGGCACAGAGGATCCACCTCCTGCCAGCCGGCATCGTGACAGTAGATCCGGCCATGGATCCCGCTGAAGTTCCTTTGCCAGTTGTCGCCGACCTCACCACGGTGGTCGCCCAGCAGTCACAACAGATAGCGCAACAAGGCCATCAGCTGTCTCAACTGACCGAGATGCTACAGCAGCTACTACCACAGCTTCAGCAATCATCTCCTCCGCCAGCTCCTGCACCTCCTCCGCAGCGAGTGGCCGCTTCCAGCCTACGACTATCCTTGCCGGATAAATTTGATGGGGACTCTAAGTTTTGCCGTGGCTTTCTTTTACAATGTTCCCTGCACTTGGAGATGATGTCGGACCAGTTTCCTACTGAAAGGTCTAAGGTGGCTTTCGTAGTCAGCCTTCTGTCTGGAAAAGCTCTGTCATGGGCCACACCGCTCTGGGACCGCAATGACCCCGTCACTGCCTCCGTACACTCCTTCTTCTTGGAAATTCGAAGTGTCTTTGAGGAACCTGCCCGAGCCTCTTCCGCTGAGACTGCCCTGCTGAACCTGGTCCAGGGTAATTCTTCCGTTGGCGAGTACGCCATACAATTCCGTACTCTTGCTTCCGAATTATCCTGGAATGATGAGGCCCTCTGCGCGACCTTTAAAAAAGGCCTATCCAGCAACATTAAAGATGTTCTGGCCGCACGAGAAATTCCTGCTAACCTACATGAACTCATTCATCTAGCCACTCGCATTGACATGCGTTTTTCCGAAAGGCGTCAGGAGCTCCGCCAGGATATGGACTTTGTTCGCACGAGGCGTTTTTTCTCCCCGGCTCCTCTCTCCTCTGGTCCTCTGCAATCCGTTCCTGTGTCTCCCGCCGTGGAGGCTATGCAAGTTGACCGGTCTCGCCTGACACCTCAAGAGAGGACACGACGCCGCATGGAGAATCTCTGCCTGTACTGTGCCGGTACCGAACACTTTCTGAAGGATTGTCCTATCCGTCCTCCCCGCCTGGAAAGACGTACGCTGACTCCGCACAAAGGTGAAACAGTCCTTGATGTCAACTCTGCTTCTCCACGTCTTACTGTGCCTGTGCGGATATCTGCCTCTACCTTCTTCTTCTCCACTAAGGCCTTCTTGGATTCCGGATCTGCAGGAAACTTTATTTTGGCCTCTCTCATCAACAGGTTCAACATCCCAGTGACCAGTCTCGCCAGACCCCTCTACATCAATTGCGTTAACAATGAAAGATTGGACTGTGCCGTGCGTTACCGCACGGAACCCCTCCTAATGTGCATCGGACCTCATCACGAAAAAATTGAGTTTTTGGTCCTCCCCAATTGCACTTCCGAAATTCTCCTTGGACTACCATGGCTTCAACGCCATTCCCCTACCCTTGATTGGTCCACAGGAGAGATCAAGAGCTGGGGTACCTCTTTTTTCAAAGACTGCCTTAAACCGGTTCCCAGTACTCCCTGCCGTGACCCTGTGGTTCCCCCTGTAACCAGTCTCCCTAAGGCCTATATGGACTATGCTGACGTATTTTGCAAAAAACAAGCTGAGACTTTACCTCCTCACAGGCCTTATGACTGTCCTATTGACCTCCTTCCGGGCACTACTCCACCCCGGGGCAGAATTTATCCTCTGTCCGCCCCAGAGACTCTTGCTATGTCTGAATACATCCAGGAAAATTTAAAAAAGGGGTTTATCCGCAAATCCTCCTCTCCTGCCGGAGCTGGATTTTTCTTTGTGTCCAAGAAAGATGGCTCCCTACGTCCTTGCATTGACTACCGCGGACTTAATAAAATCACGGTAAAGAACCGCTACCCCCTACCTCTTATCTCTGAACTCTTTGATCGCCTCCAAGGTGCCCACATCTTTACCAAACTGGACTTAAGAGGTGCTTATAATCTCATCCGCATCAGGGAGGGGGACGAATGGAAAACGGCATTTAACACTAGAGATGGACACTTTGAGTATCTGGTCATGCCCTTTGGCCTGTGCAACGCCCCTGCCGTCTTCCAAGACTTTGTTAATGAAATTTTTCGTGATCTCTTATATTCCTGTGTTGTTGTGTATCTGGACGATATTCTGATTTTTTCTGCCAACTTAGAAGAACACCGCCAGCATGTCCGCATGGTTCTTCAGAGACTTCGAGACAATCAACTTTATGCCAAAATGGAGAAATGTCTGTTTGAATGTCAATCTCTTCCTTTCCTAGGATACTTGGTCTCTGGCCAGGGGCTACAAATGGATCCAGATAAACTCTCTGCCGTCTTAGATTGGCCACGCCCCTCCGGACTCCGTGCTATCCAAAGTTTTTTGGGGTTCGCCAATTATTACAGACAATTTATTCCACATTTTTCCACCATTGTGGCTCCTATCGTGGCTTTAACCAAGAAGAATGCCAATCCTAAGTCCTGGCCTCCTCAAGCGGAAGACGCTTTTAAACGGCTCAAGTCTGCCTTTTCTTCTGCTCCCGTGCTCTCCAGACCTGACCCATCTAAACCCTTCCTATTGGAGGTGGATGCCTCCTCAGTGGGAGCTGGAGCGGTCCTTCTACAAAAAAACTCTTCCGGGCATGCTGTTACTTGTGGTTTTTTTTCTAGGACCTTCTCTCCGGCACAGAGGAACTACTCCATCGGGGATCGAGAGCTACTGGCCATTAAATTAGCACTTGAGGAATGGAGGCATCTGCTGGAGGGATCAAAATTTCCAGTTATCATTTACACCGATCACAAGAATCTCTCCTATCTCCAGTCTGCCCAACGGCTGAATCCTCGCCAGGCCAGGTGGTCTCTGTTCTTTGCCCGTTTTTATTTTGAAATTCACTTTCGCCCTGCCGACAAGAACATTAGGGCCGATGCTCTCTCTCGTTCCTCGGATGCCTCGAAAGTAGAGCTCTCTCCGCAACACATCATTCCTCCTGACTGCCTGATCTCCACTTCTCCAGCCTCCATCAGGCAAACTCCTCCAGGGAAGACCTTTGTCTCTCCACGCCAACGCCTCGGAATCCTCAAATGGGGTCACTCCTCCCATCTCGCAGGCCATGCGGGCATCAAGAAATCCTTGCAACTCATCTCTCGTTTCTATTGGTGGCCGACTCTGGAGACGGATGTTGTTGATTTTGTGCGGGCCTGCACTGTCTGTGCCCGGGATAAGACTCCTCGCCAGAAGCCTGCTGGTCTCCTTCATCCTCTGCCTGTCCCCGAACAGCCTTGGTCTCTGATTGGTATGGACTTTATTACAGACTTACCCCCATCCCGTGGCAACACTGTTACAGGTTCTAAGAAGAGGGGGAGACCCAAGGGGGGGGGTACTGTTACGCCGAGCGCTCCGGGTCCCCGCTCCTCCCCGGAGCGCTCGCAACATCCTCGCTACGGCAGCGCCCCGGTCAGATCCACTGACCGGGTGCGCTGCGATACCGCCTCCAGCCGGGATGCGATTCGCGATGCGGGTGGCGCCCACTCGCGATGCGCACCCCGGCTTCCGTACCTGACTCGCTCTCCCTCGGTCCTGTCCCGGCGCGCGCGGCCCCGCTCGCTAGGGCGCGCGCGCGCCGGGTCTCTGCAATTTAAAGGGCCACTGCGCCACTGATTGGCGCAGTGGTTCCAATTAGTGTCTTCACCTGTGCACTCCCTATGTATACCTCACTTCCCCTGCACTCCCTCGCCGGATCTTGTTGCCCTTGTGCCTAGTGAAAGCGTTCCCTTGTGTGTTCCTAGCCTGTGTTCCAGACCTCCTGCCGTTGCCCCTGACTACGATCCTTGCTGCCTGCCCCGACCTTCTGCTACGTCCGACCTTGCTTTTGTCTACTCCCTTGTACCGCGCCTATCTTCAGCAGTCAGAGAGGTTGAGCCGTTGCTAGTGGATACGACCTGGTTACTACCGCCGCAGCAAGACCATCCCGCTTTGCGGCGGGCTCTGGTGAACACCAGTAGTAACTTAGAACCGGTCCACTAGCACGGTCCGCGCCAATCCCTCTCTGGCACAGAGGATCCACCTCCTGCCAGCCGGCATCGTGACACCTGCTGCTTCTACGCCTGGAAAATCTCTGGGTGGAGATTCCATAGTGTGAATGTAGCCTCATTGTTCAAAACTTGTTACATAGGATGTCTGACTACACTCAAGTTAGTGAATGTAGAGGGGCCCACACCTCTCCATACATGGCCCACACCTCTCCATAGACTTTGGCACAAATGCTTTGATGTATCTGTGCCACAATGTAAAGTAAACTTTCTCTAACATAAGTTTTCTTACCTCGTCTGGTTCCTGTAGGTCCCGGTATGCTGGATCTATAATCAGATGTTCATATGGATATTTTGATTCTGCCATTAGTGAAATCTTAGGAAGAAAAGAAAACATTCTAGTTATAAGTTAAATAAATAGAACATTGATAGCCAGTACATGATAAACACCCTTCAGGATTGCATAGCCAGTATTTTATTTCTCATAAAAGGTTACAGGCAGTAGCATTCCAGCCTCATAGGGCCTTTTTCAAGCCAAACAAACATAAAAAGTTTGACAGACGTTTGTGTATTTCACTTGAAATAGGTCAAATAAGGCGAAAACATTGCCACCTGTCACTTTTTATAATGAAAGAAAAACACTCTTTTATTTATCAAAGCCTCTGGTGCCTCAGACCGTGATCACTTTGCACGTTTTGCGACCAGGTGGAAGGCTGCACTGATATAAGCACAGAGGACTACAGGTGGTACATGGAGCAAATGTTATTTGACCTGACAACAGATTTGTCACATTGCCCCAGAATAATTTACATATCCAAAAAAAGCTCTCCAGTTCAAGCATTTATACCTTCTCAAGAAGGGGATCATTTCCATCCTTAAATTTCTGTGAATGTTCTATGTGCAAGACCGCATCATGAATGGTAAGGAAAAAGATATCAGGCTTGATGATGTCGTCAAAGAAAGAGCAGATTTCCAGCTTCTTAAACATGTTATCTGAGGAAAGGAAAGGTGTGATTGGACTAAAGTATCTTTCATTTGAGGAGCTAAATATTCAATCCCTAGAACAAGAACAAAGAATATTAATGTGTCCTACTGATGCCATATTGGTAAATGTTCCATCCCATGTCTTGACTTTTTGCTGCCATCTCAAGGATCATTGTGATTGTGACCCAATATTTATTTCCAGTAGATTTTCTTGGTCAGAAACAATTATTTGTCATCATTGTTGTATCAGTTAGGTCCCTTACTGGCTTATCCTCTGTAAACCCCTATGAAAAGGAATGTGTGTCTAGTTCTGCTGAGATACCTCTGGATGAAGAGACTATATCAGTGTAACGCCTGCACTCCGGCCAGACACGCCAGCCGTGAGCGCTTTTTGCTCATGTCCCTGCTGCATACCAGCCTGTCACTCACCTCCCTCATCTACCACCTCTCCATGTCCTCACAACCCCAGCGCACATGCCCCTGCCTCCTAGGGCGTGCATGCGCTGAAGCTCTTACTCTTAAAGGGCCAGTGCTCATTTAATCAAATGTCTACATCTGCACCCTGTCCTTAAATATCAGCTCCTCCCTTGGTTCCCTGCCGGATCTTTGGTTGCCTTTTGCCATAGTGAAAGTCCTGTGTCCCTCTTACCGTGTACCTGTTCCTTGCTACCTTACCCCCCCATGCACCTGTGTTACCTGCCCTGACCTACTGCCATCTTGCCACAGCCTGCCAGTCTCCTTCTGTGCCACGCCACCTTCCAGCTACCTGTGTGGGCGAGTCATGCCAGGGGTAGCGACCTGGGTGTCGGCTGCCGCAGCAAGACCATCCTGCTTTGTGGCGGGCTCTGGTGAAAACCAGCGGCACCTTAGACTCCGCTCCCTGCACAGCTCATGTCATCCACACAGGTCCAGAGGATCCACCATCTGTCATGACCTGTTACAATCAGCCTTAGTAAGACATCCATGAAAATAATTGTCAAGGAACAAAGAAGAATGGTGACAAGGATGACTTTCTTCTGTAAGCTACCAAATTATTTTGACATTTTTAGATCTGCAGGACTATCAAACACCTTTTACCTTAATATTTTGTTGAAAGAGAATTTTTGTGAGTTCTGAAATACTTTATTGCTCTTAGCTTGTATACAAACAGGACACGCAATCCCAACGTTTCACATCATAAAATGCTTTCTCAAGGAATTGGTTCCTTGAGAAGTCATTACATCATACCAAATATAGGCAACACATGTGGTCAGCCAGCTCACCTCCACATCTAGCCTGTGCAAGGAGAGGTGTGGACGCACCCAGTAAAACTGTAGAACAAAAACGCTTCCAGCACGGCACTTCTCTAGCGAACTTCAAGCTTTATTGCATATTTATCAATCCAACACACAGGACAGGGGACATATCAAATATATAAAATACTAGCTGAGTACCCGGCGTTGCCCGGTTTTTCCTTCCTCATCCTTTTTGAGGAGGAAAATCAACAGAGGAAGAAGCTTTTGACTTATATTGTTGTCATATATTGTTGTTGTCATATCCCAACCCCATATCCCATCCTCAAACCCTGACCTACTATCCCGACCTCCTATCCAGTCCTCCTATCCCGTCCTCCTATCTTGACCTCCTGTCCAGACCTCCTATCCCGTCCTCCTATCTCGACCTCCTATCTCCACCTCATATCCTGACCTCCTAACTCGACCTCCTATCCCACCCTCCTATCCCATCCTCCTATCCCCTCCTCCTATCCCGACCTCCTATCCCGACCTCCTATCCCGTCCTCCTATCCCGTCCTCCTATCTCCACCTCCTATCTCCACCTCCTATCTCCACCTCCTATCCCGTCCTCCTATCCCGTCCTCCTATCCCGACCTCCTATCCCGACCTCCTATCCCGTCCTCCTATCCCGTCCTCCTATCCCGACCTCCTATCCTGTCCTCCTAACTCGACCTCCTATCCAGTCCTCCTTACCCGTCCTCATATCCCGACCTCCTATCCTGTTCTCCTATCCCGTCCTCTTATCCCGTCCTCCTATCTTGACCTCCTAACTCGACCTCCTATCCCGACCTCCTATCCCGTCCTCCTATCCCGTCCTCATATCCAGACCGCCTATCTCGTCCTCCTATCCCGTCCTCATATCCCGACCTCCTAACTCGACCTCCTATCCCGACCTCATATCCTGACCCGTAATATGTGCACCAGGTATTGAAATATCTCCAGCCGTACAGAAGTTATGTGGGAACATACATTTCCCATTGATTTTCATGGGACTTTAAACAAAAACCCCGACCCTCACAAATGGGGGTGGTTAAGGGTTGAATTAACTATCCTATATTTTAAGTGGACATATAAGTAACATGTGACCAAGTATTATCGAAATATCTCCAGCCGTTTGGAAGTTATGCAGTAACATATATTTCCCATAGAGTTGTATGGGACTTTAAACATAAACCCTGCCCTTGGCAAATGGGGGTGAGTAAGGGTTAAATCACCTTCCTATGTTTGTTGGTGACATATAAGTAACATGTGTGCCAAGTTTCATGTTAATATCTTTAGCCGTTTGGACGTTTTTGTGGAACATTCACACATACATACACAGACACACATTGAGTTTTATAGATATAGATTCTGACTTTGTCTTGATTAGTAATTTAGAAAAGATCTTCTAAGAACCCCATTTACAATGAAACAAGCCTGGCAATAAGTAGATCAGTATGGTTTCACCACCTTAAACCACTGGGAGAGGTAGCAGCAGGCTATATATTCAAATTAATAATAGGTGGCCGGACCACTCAGATAACAAAGGGTGTCTGAAAGGGGGAACCATGTTTAATGACTTCCATATGTTCATAAATGTACTGTAAGCTAAAAATGACCACCTATGTACCCCAGTGTGAACCTTAGAGTGAAAAATACCTGGACTCTGCAAAAAAGTTTCTAAAGGTGACTTAGACTGCGAGAAACAAGTTGATGATCTGATGAAACCAAGATAAAACATTTTGGCTTCAATTCTAAGCATCATGTTTGGAGGAAACCAAGCACTGCTCATCACCTGCCAATACTATTCCTACAGTGGGATGTTTTTCAGCGGCAGGGAAAAGAAGACTGTCAGGGTTGAGGAAAAGCTGAATGGAGAACAGAGATATTAATTCTAAAGACCTGATGCAGAGAGCTCTGGACTGGTCCAAAGGTTCAACTTCTAACAAGAAAATGACCTAAAGCACACAACTAAAGCCACACTGGAGTGACTTATGGACAACGTTGTAGGGGCATTTACTAAGTACGTGTAAAGAGTCTGAATACTTATGTCACTGCAATATTTTAGTTTTTCCCTTTTGGTCAATTAGCAAAGATTTGTAACATTATGTTTTCACTTTGCTATTATGGGCTTGTGAGTGCAGAATGATGGGGGCAACTTTTTTTTTTTTATGTGAAAAAAAGTGAATGGTCTCATGTGAATGGTCTCATAGTGAATTTGTTTTCATTTTTCCCTCATGCATGAATGTGTTTATACATTGTAAAACTTTGGCAGCTTTTATTTATTTAGTTATTTAACCTCTCTGTTAACCATGGAAAACCACGCCCGCTTTTTGGAAAATTAGCTAAAAATTGAGAACATGGTGAAAAAAACTGAAATTACAGAAAAAAAATATAAATAAAGGGAAATTAATTTCCCCATACTTTTTTTCACCTAAATATACACGTAACCCCAATAGTACACGAGGCCCTTTGTGATCAAGTTATTGCCAAAGAACAATTCTAAGTAGGAATTGTCTAAAGTGAAAAAAAACTATTTAAGGCATATGTACATATTTACCGTCACAAGAAGCAATGTAAGGCTCTACATCAATCCTCTTAAATTCTTTAAATATCTGTGGGTGACAATATGTAGATTACATTACATTGAACATTAGACATGTTCTAATAATTGATAAAACAGGCATAATACAAATAATATGGATTTACCAGCTTCAGGACTTTTACAGCCACCACATCAAGGAAAGTTATCTGACTAAAGTCAAAAATAATGCTGTGGATGGATACTTTTGGGACGGAAACTTTAACAGGCAGCTCAGAGTTCCAGTCTACTTGAATCTCAACTTCCTTTGTCTTAATTCCATCATTTTCAGGTGCTTCAGGATCCCCAAGATCATCATCTGATTCATAGCCAAAGTTGTCTATACCCACTGGACTGATAACACCATTCTAAAAAAGACATAGACAATCATATATGCTTTCTCCTATAAAAAAAAGTCTGAATATGAAAAAAAAAAAACATAAAACAACAGCTTTATTACTGAATAAAATTTAAACTATTCATAACAGGACAATTGGTGTGGACCTGCTGGGCTACCTAACCGGTTTGACTTTTGGCCAATGTTGGGATTGGAAAATAAGTACCCTCTATGTTTTCACAAACTTTTCAAGAGTGGTCCCAGTATGGGGAGCAGCTGACATGGTGGACCAGTAAACACTGGTGCGGGGCACCGAGAAGTCAGGCAAGGGCATGTGGGGGGTGAGAGTATAGGTCATATGCAGGAGGAGGACAGACCTGGGAGGAGGACAGGTTTTGGGTTCTCACACTGAATACGCCTCCACCCCCCAGGTCTATTTGCTCTAAACAGCAAATAGAGCTGACAGATTTTCTTTTTACTGCATTGCAAAACTATAGTGCTTTACGGTAAAAACATGATAAAAGCGCAAAATAAACATATCGTATGTACCCAGCCTTAATGTTATGGCTTATTGGTGTGCACAGCATTGATAGACTTAGCAAATATAGTGACTTAGTGACCAAGTGACAAAGACATACACAGTCTACTTATACCTGGTTACAGAAAGAAGAGCAGCTCTTGAGATCTTACATTATCTTGTACTGATAGTGTTTCAACACAGTAGCGCAAAAAGAAAGAAAACTACCAATAAAGTTCCTGGGGGACATTTGCTAAGTGCAGCGTTTTCCTATTCAAGGGAGAAATGGAAATACTTTAAATACAAACCCACCTTTGTTGTTTTCAGCTGTCCTTTCTTTATCAGTTTATAGATTTTCCCCAAGGCTTTTGTCCTTTTTGTAAAAACTCTAACAGAATCAAATCCAACCTGCAAATAAATAATTATTTATTATTAAATACTACAGGACAGTTTATGTTTCTTAAACAATCCACCTGGTTTACATAACTCACAGTGAAGCTGCTGTCCCTGTGATATAGGTCATTTTATATTCTTTCTATATATGTGTGTTATATGTGCGTCTAAGTAACAGGTTTTTAGATATTAAAGGGGTTCTCCACTGCCCTTTAGTTTATTACTCCGAACGCTGTGTGCGGGCTTCCGTGTCCGAGTCCACCCCCTGCCGACCGCTGTCACGCCCCCTTCCCATAGACTTTCGTTGAGGGGGCGGGCGTGATGTCACGAGGGGGCGGCCTCAAACACGGAAGCCAGCACACAGCGTCCAGAGTAATAAACTTCCGGATGCTGCAAGCGGAGCTCCGGAAGACAGGGCAGTGGAGAACCCCTTTAAAATCTGTTAGCTGCCTGTGCCTTATGTACGTAAAATACCTAGAGTCATTGGGTCGTTACACAGCAGCCCTCAAGGAGTCATCTGTCTATATTCATCTCTTCCGCTGCTGCAAGCACACCTACTGCCTGATGATTGACAGCCCTCTCTCATCACAAAGGAGGCGTGCTTGCAGCAGGGGGAGGGATGAATGCAGACAGATGACTTCTTGACTCAGAGCTGCAGTTTAACTCCTCAATGACTCCATGTACTTTACTTACATGCAGTGCAGGCAGCTAACAGGGTTTAAAGGGGTTATCCAGCATAAGTTATCCAACATTTTAGTACGTACCTGGCAGACAGTAATGGACATGCTTAGGAAGGATCTGCGCTTGTCTTGGGGCTAAATGGCTATGTTGTGAGGTAACCATAATACTGTGGCTAGCTGTTTGTGAACTAGTATTTCCTGTTTGACTTTTCTTTTTTTGACTACAAATCCCACAATTCCATCTTCCTCCCTCCCACACATCAGCCACCCCACCCATTGAAACATAAATAAGCTGCATCCATTCAAATAAGTGTGGTTTTCAATCAGGGTTCCTCCAGCTGTTGCATTAGTTGCAGATTGATCGCTCCACCCATTGAAGCAGACAGGCTCCCTGTCATCAGCTGACTAGTGAGTCAGGTCTCGGCTGCATTGCAAGCTGGGAAAAATCTGAGACAACAGTCATTTTGTATGCTGGTAAAAATTAATATTGGAGTGAAAGTCACAGAATTGTGAGAAAACCGTCACACACAGGTACAGACACTATATTATGAACTACACTAACTTACAGCCCCTGTAGCATAGTCAAATAAAAAATATCCTGGAATACCCCTTTAATGTCTAAAAACATAGACACTGACACACATACCACCCACATGTATAGAATGTGTATTAAATGACCATTATCACACTGACAGCAGCTTTACTTTAAAAAAGAACTTGCTGACAGGTTCCCTTTATTACATGTTTTTCTCTAGAGGAATCTTTATTTATTAGCTGGAGCAGAGAGCAGCTACTAAGTAGACTCTTACCATGTCAATGCATTAAACAATTCAGCCCGTTGATTGCAATAAGCTGAATAAAGAATACAATTTCAAACAAAAATGTTATAAAGGGATCATCCAGATAAATATAAATACATTATGAGTGCAATGGTAATTCACCTACACCCGATCTCCTGGCATTTTCAAACACTTCCGTTTTGGGTTTTAACACAAACAAAATATCCACAGAGCCAATCAATGACTGAGGCAGGTAACTGCTGCCGCCAGCAATTGGCTAAGTGGGCATTTCCTATGTATCAAGATGCAATCAAGAACTATCATCATCACAGCACCTCATCACAGCACCAATGGGAGATATGGGGGGGGGGGGGGATGGCAGGTGAGTACCAGTGTTTGCAGTTTTTTTTTCCCACCATCAAATTTTTTTTATTTTATATAAATTATCAAGAAAACACCTTTAAAGCAGTAACAAACTGATTTTCGCTTTACTTACAATTTTTTTAATGCCGCTCTTCAGTCCTTCTATATTACCATAGAAAATACCACTAGAAAAGCGCACAATTTTCACTCCATCTGGCTCAATAAGCTGGAAGAGAATTTGTTAAAGATTTGTTATTTATTAGGGATGATTTTTATTTCCTATAAAATATGATGTCATCTGAAATACCTACGTCTTTGTAAATTTTCATATCCTTGTAAAGTTCTGTGTTTCCGACATTTCCAAGAGAACAACAGGAAGGGCTAAAAAATAAAGCAGGATATAACGTATATTGATCTGTTTTTTTCTAATATATTGATGAATTTTTTTGAAAATTGACTGATGTTATAACTGTATGTCTTTGTGCCCTAAATGTACAGTTATGGCATGTACTCAGGACCTGTGTCCATGCAATTCATGGTAAGTGTTAACTGCAGCATACAGTTGTAGCATGAGTGAGACTCCAGTCCCTCTGCCTCTGAAAATGGGCAATGTAGGCTAAATTGGAGGAATCATATCAGATGGTTAAGAGGAATCAAGATGGCAGACAACCTATAACACATGAACTAAAATAGGTACTCCTAATGTACACACAAGAGCCTCTATATTATTCGTTCAAGATAGCTTATTCTACTGTATATAAACAAAAAGTTTCTATAAATGGTAAAATTCTGCTTGCTTTTAGCTGCCACTAGGAGGAGCTCACTGTGTACAGATTAAAACAACAAACAAAGGTATGTGAACTTTTGGACAAGCAACTGTGTAAATCTGTCTTGTTCACTATACAAATGTTCTCTTATTCTGCTCTGTCACTGGATCAGAACAATGAAAATGATGCCGTACTGGATATGTCATACACTGAGGTATAGCAGACATATAATAGTTAAAGATTTGCATATCCTGTATCGGATGAGTGAATCATTGGTCACATGACATGTTCCACAGTCAGCTTCTATGTAGAAGCTTTTGGAAATGCTGAGGGAGAAATTCCTTGTCCAAACCCCCTCTCCCCAGAGGACTAGACCCAAAACCAGTTTAGTCTGTCCATAGCCAGTGTAGTGTGAGCATTAGTCCTAGATCTGCTCCTGATAAGTAGACTAATCAGGCATTAAAAGTCTAAACACCTAGTTAGAGTCAGTTCATGCCTATGCTGTATCCTATTCAAGCCAAAGCCTGCTACAAACAAGTCTCAAATTCCGTTCCTGTTACAAGCACCATCTAATCTAAGACAGATCCATCTAAGACAAATCTGAATCGTGTTGGAGTCCAGTTCCAATACCAACATCACTAAACAATCCAGAAAAGCACGCCAGAGATTATTCCAGTCTGTATACCTACTAATAAAGCAACTCTTAAAGGGACAGTGACCAACCTTTCACTCATCTTCTTAAAACCTGTAATCTAAAACTCTTTGCTAAAGAGACTGTATTTTGTTTGGACCTGCAAAAAACGTTCAGTAAAGTTCCACAGGGACTAACAATCCAAAAGGTTCCATATTATTCACAAGTTATACAGTATCTGAATTTCTTACTTCTGTACTGGATTGATTTGGCCAAAGGATTGTTGGGCTCACATGGGATCACCAGTTTAGCAAGATCACCCTGCCATGTGACATCTTGATCTTTTGCTACCAAGAGACTACAACTCTCATCTTAGCCTGCACTATAACACCTACACTCCCCTTGAGTACCTCAATTTTGTCTGACATTTATGCTGAAAACTTTGATGAAGGCTCCTAGCAGAACCCCTGATGCAAATGTGAACACAGCCCAAGTTATCCCTCGGGGCAGCTTCAAGCAGGTTTAAGATACCCTAAAAACCTACTGACAGGTCAGCTTTAAATCCAATCATGTTGCCTATTTTTATCTATTTTTTACTTTTAAACATATTTTATTGGATCTTTAACAACAAATTTTACATTATCTCCCTAGAGACAAAATAGTAAACAAAATAAATTATTAAATTGTCTATTTTAATAATAAAAATAAAGCTGTCAAATTTTAAATAAATGTATATACTTACAATTGGACACGCAGAACAACGGTCAGTAACCCAAACACCAGACCAGCCAATAACCCCAAATCCAGGCCAAGAATAATGGCTGCGATACATGTAAATACCCAGATAAGCTGTAAAAAAAACATTATAAAAACATTATACTTTGTATCTAATACTGCTCAGCAAGACTGTCTTACTCTCAGAAAACTAGTGGATAGTTAATGGAACTCCAATTTACATCTTCAAGGTTTATTTATGCATAAGAATAAAAAGTTTTTCCATCCAAAAGAAAATGAACTTCAAAACTTCCTCAATACTGCAGTTCCAGAAAGAGATGACCTATACTGATCTGGCCATTGGGATTATGGTAAATTTATTTTCTTCCTTGATTGTATTTCATTTTCGCATTATTCCTTGTTGATAAAGATCTGGTGACCAAAATGTTCTTATTGGTTTTGATGTAAAATTTTGTTGGATGAAAAATTGTTATTATGCATAAATAAACCTTGAAAATTGGCTTTCCATTAACTATTTTAGTACCTTTGGCCTCACCGTACCCATCTTGTGGGGTGCTTGGTTACATTGTCTTAGGGAACATGAAAGATGCTTTCCAACAAATACTTTATAGCATATTGACTTATTGCTGGTGGTTAGAGCACTAAGACCCTCATCAGTTCAGGCAATAAGTGCATATACCTTATTTTTAGCAGAAGTGCGATCATTTACTATAGTGCTATATAGCTAGCTTTTACAAATGTGCCCCAGTATGTTCTTCTTTGAAAGCTGTGTAAAGTAACACTGGCCTGTGGTCCCTGTGAAGCCAACAGTGACCTGAGAGACCTGCGTTATATCCATGTTTAAGCATCTATAGCCATTACTACCCATTACTACTTATGATTACTGGGTGTCACACTTTGCACATATTTCCGGTGAGTCTTCTTGTGACGTGAGGGGGGAGGACTACGGGATCTAGTCATGAAAAATCCTATTCTTCACTGCAGAGTTATAGGTATGACTTTAAAATACTTTAAAACTGCTTTTGTGACGTTTTTATTTTTCAAGATGACCTATAATGATCTACCGGATATGTCTATAATATCCGCAACATCCAAAGACATGATTCTGCAAATTAATATTTCTACATACAGCTGAGTGATTGCTTTAGTAATATTTATATAACTGTGTTATATTTGTTATGTATTGTTCCTTGGCCACGTTGTTTTCTTTGGCCAATCTTTCCTTTGTTGTAAATTTCTCAAAAAAAAAAAAAATCCAATAAAAATGATTTAAACCACAAAAGTAATCTGTAACCAGCAAGACTTTGTGCCTCATATGAGTTTTGTTTTCATCTTAAATTGTTTTACACTGAAAAAGAAAATGGTAAAATAATTCTGCTTTTAATAAAAGTCGAGGTCTTCGATTGTTTCTTTAAAAGAAATGACTACAAGTGTAGTCATTCCATTAAAGTGAATGAATAAGGAAACATCTATAACAGCCTGATGGGCTGTTTTTTCTATTTCCCCTTCATAGTAAAGGAGAGTGATTAAAGAATTTAGGAAATGTATGCCATTGAACAGTGTGATACTATCAGCACTGAGTGGACCATGTCAGAGTGTTTTGGGACACGCCCCATTGACAGGAGGAATACAGTGATCCCTCAACTTACAATGGCCTCAACATACAATAGTTTCAACATACAATGTTTTTTTCTGGACCATTGTAACTTGAAACCAGACTTAACATACAATACTACAGACAGTCCAGATCTGCGAAACGTGTCCCAACTGGAGGAACTGACCAATCAGAATGGGCATTTTACTGGTAAATCACCTCTATTACTGAAGTGCATGCACTGACTGGCTGTCTGGTAGCACCCCCTACAGTACAGGGAGGAACTACATGTTCTGTACTACTCCTTACCTGTGCTAGGGTTAGCTGCTCCTTTGGACACCAAGTAGGGGTGGCTCCATTTGGGACACTGTGTGTACTGTATAGGACCCTGAAGAAGCTCCTGTCCTCTACATAAACCATTGTTTCCCAACCAGGGTGCCTCCAGCTGTTGCAAAACTACAACTCCCAGCATGCCCGGACAGCCAACGGCTGTCCAGGCATGCTGGGAGTTGTAGTTTTGCAACAGCTGGAGGCACCCTGGTTGGGAAACTCTGACATAGACAGTGATTTACAGCTCCCAGCAGCTCTTTCTTACTTTTATATGTAAGGATTTGCTTTATCTATTTTTCTTTAATCCTCACTTTTTCCTATTTTTTGGATGACATTTTGGTGGCTTCAGAACCAATTACCAGGTTTCCATAGAGTTATGATCTCAACATACAATGGTTTCAACATACAATGGTCGTCCTGGAACCAATTAATATTGTAACTTGAGGGGCCACTGTAGTAACTCCCAGTTGCCAATTCATTTACATATTCTCTGGAGAAATAACAGAATGTAAATAACACTTACTGAATCCCACTTGTTCTCTCTCCAAAGTTTGGGCACATCACGAACCTGCCAGAACATGCCTTTCAGATTGGCTATGCAAATAGCTGCCAAAACAGACTTAAAAAAAAAAAAAAATCTGTTAATTTATAGGAATAAATACTCTTTTTTCAGAAAAGAAATAAATCTTTACAGTATAATTAAATATTGTTTTATATTATTATATAATCAATCATGTATCATCATGACAGTATTTATTGGAAACATTTGATGTTTGTTAAAGGGGTACTCCACTGGAAAATATTTTCTTTTAATTCAACTGGTGCCAGAAAGTTAAACAGATTTGTAAATTTCTTCTATTAAAAAAATACCAATCCTTCCAGTACTTATCAGTTGCTGTATAATACACAGGAAGTTCTCTTCTTTTTAAATTTCCTTTCTGCCTGACCATAGTGCTCTCTGCTGACACCTCTGTCCATGTCAGGAACTGTCTAGAGCAGGAGCAAACTCCAATAGCAAACCTCTTCTGCTCTGGACAGTTCGTGACACGGACAGAGGTGTCAGCAGAGAGTACTGTGGTCAGGCAGAAAGGAAATTCAAAAAGAAAAGAACTTCCTGTATATTATACAGCAGCTGATAAGTACTGGAAGGATTTGATTTTTTTTTTATAGAAGTAATTTGCAAATCTGTTTAGTTTTCTGGCACCATTTGATTTTAAAGAAAATGTTTTACATTGGAGTACCTCTTTAAGTTGCAATACCATGACTGACCAAAGGGAGTGTTGTTTCCATTCTAAACATATTTAATTTGGCTATACTGTATTTGAATATATTTATGAATTAATAAATGCATGTAGAGGATGAAATATGAAGCAAAACTCTTGGGGGTTTATGAGGTTGAGTACTCAGTTTTTTTTTACATAGATGCCATATATTTGGTATAAAAAGGGGACGTATGGCCAGTTTGAAATTTGTTTTCCATGCACCCCCCCCCCTGTTCCCAAGATATAAAAATGTTACTATTGGGCTTCAAATTTGCACATTTTCCCCAATAGCCAAGGGAGTGTGAATCTTACGATTAAAGTTGTTGTCCAGGATTAGAAAAACTGGACAATACCTGTTTGTTGCAAAAACAGCACCACACCTGTCCACAGGCTGTATGTGGTACTGCAGTTCAGTCCTATTCACTCCAAAAAAAGGCAAACTGTTATACCAGACACAACCTATAGGCAGGAGTGGTGCTGTTTTTGCAAAAAGAAGAGTGTTTTTCCAATCCTGGACAACCCCCTTAAGGGGAGCGTATAACAAAATAAAATTACATAAAAGGTCAAGAATTAATGGAAATATTAAGTATGTATGGAATTGTTTTAGAAACTGTCTCAAGTAATCTTATTTAGAGACAGACAATTTTCTGGACTTGTCCTGTTGGTCATCTCATTGAAACCAGTTAAGATTATAGATGACGTTCCTTTGAAACCAGTTAAGATTATAGATGACGTTCCTTTAAAACCAGTTACTTTATAGATGACGTTCCTTTATGATAACATTTATCAAAACCTTTCCAGAGGAAAAGTTGCCCATAGCAACCAATCAGATCGCTTCTTTCATTTCTGAAAAGGCCTGTGAAAAATGTAAAAAGCGCTCTGATTGGTTGCTATGGGCAACTCAGCAACTTTTCCTCTCGGCAGGTTTTGATAAATTTCCCTCATAATCTTTTACTAGTTATAAACATTGCATATATATTATTATAACATATTGGTTATTCTACTACCTTCTGCAGTGGTTCCAGGAGCCTTCCTAATGCCATTATTGCAATAAGTACCACTATGGCGGAAACTAGGCTGGCAAGCTAGAAAAAAAGAAAAAACACGGAAATATTTCCATTTTGAATTGGGGGTCTGTCACTTTTAAGGCAACATTATACAGGTAAAAGTTCTATTGTCCATAAGGGGCTATATTTCAATACAGTGATCCCTCAACATACGATGGTAATTCGTTCCAAATGAACCATCATTACTTGAATTTATGGTATCATGAGGGATCCGTACAATAATAGTGTACAAAGTTATAATCACATGTTCCCGCCGCTCTGGACCGTCACTGCTGCCCTGGATCGTCGCTCTCCATCACCGTCATCACGTCGCTGTGCACGCTGCTCCTATTGGATGACGGGACGGCGCAGTGACATGATGATAATGAAGGAGAGTGACGGCTATGCAGCGGAGCATGAAAAGGACAGTCAGGAGTGGCGGGGACAGGTGAGTGACACTCACCGGAGCACACGGGGCACATTAAGCCCTTAAGGACTAGGCCAATTTTCACTGTAGGACCAGAGCGGTTTTTGCACTTTAACCCCTTAAGGACCGGGGTTTTTTCCATTTTTGCATTTTCGTTTTTTGGTCCTTGCGTTTAAAAAATCATAACTCTTTCAATTTTGCACCTAAAAATCCATATGATTGCTTATTTTTTGCGCCACCAATTCTACTTTGTAATGACAACAGTCATTTTGCCCAAAAATTTACGTTGAAACGGAAAAAAAAATCATTGTGCGACAAAATTGAAGAAAAACCGCCGTTTTGTAACTTTTGGGGGCTTCAGTTTCTACGTAGTACATATTTCGGTTAAAAATGACACCTTATCTTTATTCTGTAGGTCCATACGATTAAAATGATATCCTACTTATATAGGTTTGATTTTGTCGTACTTGTGGAAAAAATCATAACTACATGCAGGAAAATTAATATGTTTAAAATTGACATCTTCTGACCCCTATAACTTTTTTATTTTTCCGTGTATGGGGCGGTATGAGGGCTAATTTTTTGAGCCGTGATCTGAAGTTTTTAACGGTACCATTTTTGCATTGATAGGACTTATTGATTGCTTTTTATTCATTTTTAAATGATATAAAAAGTGACCAAAAATGCACTATTTTGGACTTTGGAATTTTTTTGCGTGCACACCATTGACCGTGCGGTTTAATTAACAATATATTTTTATAATTCGGACATTTCTGCACGCGGTGATACCATATATGTTTATTTTTATTTTTATTTACACTGTGTTTTTTTTTAATTGGAAAAGGGGGGTGATTCAAACTTTTAATAGGGAGGGGTTAAATGATATTCATTCACTTTTTTTTCACTTTTTAGGGACCTATAACACTGCACACACTGATCTTTATCATTGATCACTGGTTTCTCATAGGAAACCAGTGATCGATGATTCTGCCGCATGACTGCTTATGCCTGGATCTCAGGCACTGAGCAATCATTCGGCGATCGGACAGCGAGGAGGCAGGTAGGGACCCCCTCCGGCTGTCCTGTAAGCTGTTCTGGATGCCGCGATTTCGCCGCGGCTATCCCGAACAGCCCACTGAGTTAACCGGCAGCTTTCACTTTCGCTTTTAGCTGCGCGGCTCAGCTCTGAGCGCGCGGCTAAAGGGTTAATAGCGCGCGGCGCCGCGATCGGCGCTGCGCGCTATTAGCTGCGGGTCCCGGCTTCACTATGCCGGGCCCGCCGTGATATGATGCGGGGTTACCGTGTAACCCCGCGTTATATCACGGGAGCAGGACCAAGGACGTACCAGTACGTCCTTGGTCCTTAAGGGGTTAAGCATTAATAACTCTGGGATGCTTTTACCTATCATTCTGATTCCGAGATTGTTTTTTCGTGACATATTCTACTTTATGTTATTGGTAAAATTTTGTGGATACTTGCATCATTTCTTGGTGAAAAATTCCAAAATTTGATGAAAAAATTGAAAATTGAAAATTTTTCTAACTTTTAAGCTCTCTGCTTGTAAGGAAAATAGACATTCCAAATAAATTATATTTTGATTCACATATACAATATGTCTACTTTATGTTTCCATCATAAAATTGACGAGTTTTTACTTTTGGAAGACATCAGAGGGCTTCAAATTTCAGCAGCAATTTTCAAATTTTTCACCAAATTTTCAAAATCGGAATTTTTCATGGACCAGTTCAGGTTGAAGTGGATTTGAAGGGCCTTCATATTAGAAATACCCCACAAATGACCCCCATTATAAAACAGCACCCCTCAAAGTATTCAAAATGACATTCAGTAAGTGTGTTAACCCTTTAGGTGTTTCACAGGAATAGCAGCAAAGTGAAGGAGAAGATTCAAAATCTTCATTTTTTACACTCGCATGTTCTTGTAGACCCAGTTTTTGAATTTTTACAAGAGGTAAAAGGAAAAAAATCCTCTCAAAATTTGTAACCCAATTTCTCTCGAGTAAGGAAATATCTCATTTGTGTATGTCAAGTGTTCGGCGGGTGCTGTAGAGGGCTCAGAAGGGAAGGAGCGACAATGGGATTTTGGAGAGTGAGTTTTTCTGAAATGGTTTTTGGAGGGCATGTCACATTTAGGAAGCCCCTATGGTGCCAGAACAGCAAAAAAAAAAAAAAAAAAAACCCACATGGCATACTATTTTGGAAACTACACCCCTCAAGAAATGTAACAAGGGGTACAGGGAGCCTTCACACCTCACGGGTATTTCAAGACTTTTTGTTAAAATCGGATGTGTAAATGAAAAAAATTTATTTTTTCACTAAAATGCATTTTTTTCTCAAAATTTTACATTTTTGCAAGGGGTAATAAGAGAAAATTACCCCCAAAATTTGTAACCACATTTCTTCTGAGTATGGAAATACCCCATGTGTGGACATCAAGTGCTCTGCTGGCGCACTACAATGCTCAGAAGAGAAAGAGCGCCATTAAGCTTTTGAAAAGGGAATTTGCTTGGAATGGAAGTCAGGGACCATGTGTGTTTACAAAGACCCCCGTGCTGCCAGAACAGTGGACCCCCCCCACATTTTACCCCATTTTGGAAACTACACCCCTCACAGAATTTAATAAGGGGTGCAGTGAGCATTTGCACCCCACTGGCGTTTGACAGATCTTTGGAACAGTGGGCTGAGCAAATGAAAAATTACAATTTTAATTTTCACGGACCACTGTTCCAAAAATCTGTCAGGCCCCTGTGGGGCGTAAATGCTCACTGCACCCCTTATTACATTACATGAGGGGTGTAGTTTCCAAAATGGGGTCACATGTGGGTATTTATTTTTTTGCGTTTATGTCAGAACCGCTGTAAAATCAGCCACCCCTGTGCAAATCACCAATTTAGGCCTCAAATGTACATGGTGCACTCTCACTCCTGAGCCTTGTTATGCGCCAGCAGAGCATTTTACGCCCACATATGGGGTCTTTCTGTACTCAGGAGAAATTGCGTTACAAATTTTGGAGGTCTTTTTTTCCTTTTACCTCTTGTGAAAATAAAAAGTAAAGGACAACACCAGCATGTTAGTGTAAACATTTTTTTTTTTACACTAAAATGCTGGTGTAGACCCCAACTTTTCCTTTCATAAGGGGTAAAAGGAGAAAAAGCCCCCCAAAATTTGTAGTGCAATTTCTCCCGAGTACGGAAATACCCCATATGTGGCCCTAAACTGTTTCCTTGAAATACGACAGGGCTCCGAAGTGAGAGAGCGCCATGCACATTTGAGGACTAAATTAGGGATTGCATAGGGGTGGACATAGGTGTATTCTACGCCAGTGATTCCCAAACAGGGTGCCTCCAGCTGTTGCTAAACTCCCAGCATGCCTGGACAGTCAGTGGCTGTCCGGAAATGCTGGGAGTTGTTGTTTTGCAACAGCTGGAGGCTCCGTTTTGGAAACACTGCCGTACAATAAGTTTTTCATTTTTATTGGGGGGTACAGTGTAAGGGGGTGTATATGTTGTGTTTTACCCCTTATTATGTCTTAGTGTAGTATAGTGTAGTGTTTTTAGGGTACATTCACACTTGCGGTGGTTTACAGTGAGCTTACCGCTAGGAGTATGCGCTGTGGCGAAAAATTTGCCACAGATCATACTTGAAGCAGGAAACTTACTGTAAACCTGCCTGTGTGAATGTACCCTGTACATTCACGTGGGGGGGGGGGGGGGGGACGACAAACCTCCAGCTGTTTCAAAACTACAACTCCCAGCATGCGCTGACAGACAGTGCATGCTGGGAGTTGTACTTTTGCAACAGCTGGAGGCACGCTGGTTGGAAAACCTTCAGTTAGGTTCTGTTACCTGACTCAGTATTTACCAACCAGTGTGCCTCCAGCTGTTGCACAACTACAACTCCCAGCATGTATTGATCGCCGAAGGGCATGGCGGGAGATGTAGTTATGCAACAGCTGGAGGTACACAACTACAACTCCCAGCATGCCGAGACAGCTGTTTGCTGTTTGGGCATGCTGGGATTTGCAGTTTTGCCACATCTGGAGGGGTACAATTTAGGGATCTCCAAACTATGGACCTTCAGCTGTTGCAAAACTACAAATCCCAGCATGCACAGACAGCAAACTGTGGGCAGAACGGGGAAACCGAAAGTAAAGCCCCCCGATCTGCTATTGGTGGTCGCGTCTAGACCACCAATAGCAGGGATAGGAGGGGTGGCACCCCTGCCACCTCACTCCTATCCCTTCAGGGGGATCGTAGGTGTCTTGGACAACCGCGATCCCCCTTATATTCCGACTCACCATAGACCCGTATGACCCGGAATAGCCGCAAATCGCAAGTGTGAATTCACTTGCGATTTGCGGCGATCGCCGACATGGGGGGGGGCAGGGTCTGATAACCCCCCCCTGGGCATTTGCGCGGGGTGCCTACCTGTACGCCCTTGGTCCTTAAGGGGTTAAACAGCCATCTGGCGGCAGCTGAAGCAGTCTGTGCTGCCGGATAGCCGTTTATGCGATGGCCCTGACATACAAAATCATTGTATGTTGATGCTGCCTTCAACGTGCGATGGCCTCTGAGAGGCAATCGTATGTTGAAATGATCGTATGTCGGGGCCATCATATGTTGAAATGATCGTATGTCGGGGCCATCGTAGGTCGGGGGATCACTGTAGTTCAATAATTTTCCTATAGCAGTGGCCTCTAAACTGCAGACCTTCAGCTGTTGCAAAACTCCAACTCCCAGCATGCCCGGACAGCCGTTGGCTGTCCGGGCATGCTGGGAATTGGAGTTTTGCAGCAGCTCCAGGTCCACAGTTTGGAGACCACTGGTCTATAGGGTGCAGTATTAAAGTAGTTTTACTCTTGTGCATAGGGGGCACTATTACAAAAGTGATATTCTTATATTTATGGTGCAGTTTATAGTAATTATGTGGGAGATTCATCAAAACTTGTGCAGAGGAAAAGTCGACCAGTTGCACATAGCAGCCAATCAGATCACTTCTTTTATTTTTGAAAAAGTCTTTGAAAAATTAAAGAATCAAGCTGATTGGTTGCTCTGGGTTACTGGTCAACTTTTCCTCAGCACAGGTTTTGATGAATCTCCCCTATGTTCTTATACATAGTACAAACGTTTATAGTAGTTATATTTTTGTGAATTTAAGGGGTACTCCCGTGGAAAACTTTTTTTTTAAATCAACTGGTGCCAGAAAGTTAAACAGATTTGTAAATTACTTCCAGTACTTTTTGGGGGCTGTATACTATAGAGGAAATTCTTATATTTTTGGATTTCTCTTCTGTCACGACCACAGTGCTCTCTGCTGACCTCTGCTGTCCATTTTAGGAACTGTCCAGAGTAGTATATGTTTGCTGTGGGGATTTTCTCCTGCTCTGGACAGTTACTAAAATGGACAGCAGAGGTCAGCAGAGAGCACTGTGGTTGTTACAGACGAGAAATCCCTCTGTCTTTCTGGCACCAGTTGATAAAAAAATAAATAAATAAAAAAAAGTTTTCCACGGGAGTACCCCTTTAAAGGCAGTATTGTAGTAATTATTGGGGAGATTCATCAAAGCCTGTGTAGAAGAAAAGTTGACCAGTTAGCAACCAATCAGATCACTTCTTTCATTTTTGAAAAGGCCTCTGAAATATAAAAGAATCAGGCTGATTGGTTGCTATCGGCAATTGTTCAACTTTTCCTTAGCACAGGTCTTAATGAATCTCCCCCTATGTCCTTGTACACAAGGGGCAGTATTATAGTTGTTATGTTAGACTGAACAGAACTGAACTACCTGAGTCTTTCCACCGGTGCCCTCCTGGATTGCAGTTCGTGAGAGAGCAGTGCTGGAACAGAAGCAGGAAAAGATGCCACCAACCAGATTGCTTATTCCATTGGCGATAAATTCCTGTTAGAACAAAGAATAATGTATTTACCAGACCTGTATGTATTTTATAGTGCAGAACATCCTGCAGCCACATGCATTTGCCCCTCCTTGCTCCCAACTGGACTTTTTTTTAGGATAATGCTCAGTTAAAAACAGCGTGCCCAGGAATGTCTCCGCCAGATTGCAGCCTCCTTGGCCTGCCCGCTTACCAAATTATTCACCAATGAAGCATTTATGGGACAAACTGGGGAGCCAGCTTTGGCAACCTACATGTATGTTAGATCTATAGGCCCAGCCACAACATCTGTGGACAAATGTGCCGCAGGATGACATATGGAACACGTATGTCTCCATGCCCAACCAACCGTATTAATGCTACAGGTGATCCAACATGGTATAAAGCTACCTTTCTTCAGTTTTCCCAGTGAACTTATCGTTTGGTGCTAATAATGTAATTACAGCGGTTCCTCAATTTACAATGGCCTCATGTTACAATGTTTTCAACATACAATGGCCAATTCTAGACCATTGTAACTTGAAACCAGACTCAACATACAGTGCTACGGGCAGTCCAGATCTGCGAAACATGTCAATGGTTGGAAGAACTGACCAATCAGAATGGGCATTCACTGGTAAACACCTGTATTACTGAAGTGCATGCACTGACTGGCTGTCTGGTTACGCCTCCCTACAGTACAGGGAGGTACTGCATGTTCTGTACTACTCTTTACCAGTGCCAGGGTTAGCTGCTCCTTTGGACATCAGGTGAGGGCAGCTCCATTTTACTTTTTTGGGACACACTGTGTACTGTACAGGACCCTGAAGCTCCTGTCCTCTACATAGACAGTGATTTACAGCTCCCAGCAGCTCGTTCTTACTTTTTTATGTAAGGACGTGCTTTATCTGTATTAGTTATCTACTTGTTTTTCTTTATTTCTCACTTTTTTCTATGCTTGGATGACATTTTGGTGGCTTCAGAACCAATTATCAGGTTTCCATAGAGTTATGGTCTCAACATACAATGGTCATTCTGGAACCAATAATATTTTAACTTGAAGGACCACTGTATATCTATCATCATTACAATCACATGTGTAAAATGTCATTGAATCCCCACACTTCCTTCTTGTTTTTTTGTTTTTTTTTACCAATAAGTGTACTACATGTGAATCCAGCCTTACTTTCTTCATTGTTGCTCTGAGCTCATGGACTACACTTTTGTTATTTTCTAACACAAAGATCAGCAGAACTTTGCTCAATTACTCCAATCTACCTTATAAGGACTATATTATTCCTTATCACATATAGAAATTTACCTGGTTCCCATCCACAGGATAGTTGTGTTTGGTTCCATAGACTTTTGCTACAGACACAGCTACAGCATATGCAACGATTCCGATGGAAAATGCAGAGCCAATCATTTCAGAAAACATACTCACATCTGGAGCTTTGGGTGCTATGAATCTAAAACAGATGATAGATACCTTATTTCAAGAGTTCATGATCATTTTGCATGGACTATAATGTATGTAGCTTGTTGTGCTGTCATAGAAGTGAATGGGAGTTATGAAAACAGCATAGCCCACTGTTCCAGCCACCTTCCTGTTCAAGGCAGCAGCCACTAAGCAGGAGGGAGAAGTGTTAAGTGACCCATGTTCTGGAGATAGGTCCTGGTACCACAGGTGGGACTTGCCTCTATCAGACATTCATTGTATAGCCTTTGGATCTAAGATGTGGAAATCAGGTTACATGTGGAAACCAAGGAACCAGATGCCAGATCTGACAGATAGACATCTGTCAGAAGGTTGTTTAAGCATATTTGTGAATATATGAAACTTTTTCCCCCTTTGTCAGCCTGCAGGTTGCTCGTAAATGTTCAGATACCTCCTCAACCTCAAAGAAATTATTTAATGTAACACAGTAAATAAAAGAAAGGGAGGAGAGGAATGAAGATGCAGACCCTTACTTTGTGTTTTAGGGAGGATAGAAAGAGAAGCTAGAGTAGGAGACATCTGATTGGCTCTGAATACACACAGCAGCTTTTACATAACACTCTCCCATGTCCATAAAGTAGGCCCAGGAAGTCGATATTTAGGGTATGTTCACACTGCGGAATTCCACGCAGTGAACATTAGCTTCAGAGTGAATGGGTTTCAAAAGATAATTCTACCGCTGAAATTGTTCCGCACAGAGAATGAACATGTTCATTCTTTGTGCGGAATTCTGTGAGCACTGCACAGAGGTCAATGGTGGCGGCGCAGTGCCGCATGGTCCTACTGCCAAAGTATTTTCGTCAGCAGCCACCTGACAGAATCTCCGCTTGCGGAATTCTGCGAGCGGAGATTCCGCAGTGTGAATATACCCTTAGGATACTCACAAGATTTCTGTCTGCACTATTTGGGTCCAAATACTGTAAATCCCACTGATCACTAAAAAGAAGGGACAGTGGCACTAAAAAGGCCCTGTGCTGTTCTTCCTCTTCTTGGCCCTGCTTAGTTTTGTCTTAATGGCCTACTTTTAATAAAGCCACTGTTTTGAAGCCACTGTTAATAAAGTCCATAGAAAACACCAAGTGAAAAACCATTAAGAGATCAATTAGCAGAAATGCTTCTCTAGTATTGATTCCTGTATATCTAGTGATTGGTGGGGATTATAGTGGTCAGATGATATGTTTTTGGTTTTGTGCCATGCCCCCCGTGGCCCAGTGGTATTTTTGTTTCTGGTTCATCCAGTGCTCTATTTTTTTCTCAGTTTAGTCTAATGTTCGGCCATATATTGGCAAAGGTACATAATCCACAGTGACTAGTTGGGATAGCTTCCAGCATTTCAGATTCCAGCACTCCTTGATCAAATGTTGTACTGTATGATTTTTAGTGATCCAATGGGCATGATGTCTTGGTGGAAATATAGTCAACAAAAAGTGAAATAAAATGACTCACCCACTAGGGATACTTTTGACAATTCCAGCTTTATATTTTTCTTCAAAATTTGCTCCATAGGACACTCCTGTAGCTACTATGGTCTAAAAGCAAACAAATATATATGCATGAGCTCTTTAATTTTTATTGATGTGTTATTTTGTGCTGTGCAAATAACTAAAACATATGACAATTTCTCAACATTGTGTTAAAAGTAACTTCCAACTTACCACAATAATTTCTATTGGAATCGGCACACGGAGCTTATGCTTAAATCGTTCATTGATTTCCTTTACCACCACACATACAAAAAAGGCTAGTAATCCAGCAATCAGGTCACATATGTTGGTCTGAGCAATGTTGCGGAAGATATCAATAATTGTCTGGAACACAAAAAACATGGTAAAAAGAAATAAACATGAAATATATCTAGTCCATTAGTTTCCAATGTATTTAGTGGCGCAGTAATAGAGGACACCACCTCACCAATCTAGTGCAATTGGTTTCATACCCAACAATATGTGCTAGACACCTAATAGGGACATTGTGGGGAATTCATCAAGACCTGTGCTAAGGAAAACTTGACCAGTTGCCAATAGCAACCAATCAGATGGCTTCTTTAACCCTTTAAGGACTGAGCCCTTTTTCACCTTAAGGACTCAGCCATTTTTTGCAATTCTGACCACTGTCACTTTAAACATTAATAACTCTGGAATGCTTTTAGTTATCATTCCGATTCCGAGATAGTTTTTTTGTTACATATTCTAATTTAACATAGTGGTAAAATTTTGTGGTAACTTGCATCCTTTCTTGGTGAAAAATCCCAAAATTTGATGAAAAATTTGAAAATTTTGCATTTTTCTAACTTTGAAGCTCTCTGCTTGTAAGGAAAATGGATATTCAAAATATTTTTTTTTTATTCACATATACAATATGTCTACTTTATGTTTGCATCATAAAATTGATGAGTTTTTACTTTTGGAAGATACCAGAGGGCTTCAAAGTTCAGCAGCAATTTTCCAATTTTTCACAAAATTTTGAAACTCGCTTTTTTTGAGGGACCAGTTCAGGTTTGAAGTGGATTTGAAGGGCCTTCATATAAAAAATACCCCATAAAAGACCCCATTATAAAAACTGCACCCCCCAAAGTATTCAAAATGACATTAAGTCAGTGTTTTAACCCTTTAGGTGTTTCACAGGAATAGCAGCAATGTGAAGGAGAAAATTCACAATCTTCATTTTTTACACTCGCATGTTTTTGTAGACCCAATTTTTGAATTTTTGCAAGGGGTAAAAAGTAGAAAATTTTTACTTGTATTTGAAACCCAATTTCTCTCGAGTAAGCACATACCTCATATGTCTATGTTAATTGTTCGGCGGGCGCAGTAGAGGGCTCAGAAGGGAAGGAGCGACAAATGGTTTTTGGGGGGCATGTCACATTTAGGAAGCCCCTATGGTGCCAGAACAGCAAAAAAAAACACATGGCATACCATTTTGGAAACTAGACCCCTCGGGGAACATAACAAGGGGTAAAGTAAACCTTAATACCCCACAGGTGATTCACAACTTTTGCATACGTAAAAAAAAAAAAAAAAAAAAATTCCCTAAAATGCTTGGTTTCCCAAAAGTTTTACATTTTTAAAAAGGGTAATAGCAGAAAATACCCCCCAAAATTTGAAGCCCAATTTCTCCCGATTCAGAAAACACCCCATATGGGGGTGAAAAGTGCTCTGCTGGCGCACTACAGGTCTCAGAAGAGAAGGAGTCACATTTGGCTTTTTTGAAGGAAATTTTGCTCTGGGGGCATGCCGCATTTAGGAAGCCCCTATGGTGCCAGGACAGCAAAAAAAAAACACATGGCATACCATTTTGGAAACTAGACCCCTTGGGGAACGTAACAAGGGGTAAAGTGAACCTTAATACCCCACAGGGGTTTCACAACTTTTGCATATGTAAAAAAAAAAAAAAATAATGTACCTAAAATGCTTGGTTTCCCAAAAAATTTACATTTTTACAAAGGGTTAAAGCAGAAAATACCGCCCAAAATTTGAAGCCCAATTTCTCCTGATTCAGAAAACGCCCCATATGGGGGTGAAAAGTGCTCTGCTGGCGCACTACAGGTCTCAGAAGAGAAGGAGTCACATTTGGCTTTTTGAAAGCAAATTTTGCTCTGGGGGCATGCCGCATTTAGGAAGCCCCTATGGTGCCAGGACAGCAAAAAAAAAAAACACATGGCAAACTATTTTGGAAACTAGACCCCTCGGGGAACGTAACAAGGGGTTAAGTGAACCTTAATACCCCACAGGTGTTTCACGACTTTTGCATATGTAAAAAAAATATATATTTTTTTACCTAAAATGCCTCTTTTCCCAAAAATTTAACATTTTTAAAAAGGGTAAAAGCAAAAAATACCCCCCAAAATTTTTAACACAATTTCTCCCGAGTACGGCGATACCCCATATGTGACCCTAAACTGTTGCCTTGAAATACGACAGGGCTCCAAAGTGAGAGCGCCATGCGCATTTGAGGCCTAAATTAGGGACTTGCATAGGGGTGGATATAGGGGTATTCTACGCCAGTGATTCCCAAACAGGGATTTGACAGGACGTACTCAAACGTCCTGAGTCCTTAAGGACTCGGAAAAGGGGCCGTTTGAGTACGTCCTGCGTCCTTAAGGGGTTAAAAAAAAATTTAGAGACCTTTTCAAAAAAATGAAAGAAGCGATCTGATTGGTTGCTGTGGGCAACTAGTCATCTTTTCCTTTGCACACATTTTGATGAATCTCCCCCATTATTCGTCTATCGCTGAGAAGTCCTCCACAACGTTCTAGAATGGGATTTATGACCATTTGGCTTCAAATACATATCCTCACTGGTGATGCTTTAGAGTAATAGGACACCTGCTGACATTTAGGCTAGGTTCAGACTACGGAATTTCCGTCTGCAATTCCGCTTTGAAATTGCAGGCGGAAATTTCGCTTGCTAAAATGTATAGTGTAGTGAATGGGTTTCCGTTCACAAATTCACAATTCGGAATTTGTAAAGCGGAATTTGTGAACGGAAAATCCGCTTGGAAATTTCCACCTGAAGAATGGGGTTGCTCTTTCTTCAGGCGGAAAAACTCACGGAACACATTGCAGTCTATTGGAGACTGCAGTGTCCGTGCGGTCCTAGCGCCGACTGATTCAGTCAGCGCTGGCCACACTTGGAATCTCTGGGCGGTAATGTTCTGCCCGGAGATTCCGTAGTTTGAACCTAGCCTTACTCTATCTGATTACCTGATCACTAAAGGATTCTGGTAGAGGGACACTGTGTGAGCCGGCCATTTTGGAACCTAACTTGTGAATGGGTTGGTAAATGGATGGTACAATTTTTTAGGTTGAAAACATATTTTACAGTATACGGTATAAATTAGTGGGTAAACATAAAGACAAATGTTAGACTGTTGGAAATATCGCATTTCAGAGAATAGGTTTAAGCAAACAGCAATAGGAACTTCTTATTGTAGCTGTGGGAAGTCAAAGGACCATGGCAGAACAAAGAATGTGTTGAGGCTGGTAGAATAAGATGACAGAAGCCATAGAAGGGTACAGGGGGTGGTAGTACAGGAAGAAGTATATAATTTGGGTATAAGCAGGAGATCTCCTTAAATCATCCACATAGAGAGTCTCCTAGGACTGTATCCACCTTTTCCAGCCCACTGGAGCACCTGAAAGCTGAACAAATTTATGCAGGCTAAAGTCAGCAACTGCCGAACCGAGAAGTTTGTGACGAATCGAATCACTGCAACTTCGCTCATCTCTAGCCAGGATGGTTAGTTTACATGCAACAGAACTTTATTACATTCAGATAATAAAAAATATTTATAAATGCTGTTACACAGTTCGTAAAGTTGAAAAACTACAAATTCAACCTATAACCCTATTGCGTTGATCCAGAATAAGGCAAAAATCAGGGGGGAAAATTCCTTCAAGAATCCAAATATGGCAATAATAATAAATCCCTGGATCAGTGTTCTGTCCCTAGAAATCTATATTCCATCTCTTTTATGTTGTGATTTATACTTCTTCTTCTTCTATACTTCATCTAGTTTTTCATTGAATCCTTAAAGGGGTACTCTACCCCTAGACATCTTATCTCCTATCCAAAGGATAAGATGTCTGATCGTGGGGGTCCCGCCGCTGGGGACCCCCGCGATCTCGCCTGCGGCACCCCAGCTGTCATCACTGCACAGAGCAAACTCGCTCTGTGCGTAATGATGGGCGATACAGGGACGTCATGGCCCTGCCCTCGTCGCCATGCTCCCTGCCATAGACTTGTATTGAGGGGGCAGAACATGAAGTCATGAGGGGGCGGAGCCATGACGTAATGATGCTCCGGCCCCTGTAGAGTTTGCTCTGTGGAGTGATTACAGCTGATGACAGATGATAGGGGATA
The DNA here is from genome assembly GCF_029499605.1 of Hyla sarda. Taxonomy (NCBI): domain Eukaryota; kingdom Metazoa; phylum Chordata; class Amphibia; order Anura; family Hylidae; genus Hyla; species Hyla sarda. Next base: position 183,272,560 of record NC_079195.1, read on the forward strand.
AGATGTCTAGGGGCGGAGTACCCCTTTAACCAAACGATGGCATGAGTTTAATAAGTTCTTAGTTACTTTTGTTTGGTACTTACATATATTATTGACAATACTCCATTGTAATTTTTTGTTGGGACATTAAGTAGTTGCTTTATTTGTGAAACTAAAACCTGAAAAGCTGCAGCAGTTGTGAATCCTCCGACCAGTGGTTCCCCGAGATATCTTACAATAAAACCAATCTGTAGAATTCCAAGGACCAACTGCAAGAGTAAGGTAGATAGCATTACCTCATAAGAAAAAAAGAATTAGGAGACAGTGTGAAAATTGTCCATAACTTCTAAACTCTAGTCCTCGTGTACCCCCAACAGTGCATTAGGGATTGTTAGAAAGTTCTCTAAATGAGACATCTAAAAATAATGATCTTTTGGGATGACTTTAGGACTGAAATGAAAAAAACTTTAGTCAGAATGGATACCTCTTTATGAAAATGGTTCATTATGGCTTAAAGGGGTTCTCCAGTTACACTTGAACACATGATGGGGTTGTGTTGCAGCCGTGTTGCATTGTGGTTGACCATATGCTGTAAGTACGTTGGATATACTGTTGTTATCCTGCGTTTTTAATAATACTTTCCAGCTTTTGCTATTTAGCAAATAATGTGTAAATGCTAAAACAGGCAAGTATTTACTGCATATGGTCAACCACACCACAACTGCAATGTAACCGCATTCTGTGTTTTTAACCATATTGATGACCTATCCTTATATTTAATTGGTGGGCAGCTGACACCCAGCACCCCGGCCCATCAGCTGTTTGGACGAGCCACTGCAGCCTGATCTACACTGTGAACAGAGCTGAAGGCAGATGGCTCCATTTACTGTGTAATGGCTGTGCAGTATTACTGCAGCTCCGCTTTTTGAAGTGAATAAGGGCTGAGCTGCAGTAACCACGCACAGCTACTACACAATGAATGAACCCATCTGCTTACAGAACCATTAATGGTGTAGATTGGGCTGTTATCAGAGGTGTCTGGCAGTGGCTTTCTCCCCTCTCCCCATGCAGAATACATGCACACTTGGCTGAACAAACATCTGTATAGAGGAAATTGGGGGAGATAGCTGTCAGCCAAGGCAGTGTTTTACTGATGGCTATCTGAATTGTATAGATAGTTTCACATCACAAAACTAGATAACAAGAAAAGGATAAACTATTGCACATTATTCAAAAATTATGAGATATAATTATAGCAGGGAGACTGATGCTCTTCTCAGACCTGTGTTGTAAATTTAGCACTTCCAAAAATGATTTCTTTAAGTATCTGCAATTAAATCTTTTGAACACCCTTAAAGGGAATCTAACAGTGAATAGCTCTTTATATGAGAATTTTTTTCTGAAAGGGGATAATATGGAAAAAAGAATATCTCGGGCGTATATTCATATGGTTTCCATCAGAAAATTGGATACTTTCCCATTTCAAAAAGCTTGGGAAAGGGATTTAGGCCGTAGTTTCTCAGCAGAAGAATGGTATTTTGTTTACAGGCTGCCATCTGAAATCTCCCGATGCTCCAACCATTTGGATATCTCCAGGAAGATAATGTATAGATGGCATTGGGTACCATACCTGATTTCACCGGATTTTTCAAAGTTCTGTTGGAGATGTAAGGTAGAAGTCGGCTTTTTTTTTTTTTTTCATATCTGGTGGGAGTGTCGAGAGATTCAAAAATATTGGAAACAGATATTTATTTTACTTGGCATTATTGTGGGACGTTATATAGACGGGAGACCTGAGGTGGTATTATTATCCCTAACAACCAATACTTTACCCAATTTTGAGTTTACAGTAATAACACACATCTTGTTTGTGGCCAGGTTACAGATAGCAAAGAGATGGAAATCGTATATAATGCCTACCATCCTTGAGTTAATAACCATCGTACATAGGAATTATAAGATGGAAGGTTTAGTTGCACAAAAATTGTTAACTACTAGCTCATATGAACAAAGATACAGGCTTTGGGAAGAGTTTATGAGGAATGAATAAATGGAGTGGACAGAGATAGATATAGATTAATTATGTAATATCCTTTGGTGTATGTATTGCTGGATGAGATTGGAGTAAATGGTTCTGCGTGTACCTACCTTTTCCTTTTTTTCTCCCTCTTTCTCTTCTTTCTTTTTCTTTTTTTGTTAGGTAGTGTTTATGTATTTGTTGTAGGTATATATGTTATATGTTGTGTTTATGTATTTGTTGTATGTATATATGTTATGTTTATGAAAATAATAAAAGAGAATAAAAAAAAAAAAAAAAAAAAAACTATTGCACATAAACTTGCATGGAATTTTTTTAAATGATAGTCAGGGCTAGGCATGATGCTGGATATAGGACAATGCCTAAGATGCAACCTTGATTTTATGACAAGACAAGACGCTCCTATTATACTTTTTAACTTCTTTTACTGAACTCAGCAGCAAATATATATAATGTAAATCTTTCCGAAAAAAACTTAAAAAACGTAAAGCAACCAAACATGCTGCCATATAGTAACGTAACATCCAATAACAGGAGAGCATATGTTATATAGTTAATTGCCGCCTTGCTATCTTCCTTCTTCTTTGCTGCTCAACAGTGTAAACAGATAAGTGATATTTTCTGCTCATTGTTTTTCATTTTTTCTTTTCTTTATTTTTCCCATATCAAATAAAGTATATTTGTTGCTCTTATTGGTATTCCCCTTTTCTTTCCTGATCCTCATTTCCCCTGTTTATCCTTGATTATACTCCATATATTATTTTCAATTTTTCCTCTCTTTCCTATTACAGTGGTCCCTCAACATACGATGGTAATTCGTTCCAAACGACCCATCGTTTGTCGAATCCATCATATGTTGAGGGATACGTGCAATGTAAAGTATAGAAAGTTATACTCACCTGTCCCCGCCGCTCCAGACCGCGTCCTCACCGCTCCCGATGCTGTCCCAGGGGCTCCCGATGCTGTCCCGCTGCTCCGGCGTCTTCTTCGGGATCCTCCGGCTTCTTCCGCATCTTCCCCAGGGTCCGGGCCTCGCTTTCTGGTGAGGTTATTACATTGCAGCGCCGGCACGGCATGCGTAGGGACGTAATAACGACACCGGAAAGCGAGGCCCGGACCCTGGAGGAGATGCAAAAGACGCTGGAGGATCCCGAAGTGGGGATAGGTAAGTGAACCTGTCTGGGATGCTTAAACTGCTATCTGACAGCAGCTTAAGCATTTTGCGCTGTCGGATAGCAGTTAATGCGATGGCCCCGACATATAAAAGCATCGTATGTCGCTGCTGACATCGACATGCGATGGCCTCTGAGAGGCCATCGTATGTCGATTTGATCATATGTCGGGGAAATCGCATGTCGGGGGGTTACTGTATACATATCTCTTTTATCATACATTTTGCCTTACTGTGTCCATTTTATCCATAATTTTCTGCATTTATTTTACCATATTCTTGTTCTTATACATTTCATACATTATTATACTTACCTTGCCCTTCCCGATCCTTCCAATCACCTCAGGTGTTGTTTTTCTTCAGCTTCGCCGTTGTCTTCATCCTTCTGCCGGCATCTGTTCTTCCTGCGTCACAGGCACCATCTTGCTTCTCTATGAGCACTGGTCCATTATGCTCGCAAGACTTGCCGACAGTGAGGTGATCTCTTGTCAGGCGTTTGGCGGGCTTCTCTGTCAGTCTTGTCAGAGCACAGAGAAAGCCAGGCATACCCCTTATCACTCCTTCCTATTCAAGTGAATAATCCTCACAAAATAATTATTTATTCTTTCTCCTCTTTATATTTATTTATATTGGGCTGCCACCTTGTGGATGTTTCTATTTACAATATTGAATATATATATATAACCAAGACCAAATACAATCTATGGTTAATGAAACAGTCACTAGATCTGTCCACACAGCGGTCCAATCTCCTGTTTCAGTTCTCCAGGACAGTATTGCCAAATCTGTCTCTTTAGCCCTTAATCGTTCTGCCCCTCAAGATATGTAGGTATTACATCCCTCCACTCTATCAGTCCAATATTGGTCCCATGTTAATTCTGTTTCAAACCTTGCCAATGGTCTTAAAGGGCCAGGCAAGGCTAAGTCAAAAACACGTCATACCTCTGACGGCCCATACTTCTCAAAAAATGTGAAATACTCTAAAGGAGTTTGCCAAGAAACCTCTGTATATCAAAAATCCCAACTACCGGTGTACATCTGCTAAGTGGACAAAACCAGACTCCTACAGAGAATCCTCTTCTGATGAATCCATTGATTCAGAATTAGCAGACGTAGAGGAATTTGAATATCTGTCTGAGGAAAGTGGAGAAATCCCCGACGACCCTGAGACTCAGGAAAATGTTATTATGGGGGACTCCATTTGGATTAAGAAAAGCCTAGACAAGGCTTACCGTAATAAATTAAAAGCAGAATGCACTCGCCCTACTCTACCCCATAGTTCCGCTATTACTCCAGAATTGGATCAAATCCTGACAAAATTCCTCCTTAAGACAGGAAAAAAAATCCCAAGAAAGGGGTTGATAGAAGTTTTAAAGCTTGTCAAGACAAGTTAATGGACCTCCTTGGTCCTATTACCAAAATTTTAGATCTAGCTAAGGAATCTGCCAACACTGGTAAACCAGGTGATACTGATACCCTTAAAAGGTTGGGCTCAATGAGCCGTTAGTTTTTTTGGAAATGCCAACTCTGCTATCTGTACCGAACGTAACCGTTTAATTCTGATGAAAGTCGATCCCCAACTCACTAATTTGGCTTCCAACGAACCTGAACAACCCACTGAGGGTTTACTTTTTGTGGATGACTTCATTAGGGAAATGAGCAAATACATTGGCCTTTTTTCTTCATTGAATAAGGCTCAGACATCCTTAAAGAAAGTTTTTTCCCAAAAGAGTTTTTGGGAAGGCCAGGAGAGGTAGGAGATGCTTTCCCGGCCAAACCCTTCAATACGGACAACAATTTAGAGGCTCCTTCCAACTATACCAACGAAATTATTCCGGACCTTCTTTCCGTATCGTGGCAGACCGTGGCGTGCACGAGAACAACAAGGATTTCCCCTGTTCAGACCACCAACAGGTAAGTTATCTTCCATCTTCTTCCCCAGAGATTGCATTAGGCGGAAGAATTTTTCCCAAAATTGGGATATGATTACCTCCGACTCATGGATCCTAAATACTGTTTTCGGTTAACCAAATAGAATTTGTTTTTCCTCCCTTTCAAATTCCTTCTTTCATCTCATATAGTTTTCTGTCAGACAGAAATCTGGTAGATTTGGAGGTGAAAGACCTTATTTCCAAAAGGGCCATTACTCCCTTACCTCTCCATTTACCTGGATTCCTAAGTAATCTTTTCCTGGTCAAAAAGAAAGATGGAGGTCACAGACTAGTAATCAACTTGAGACTCCTCAACAACTTTGTAGTATACCGCCACTTCAAAATGGAAGGCATCCATCTACTAAGAGACATATTAATAAAACATGATTGGCTAATCAAAATAGATTTAAAGGATGCCTATTTAACTGTTCCTATTCATACTCATTCCCAAAACTTTCTCCATCTGGAACAATCAGAAATGGCAATTTACTTGCGTCCCATTCTGCCTTTCTTCTGCTCCTTGGTGCTTCATAAAACTCTTGAAGCCAGTTGTTGCATCCCTTCGAAGTCACGGGGTACGTCTTATAATCTACCTCGACAAAATTCTTCTCATGGCTCATTCAAAAGATCTACTTCACATGGATTGGACTTTGTCTCTTCTGACTTGTCTAGGTTTCCTTATCAACCTCAAAAAATCCACTCTCACTCCATCGCAAGAACTGGAGTTTCTGGGGTTTATGATGAATACTCCTCTGAGTCTTCCCCCCAGGAGATTGAAGACGATTCGAAAAGAAATTTGTCAAATTCTGATTGAAGGTATCCTTTTAGCCCGGGGGTGTGCAGACCCAATTCTTGAGGATAGATAAGTGAACCACGCCTATAGTAGATACAGATGGATGATCTAAGATAGGAGCGACTAAGTTCCTGAATTAGAGGATGTAAATATATGATTATTCAACAATGAAATAATTCAAGGATTAGAGAGATGGAGGGATATGTGCCCACTATGATAAATATACCCATCCCTCTTTCCCTGCCTTTTGAGGGACCCACCTCCTTAACAGGGTGGCCTCAACCACGGTGACGTTCCCTGCTCTCACTAATGAGGGGAAAAACAAAAAAATGAGACAATAGATAGAAGGGGATAGGGCTGCACAACCCAAGGCTCCAAAAACAAAGTGTGTGTAATAACCACAATAGTGCAAAAACAATCAAAAAATACCCCAACTCCAACGCGTTTCACCTGTCGAATTTAAACAGGGTCATCAGGGAGAACAGTGGCACCAAACATAAATATTAGTGATAGTGATAGCACCAATTTTTAAAAACAGGGCACTTATGATAACCAAGTATTCCCTCGGAACTCAGCAAACCAGACCCAGATAGTGGCTAAATCCTCCAAGTTTGCCCTCCTAGTGTGGGATGTACACTAGGTGCATGAGGTATGCCACATATATTAAATTATGCCCTATGCAAAGTAGAGGCTATTAATAGCCATGATGTTTACTCATTACAGCCATGTACACAAACAAAAAATAGTTTTTCTTTGCATAATTTGCTAGCATAGATATAGATGCAAAAATATACATATACCTAAGTCCTCTGGATTATTAAAGTAGATACAGGTGGTGACGTAGTAGACAATATCACCATTAGCCATTACCAGTAAGTATGCATAGGTACCATGAAGTAGTTGTGATTGGTCAGGGATACGGCAGGGGATAACTTAGTGTTAGTTCACTAGTAGATGGGTGCACTACACACAATGGTAGCAACGCGATAGGAGATACCACTAAATAAACATAAATGCATAAACTGCCTAGCCTGGCAGGTATATTGAGTATAGCCAATAAACCACAAACTGGGACCAAAATATTGAATAGCTGGCATAGATATTCAAGATATTCAAAGATGTAAAAAAAGGGCTAGTGGAGTGTAATGGCACCCCAGCAGCAGGTATACTTAGCACCCCCAGACGATGGTACACTTAGGGCATCCGGTCTTACTGGGCAGTAAGACCGGATGCCCTAAGTGTACCATCGTCTGGGGGTGCTAAGTATACCTGCTGCTGGGGTGCCATTACACTCCACTAGCCCTTTTTTTACATCTTTGAATATCTTGAATATCTATGCCAGCTATTCAATATTTTGGTCCCAGTTTGTGGTTTATTGGCTATACTCAATATACCTGCCAGGCTAGGCAGTTTATGCATTTATGTTTATTTAGTGGTAGCTCCTATCGCGTTGCTACCATTGTGTGTAGTGCACCCATCTACTAGTGCACTAACACTAAGTTATCCCCTGCCGTATCCCTGACCAATCACAACTACTTCATGGTACCTATGCATACTTACTGGTAATGGCTAATGGTGATATTGTCTACTACGTCACCACCTGTATCTACTTTAATAATCCAGAGGACTTAGGTATATGTATATTTTTGCATCTATATCTATGCTAGCAAATTATGCAAAGAAAAACTATTTTTTTGTTTGTGTACATGGCTGTAATGAGTAAACATCATGGCTATTAATAGCCTCTACTTTGCATAGGGCATAATTTAATATATGTGGCATACCTCATGCACCTAGTGTACATCCCACACTAGGAGGGCAAACTTGGAGGATTTAGCCACTATCTGGGTCTGGTTCGCTGAGTTCCGAGGGAATACTTGGTTATCATAAGTGCCCTGTTTTTAAAAATTGGTGCTATCACTATCACTAATATTTATGTTTGGTGCCATGTTCTCCCTGATGACCCTGTTTAAATTCGACAGGTGAAACGCGTTGGAGTTGGGGTATTTTTTGATTGTTTTTGCACTATTGTGGTTATTACACATACTTTGTTTTTGGAGCCTTGGGTTGTGCAGCCCTATCCCCTTCTATCTATTGTCTCATTTTTTTGTTTTTCCCCTCACTTAGTGAGAGCAGGGAACGTCACCGTGGTTGAGGCCACCCTGTTAAGGAGGTGGGTCCCTCAAAAGGCAGGGAAAGAGGGATGGGTATATTTATCATAGTGGGCACATATCCCTCCATCTCTCTAATCCTTGAATTATTTCATTGTTGAAAAATCATATATTTACATCCTCTAATTCAGGAACTTAGTCGCTCCTATCTTAGATCATCCATCTGTATCTACTATAGGCGTGGTTCACTTATCTATCCTCAAGAATTGGGTCTGCACACCCCCGGGCTCCTTAGCACTATTTAGTACAAGTAGCACATACCTTAGTTCAATCATTATCTTCTATTTTTAGTCTGTAGTACATTAAAAGTTATATTTTAAACAATATTTTGTATTGATCATGAGGACTACTTCTCGGTGACTTTTTCTTGCTTAGATCCTCTTGACATTTATCATTACGATAACATAGGATCACATAACTATGTAAGTGATTTCCTAGTCGGTGATAACTGAAGGTATCCTTTTAGCGTCAATTCAAGCCATTTTTCTGCTCCTCTTCATTACAGGGCTCTCCAACAATTAAAGATTCACTATTTAACCCCTTAAGGACCACGGGTTTTTCCGTTTTTGCACTTTCGTATTTTTTGCGCCACCAATTCTACTTTGCAGTGACATCAGTCATTTTACCCAAAAACCTACGGCGAAACAGAAAAAAAAATCATTGTGCGACGAAATTGAAGAAAAAACGCCATTTTGTTACTTTTGGGGGCTTCCGTTTCTACGCAGTACATTTTTCGGTAAAAATGACACCTTGTCTTTATTATGTAGGTCCATACGATTAAAATGATACCCTACTTATATAGGTTTGCTTTTGTCGTACGTCTGTAAAAAATCATAACTACATGCAGAAAAATGTATACATTTAAAATTGTCATCAATTGTCATTGTCATTTTTTGAGCCGTGATCTGAAGTTTTTAGCGGTACCATTTTTGTATTGATCGGACTTTTTGATCGCTTTTTATTCATTTTTTCATGATATAAAAAGTGACCAAAAATACGTTATTTTGGACTTTGGATTTTTTTTGCGCGTACGCCTTTGACCGTGCGGTTTAATTAATTATATATTTTTATAGTTTGGACATTTACGCATGCGGCGATACCACATATGTTTATATTTATTTTTATTTACATTTTTTTTTTATGGGAAAAGGGGGGTGATTCAAACTTTTATTAGGAAAAGGCTTAAATGCCATTTATTAACTTTTTTTTTTACACTTTTTTTTTGCAGTGCTATAGCTCCCATAGGGGGCTATAACACTGTACACACTGATCTTATACCCTGTTCACTGCAAAGCCATAGCTTTGCATTGATCAGGGTTATCGGCGGTCGATTGCTCAAGCCTGCATCCCAGTCTCGGAGCAATCGCCGAAGGGACACGCCGGAGGAAGGCAAGAGAACCTCCGCTCGTGTCCCAGCTGATCGGGACACTGCATTTTCACTGCGGTGGTCCCTATCAGCCCCACTGAGCAGCCGGGCAGCTTTCACTTACGGTTTAGACGCGGCGTTCAACTTTGAATGCCCGGGCTATTAGCCCCGGGTCCCAGCTTCAGATACATGCCGGGACCGACCCGATATGACGCGGGGTCACCGCGTGAACCCACCTTATATTGCGGGAGCCGGCCAAATACGTAAATATACGTCCTTGGTCGTTAAGGGGTTAAGAGAAGGCTTGGGTTATTCCAACTAAATTCGTCTTTCTCCCGAAACCAAAGAAGAACTTTTATGGTGGCTTTCTCACATGTAAATCTGGAACGGGAAAACAATTTTTCATCAGGCGCGAGCCTTATAGGTTGGGGCACCCATTGCGGCTCCCTTTCTACAGGAGAAAAATGGTCTCCTTCCGAATCACTTCTTCATATCAATTGTTTGAAGCTCTTAGCAGGATTCTTTGCTTTGAAGAGCTTTGCCTAAGAAACCTCCCATTGTTGTCGTATGGACAACATTTCCGCTGTCCGATACATCAATCAATTCCAAACTTCTTGACGATATTGCCAAGGATTTTTGGCATTTTTGTCTGGAATGGAACATTACGCTGAAAGCAGAATATCTTCCGGGAATCTCCAACTCAATAGTGGATTGGTACTCCCGTTTTCTGACAGATGCCAGCAATTGGAGACTTCATCCTCCAATATTTCAACTAATCAACCTCTTATGGGGTCCTTTACATCTCAACATGTTAGCATCTCGCCTCAACCATCAACTTCCTCTATTCTTCAGTTGGAGTCCAGACCCAGAGGCTGCAGGCTTGGATGTGTTTCTTCAATTCTTGCCCCCACAGACCCTTTACACATTCTTTCCATTCAATCTCATTCCTCGGGTTCTTCTCCAAACTTCAATTCGGAAATTTACAATGTGTCACGATGCCGGCTGGCAGGTAGTGGATCCCCTGTGCCAGAGAGGGATGGCGAGGACCGCGCTAGTGGACCGGTTCTAAGCCACTACAGGTTTTCACCAGAGCCCGCCGCAAAGCGGGATGGTCTTGCTGCGGCGGTAGTGACCAGGTCGTATCCACTAGCAACGGCTTACCTCTCTGGCTGCTGAAGATGCTGAAGATAGGCGCGGTACAATGGAGTAGGCAGAAGCAAGGTCGGACGTAGCAGAAGGTCGGGGGCAGGCGGCAAGGATCGTAGTCAGGGGCAACGGCAGGAGGTCAGGAACACGGACTAGGAACAGACTAGGGAACGCTTTCACTAGGCACTAAGGCAACAAGATCCGGCAAGGGAGTGCAAGGGAGGAGACTAGATATAAGCAGGGAACAGGTGGGAACCAATTAAGCTAATTGGGAAGATTGGGCCAGGCACCATCATTGGTGCACTGGCCCTTTAAATCGCAGAGACCCGGCGCGCGCGCGCCCTAGGGAGCGGGGCTGCGCGCGCCGGGACAGGACCGAGGGAGAGCGAGTCAGGTACGGGGACCGGGGTGCGCATCGCGAGCGGGCGCTACCCGCATCGCGAATCGCACCCCGGCTGAAGGCGGGACCGCAGCGCACCCGGTCAGTGGATCTGACCGGGGCGCTGCAACAACGAAGATGAGGCGAGCGCTCCGGGGAGGAACGGGGACCCGGAGCGCTCGGCGTAACAGTACCCCCCCCCTTGGGTCTCCCCCTCTTCTTGGGGCCAAAGAACCTGAGAAAGAAAAACTCAATTTTTTCGTGATGAGGTCCGATGCAAATTAGGAGGGGTTCTGTATGGAAACGTACGAGACAGTCCAATCTTTTATTGTAAAAACAATAGATGTAGAGGGGTCTGGCGAGACTGGTCACAGAAACGTAGAACCTGTTGATGAGAGAGGCCAAAAAAAATTTTCCTGCAGATCCGGAATCCAAGAAGAGCATAGTAGAGAAGGAGAAGGTAGAGGCAGATATCCGCACAGGCACAGTAAGGCGTGGAGAAGCAGAGTTGACATCAAGAACTGTGTCACCTTTGTGCGGAGTCAGCGTACGTCTTTCCAGGCGGGGAGGACGGATAGGACAATCCCTTAGGAAGTGTTCGGTACTAGCACAGTACAGGCAGAGGTTCTCCATACGGCATCGTGTCCTCTCTTGAGGTGTCAAGCGAGACCGGTCAACTTGCATAGCCTCCGCGGCGGGAAGCACAGGAACAGATTGCAGAGGACCAGAGGAGAGAGGAGCCGGGGAGAAAAAACGCTTCGTGCGAACAAAGTCCATATCCAGGCGAAGCTCCAGACGCCATCCGGAAGAACGCATGTCAATGCGAGTGGCAAGATGAATGAGTTCATGTAGGTCAGCAGGAGTCTCTCGTGCGGCCAGAACATCTTTAATGTTGCTGGATAGGCCTTTTTTAAAGGTCGCGCAGAGAACCTCACTATTCCAGGACAACTCGTAAGCAAGAGCACGGAACTGAATGGCGTACTCGCCAACGGAAGAAACACCCTGGGCCAGGTTCAGCAGGGCAATCTCGGCTGAAGAAGCTCGGGCAGGTTCCTCAAAGACACTTCGAATTTCCGAGAAGAAGGAGTGTACAGAGGCAGTGACGGGGTCATTGCGGTCCCAGAGCGGTGCGGCCCATGACAGGGCTTTTCCAGACAGAAGGCTGACTACGAAAGCCACCTTAGACCTTTCAGTAGGAAACTGGTCCGACATCATCTCCAAGTGCTGGGAACATTGCGAAAGAAAGCCACGGCAATACTTAGAGTCCCCATTAAATTTGTCCGGCAAGGACAGGCAGAGGCTAGGAGTGGCCACTCGCTGCGGAGGAGGTGCAGGAGCTGGCGGAGGAGAAGATTGCTGGAGAAGTTGCGACTGAAGTTGGTGCGAACTGGTGGACATTTCCGACAGCTGACGGGTTAGAAGGGCGATCAGTCGGGCTTGCTGGGCGGCCACCGTGGTGAGGTCAGCGACAACTGACAGAGGAACTTCAGCGGGATCCATGGCCGGATCTACTGTCACGATGCCGGCTGGCAGGTAGTGGATCCCCTGTGCCAGAGAGGGATGGCGAGGACCGCGCTAGTGGACCGGTTCTAAGCCACTACAGGTTTTCACCAGAGCCCGCCGCAAAGCGGGATGGTCTTGCTGCGGCGGTAGTGACCAGGTCGTATCCACTAGCAACGGCTTACCTCTCTGGCTGCTGAAGATGCTGAAGATAGGCGCGGTACAATGGAGTAGGCAGAAGCAAGGTCGGACGTAGCAGAAGGTCGGGGGCAGGCGGCAAGGATCGTAGTCAGGGGCAACGGCAGGAGGTCAGGAACACGGACTAGGAACAGACTAGGGAACGCTTTCACTAGGCACTAAGGCAACAAGATCCGGCAAGGGAGTGCAAGGGAGGAGACTAGATATAAGCAGGGAACAGGTGGGAACCAATTAAGCTAATTGGGAAGATTGGGCCAGGCACCATCATTGGTGCACTGGCCCTTTAAATCGCAGAGACCCGGCGCGCGCGCGCCCTAGGGAGCGGGGCTGCGCGCGCCGGGACAGGACCGAGGGAGAGCGAGTCAGGTACGGGGACCGGGGTGCGCATCGCGAGCGGGCGCTACCCGCATCGCGAATCGCACCCCGGCTGAAGGCGGGACCGCAGCGCACCCGGTCAGTGGATCTGACCGGGGCGCTGCAACAACGAAGATGAGGCGAGCGCTCCGGGGAGGAACGGGGACCCGGAGCGCTCGGCGTAACACAATGGTTATGATTAATCCTTGGTGGTCAACTCAGTCTTGGTTCCCTCAAATTTTACAACTTCTCATAGATTTTCCATGTATTCTTCCCTCTAGTCCGAATCTTCTCTTAGACTCTTAAGGGAACTCTCATACATTGATATTGTCCAACCAATTACCTCTGATTGCCTGGTTGATTATGGGTTGTCAATTTTTTCAATCAACTAGAGAAATCCGACGCATGGGCTCCAGGTACCAGATCTGCTTATGGATCAGCCTGGAGACTTTGAGTTCATTGGTGCGATCAAAGGCAATTGGATCCCTTACAAACATCTATTTGACGTGGGTAAAGCCTACCAAATTATTATTCTCTATCGCTCTGCAATTTCCTCTAGACATTCTCCTATAGAGTCTATCCCTATTGGTAAGCATCCTCTCGTATGCCAATTATTGAAAGGAATTCATTTCCGACACCCACTTTTGCCTAAATATCACTCTACATGGGATGTTAATATTCTTTTGAATATGTTTATATCCTGGGATGATAACGATTCCTTATCTTTAAAGCTTCTTTCTTTTAAACTTACAGTTCTTCTCTGTCTTATATCAGTCAAACGAGTCTCTGATGTCAGAGCTCTCGATATCTCTCGTAGAAAGTTTACTCCACAAGTTGTCCTCTTTACGGTTTATCGCCAAACAAAAACTAATGTACATTCAGTTTTTTACCCCTCATTTCCACATCACAATAAATTTTGCGTTGTACGATGTTTACGCTCTTATGAATCCAGAACTGAATCAGACTTCCCTATTTCTCTCAACTACTTATTTCCTTCTGCAAACCTAATGCTCCTGTCTCCTCTTCCACTTTAGCCAGATGGGTAAAACAGACCATGGAATTGGCAGGTATCGATGTTTCCAAATTTGGAGCACATTCTACCAGAAGAGCTGTTTCAGCTAAATTGTTTCCATCAAGATCTTCTCTCTCAGACATTATGAAGGCAGCTAATTGGTCTTTTGATTCTACTTTTAAGACTTTCTACTTTAAACCTGACTCATGTTTCTATGGTTCTTTTGTAATGTAATTTTTATGATTATCTTTCATTCATGTTATATTCCTATTTAGCTTTAAACTAGGATAATAGGAGCATCTTGTCTTGTCATAAAATTGGTAATTTTTCCTATCCTTGGTGACGAAAAATTTGGATTTTATTAAAGACAAGACGTGAGTATTATCCCTGCCTCTGGACCCATCCCTATAATGCTTTTATTTATTTCTTTTGTCTTCACAGCTCAATAATAATATCCCCTTCCAGATCCTTATATCAATCTACTGACCGTTCCGTTCTTCACCTTATACTATAATGTTAATGTTGTCTTCTTATGGACTAGTCTTCGTTCCAGTTTATGAAAATCTACTCTTCGCCGCAAAGAAGAAGGAAGATAGTAAGGCGGCATTTAACTATATAACATATGCTCTCCTGTGATTTGATATTACTATATGGCAGCATGTTTGGTTGCTTTACGTTTTTAACATTTTTTCTGTAAGATTTACATTATATATATATTTGCTGCTGAGTTCAGTAAAAGAAGTAAAAAAGCATAATACTCCAAATTTTCTGTCACCAAGGATAGGAAAATGCCAATTATAATTGCAACTCAAACACTGATTCCAACAAACACTGTGCTAGTGGCGGGAGCTGGCTCTGACTCCACTGCCACTGCCAGTTTATTGCGCCCCTTCTGTCTGCTGCCTTTTGTCGATGGCTCCTGTGGGCATGCTGCTTTTTCTTCTAGCCTCCTCTCCATGTCCCATTCTCCTGGGTGCCACCATGCTGCTTTAGTGTAAATCTAATTCTTGCTTATAGGGGCCACAAGCATTTTCTTTTAAGACTGTCCCACCCAGCATCCTGTGCCTGAGTGTCGTTGGTTCCTTGCATTCCTAGTGAAGGTGGTGCTGTCCTTATATTGCTGTGTAATGTATTCTGACCTTTGACTCTTCCCTGGTGTCTGATTCTACTTGACTTTTCCTGTACCATTCTGACTCTCCTGTTGCTGACCCAGACTGCTGACCTGAACCTGTGCTGCATGCCACAACTACTGCCTCAACTGTAAATACCATTCTGACTCTCTTGTGTACCACTCAGGCTTCTGACTATGCCTACTTGTTTGACCCACTGGCCCACCAGTACCATCTTGTCTCCTGGGCCAGCTGCTACCCACTCGTAGTACTCCTCTCCTCAGTGTGGTTCAAAACCAGTTCAGTAACACAGTGGGTCTTCACTCATTGTCTGGTTCAGTCGGTTTTCATTAAATATGATTCTGTGGGATTATTCTTTCATTGTTTAGCATTATTTATGTTAGAGTTGTTGGTGGAGTTGGTAGTCTTTTCTACTGGGGGGATCCTCCTCAAAGGATAACTTACCGTAGAAAATTTGTTTTGTAGATCCTGCACTGGCATCTTCCAGGGCTTTGTTAAAGACTATGCAAGACTATCACTGTAGAGTGTTGCTTTCATAAGCCACCAAGGAATGTGTGTAGAGCTTATGTAGCACTTAGGTAGCTTTCACAATGAAACTACTCCAGATAGATCACCCAGTACTTACTAGAGAAGAGGCTTAAAGGGGTACTGCAGCCAAAATGAACTTATTGGATAAGTAGCTGATCATGGGGGGTCTGACCGCTGGCTCCCCCCACCCAATCTCCGGAACGGGTCCCGGCTCTGAGTGAGTAGGTAGCGTGTGCAGTAGACAGCACACGCTTCAGTGATTTCTATGGGAGCTCCAAAGAGACCCAAGTCCAGCACTTGGCCATCATCTGTGCTCCCACAAATGAATGGAGGCTAAACTTATGTGACCACTTCATAACCGAGTATAGCCAAAGATCATGTAGCCCATCTGTGGAGGACATAAACTTTTGGCCCATTAGATATCAACAATAAGTAGCTGGGTCATCAGGAAGAAGACTGAATCACTGAATAGAACCATTGGGTAGGCTTATCGTTTATATCCTAAATGTCCCTTCCAGGACACATTTATTTGATCTAGACAAAGTTCCTGAAATGTATCTTATATATCATGTTAATGTTGTAGCTCAGTATTTGTGGAAGTAAGGATAAGGAGTGTTGGATAACTGATAATAAAACTATAAAACTATGACCAGCTCTCCATTTTATGATTATATAATTACCTGTATAATTCCACTTAAGACGCAAAGTGTTCCTGAAATTATGATCCTTTTTTCATTCATTGCGTCCGTATCTGTAGCATTGTTTTCTGTATTGTTAGCATTTGCTAGAGGAAAGTCTGTGTCTGGAGCCATTTGGAGAACAACCACACCAACCATCAAACTGACCACAGGGAATGGTCCTAGAATCCAAAGAAAAGAGCCATATGTTATGTAGAGTCATTGATGAGCTTACCTTTACTGTCCTTAGTGACATACAAACCCTTGCTTGTCCCATGGTGTTCTACTTGCCCTTACATAGGAGTGAATGAGGATTTACTAACAAGTGGACTTGTCTGAATTCTGTAACTAGTGTAAAATGTACGCCTTCACTTTAATAGTCTCAGATCAGGTCACTGCAGATATGGACCATTGACAATAGTGGTCAGTATAACATTGAAACCCTTCACAGCAAGATTTGTATTGGCAAATACAATGGCGGCTTTGTAGTTTAAAAATCGGGTGAAATTTTCAGTTCACGCAAGAATAGTAGTGTAAATATACAGTACACAATGATCCTCTAAGTAGTGGCCCAGTGTTTTTGGCGCATTTGCTGCTGCGTATTTTCCTACCAATTTAAGTCAGCTCTCAGCTGATTTTGCTATTCATTTACACAGCAGGAAAATACACAGCAGCAAATAGGCAGCCAAATATGGCACGTGTGAGACTCTACCCTTAGAAAATATTAACAGTTATCCCTACTTGTACCTACCTATTGAAAGATGTCTGGAGGTACCAAAAAAAATGTACACCAAAACTGGGAAAAATGCGGAATACAGGCCATAACCAACAGGGACTGCAGCTAGCAAGGCAAATGACAATCCTGAAATGAAAAGAGATATGAATGAGAAGCTTTAACAGTAATATTTACACATTTGTTAACATTGTAAGATATTAAAGAAGATGTCTAGAATTAGAGAACAGAATATCTGATATATATTTATATTAATTTATTAATTTATAATTAATTTTAATAGAGCTAAACTATATCAGCTTGTACTCAAACCTTCCTTGAGAAGATATTTTTTTCCAAGGCATCTTCTTTAAGATGAAGTCCAGGTACACTGATTAAACAATTAGACAATTATACCTGCCTTTTTAGGCATATGTGAAAGTCATCCTCTTATCTAGCTGTCTTTTTTTTAAATAAGATTCACTGTTATCTCAAACAGGGTCTTATTAGATGGGAGACTTCTTATGTCTGTAATGGGTGTATAAAGTTCTACAACTTTCTTCCTGCTTTTGTAGATCGCATCTAGCTATATGGACCAAAGTGAGTGGGACATGACGGGATCCTGAGGTTACCTCCTGTTACACCTTATTCTCCAAGTATTGAGTAGAGTCAGGGTATAATGATTTTGGCAGTCAGTTTTAAGAGACAGAGTAAAGTTCACAGTCATATCTTTCTACATTACTGCCAACTCAGGTCAGTCAGTATCACAATTTTAGACATCCAGTTGCAAACACACATTGACATCTACCTTCATAAAAGTAGATAACAGGGTTGGGACAGGTGTCATACATACCAGAAACAGCCATTCCTCTTCTAGTGACTATTACTTAAAGCTTTTTTTTATTTATTGATTATATAAAATGGATTTTTTTTCATTACTTTTGTGAGCATGAAACCCTAGATGTCTACTTAAAAGGGTTGTTGACTCAGGACATCTCTCGTCAATAAGTGATATTTAAGTATTTGGATGTTATAGATCAGTGGTTCTCAACCTTTTTCGCGACTGTACCCCCAATGGGTGAAAGTATGTCTGTAGGTGCCCTTCTTGCGTAAGTTTGAGCAGAACTTACGCGCGAGGGGTACCCGCGGACAAAATAAGTCATAAGAGTACTTAATTTCATAATGGTGTATGCTTACCTTTCTAATCTGATACTAATGCGATACTTAATCCCCTTGTGCCATTATTCCCCCCTCCCTCTGATCCCCTTTTGCCATAATCGGATAATGGCAAAATGAAATCAGAGGGAGGGGAGAATAATGGCACAAGGGGATTAAGATGGAGGCGGGGGGGGGGGGGGGGCCTTGTAATGATTACCCCCCCCCCTCCGTATTAATCCCCTTGTGCCATTATTCCCCCCTCCCTCTGATCCCCTTTTGCCATTACCCCCCCTCCATCTTAATCCCCTTTTGCCTTTTACAATAACACCCTCCCATACTGTGGTGTTACACTTAGTTTAACATACTTGCCGGTACTTGTGTATATCCCATTTGGCGGGAGTCGGAGGGCCACACTGACGGGTGACGTCCTTCTGCGCTGTACCGGCACCTCCGCACAACGTCAGGGACCTCAAACGTCAGGCCCGGCAGCCACTGCAGCTCACGCAAGGTGGCCGCGGCCGCAGCTCCGGCTTCGGTACAATTTAGTGAGCTGCCACAGCGACTGCGCGTCCATTCCCCGCTCTGCGCTGACAAATATTGGCCAATGCACTGCCAGTATTTGTCAGCGAATTGCCATACCCCCCATAACCCTTGGCGTACCCCTAGGTGTAAGCGTACCCCTGGTTGAGAACCCCTGTTATAGATGGAGTCCCAGCTGAGGACTCTTGGCTAGAGTGGCTCGAGTCGAGAGCCACTGCAAAGAGTAGCTGTTACTGTTGAAGAATCCACGTGACCTTGTATTACATAGTCATGCATTTAAATTGAATGGCATAAAATGTGGACGTACCAACAGTTTTCTGCCCCAAGAACAGCTGTGACCCCCAGCAGTTAGACACTATTGTGGGAACTGTCTAAAAATATGCCTTAATATCCTTAATATATTAAGATACTTACCATCAGCTCAATGGTTTCTTATGGTTACATTTATTATTTAAAAAACAAACAAACCAAAAACAAAGTATGAGGGAGGTGTCCATAGAGAGTATGAAATCTATGTCTGCTCTAGTGGGCAGAATTTCTTGCTGCCCCACAGAAGTATGTGAGGAGAAGTGTGCTAACCAATAGTTCCATGGCTTGTAGTGGCAGTACAGAGCAAGAGAGGTGTGTCCCCTTAGAAGCCAAATTATGACGTGAGGCATGAGGTCAGCACAGTGCCTCAGTGAGCAGCAAAGTGGCTCATTGGGCAGCATTGTAGTCTTGCAACGCTGGGGTCCTGGGTTTGAGTCTAAACATGGATAACATCTGCAAGAGTTTGTCATGGATTAGAAAAACAAAACTGATTTCTTCAAACAAACAGCCCAACATCTGTCTTAAGGTTGTGTGTGGTATTGCCACTCAGTTCCATTGAAGTGAATGGAGCCAAGTTGTAATATCACACACAACCTGACGACAAGTGTGGTGCTGTTTTTGGAATGCACTAGTTCTGAAGCACTGGAGTGGTGGGCAATGAGCTGTCAACAAGGGGAGGAAAAGAGCAGGAATATCAGGAGAAGGGGGCAAATTTGCTGAATTAATGTATTAGCAAAATTACTTAAAGGGGTATTCAATTCAAATTAAATTGACATGTAAAGATCCACCTAGCCATAAGAAGAATTTTTGTAACATACCGATACTTTCATTATCTGTTTTGTATAGATGTCCTCCCTAGTTTAATTACAGTGTAGTGTAGTGCATATTAAAACATAGCTTTTAGTCGTGCTGTTAAATGAACACTACAATGTTAATGTCATTATGTGACCTAAAATAAAGAAAATTAGCTTTATATGGTTGTTACATTGTAATTCAAAGCACTCTCTGAACTTGCCTTCTATAACAATTGTGAGAGGGTTCAGCCAGGTGGGAGGTTAGGATGGTGAACATATGTTTATAGGGGGGGGGGGGGGGGGTAATGGGAAAACTTTAAATCTTTACAGCTACAGCTATTTCCTTATGAACTATCCCTCTAGACTAAGTCCACTGGGTACTTCACCGAAGAAAACCTTCTTAAACCATTTTCAATTCACATAGAAACATTCCATGCAATAATTCATACCAATCAGGGGCGGACATACCATATGTGCAGCCTGTTCAGCTGCACAGGGGCCCAGGTGGGCCCAGCCGGAACTGAAACTGTTAGCGAGTCAGTGAGTGACAGTCACCTACTGACCGCTGGGGCCAGGCCCGTCTTTAACGTGGGGCAAAAGGGGCAGCTGCCCCGGGCCCTCTCATTCCTGGGGGCCCAAAAGCAGCTAGCCCCTTTTGCCCCACGCGGGGCCCTGGTCATGACAGGCGGGCTGGGAAACAGGTGGGCCAGGCGTCAAAATTTTAGACTGAGGGAGGGGGCCCACCACCGCTGCCGCCCGCTACCTTTTTCGGGAGGGAGGGGGCCTTTTTCTAATTCATTGCCGCCGCTGCCACCTTTTTTTTAACTCATTGCCGCCGCCTCCGCAATCAATCTTCCACAGGCAGCCACTATCCCAGGACCGCTGTGGCTCCCTAGGAAATAGTCACGCCCGCTGATGTGACGTGCGACGTCACGGCGGGCCGCGGGCATCATAGAGAGGAGCGGAGCAGAGAGGAGTCCTCCGCTCCTCTCTATCAGTGATTTACAGCCCCCACACGGCCTCCAGGCTGCAGTGTCATTCACTGCCAGATGGACCGGTATATCATCTGGATTACATGTGAGTTGAGGGGTAGGAGGTTGTTTTGCAGTGGGGTGAGGATTGGGGAGGGAGGGGGGTGGTGCAGGGTTGTTATTGTGTGTGTGTGCGTGTGTGTGGGGGGGGAGGGAAGAAATTATGCATGTGAGTGGAGGATAATAATGATTATTATAATCCTCCCCTCACATGTATGTATCATCTCCCCCTCACATGTATAGACTGATAACCCCCTCACATATAATCTTATTAGGAGATTATACTTGTGAGGGGACTATAAATGTGAGGAGGGGATTATCAGACTATACATGTAAGGGGGAGATAATATATATATGTGAGGGGAGGATTATAATAATCCCCTAACGTGTATAATCCCCTCCTGACATTTATAATCCCCTCCTCACATGTATAATCCCCTCCTCACATGTATAATCCCCTCTTCACATGTATAATCTGATTTTGCGATTATAAATGTGAGGAGGAAATTATTAGATTATACATGTGATGGGGAGATGTTACATATATGTGAGTGGAGGATTATAATAATCCCCTGCTCACATGTAATGCCCACAAACCCCCCCTCCTTTGGCTGGTCCCGTGGCAAATTACCGTAATTGAACCAGGGCAGGAACGCCGTCGCTTTAAAACGTCCGCGCGTATTCACGGCCGACGTCACGGACGTGTCCCTGCCCCCGGCTGCTAAGCAACAGAAGGAGATCCTGCCACCGCCGAGAGCTGCAGCTTCCGTACAGTACAAGTTGCGGACGCTACCGTATGAAGGTGGGGAAGGGCTGGTCTCCGCTGGGGAGGAAATGTGTACCGTAGTTTATTATGGCAGAGGGGTGGGGGGCACTGTAGGAGTGTGGAGGACGGGAGAAGGGGAGGATGGGGGGCTGTAGCAGTGTGGAGGATGGGGGACTGTAGGAGTGTGGAGGATGGGGGGCTGTAGCAGTGTGGAGGATGGGGGGCTGTGGAAGGATGGGGGGCTGTAGCAGTGTGGAAGATGGGGGGGGTGCAGCATCCTCCACACTGCTACAGCCCCCCCATCTTCCACACTGCTACAGCCCCCATGTTGTTCAAGGTACATAAATAAATAAGCCCTACCCTGAAAATAAGCCCTAGTGTGTTTTTTGTGACTAAAATGAATATAAGACCCGGTCTTATTTTCGGAGAAACACGGTATAATCCCCTTCTCACATGTATAAGGCTTGGTTCACATTGATGAATCTCCAGAAGCGATCCCTTTGGGCGGCGCTAGGACCGTGCAGATCTTTTTGCAGATCCACTCAGAAATGCATTGCTGTCTGGAGATTTTTCAGTGTGAACCTAGTAATTATAATAGTTATATCCTGTATTATATTCCAGAGCTGTACTCACTATTCTGCTGGTGAGGTCACTGTGTACATACATTACATTACTTATCCTGTACTGATCCTGAGTTATATCCTGTATTATACTCCAGAGCTGTACTCACTATTCTGCTGGTGGAGTCACTGTGTACATACATTACATTACTTATCTTGTACTGATCCTGAGTTATATCCTGTATTATTATCCAGATCTGTACTCACTATTCTGCTGGTGAGGTCACTGTGTACATACATTATGTTACTTATCCTGTACTGATCCTGAGTTATATCCTGTATTATACTCCAGAGCTGTACTCACTATTCTGCCGGTGAGGTCACTGTGTACATACATTACATTACTTATCCTGTACTGATCCTGAGTATATCCTGTATTATACTCCAGAGCTGTACTCACTATTCTGCCGGTGAGGTCACTGTGTACATACATTACATTACTTATCCTGTACTGATCCTGAGTTATATCCTGTATTATACTCCAGAGCCACCATTCATATAACAGAACCTGAGGAGCCTCACAACAGTCGAATCTCAAAGTTTCCTTAGGAGACTAGGTGAGTGACCTGCTGCTTCCACCATAAGTAATGTAACGTGAGCCTTCATTTATCGCAATAGTTAGATTTTGCACAATGGGTGCCACCCGTTGTGCAAGATGTCACTATTGCGGTGAATGTAGGGTCACTTTACATTACTTATGTACTGATTTATATCCTGTATTATACTCCAGAGCTGTACTCACTATTCACTAGACTGTCTGGGAATGCTGGGAGTTGTCGTTTTGGACCACCTGGAGAGACACTGTTTTGAAAACACCTCCTTAGTCAGTATTTTCCAACCTGGGCTCCTCCAGCTGTTGCAAAACTACAATTCCTAGCATTCCCCAGACAGTCTTTAGCTGTCCAGGCATGCTGGGAGTTTTAGTTCTGCAACAGCTGGAGGCACTCAGGTTTGGTAGGTAGGTCCTTAGTCCATTGTTTCCCAACCTGGGTGCCTCCAGCTGTTGCAAAACTACAACTCCCAGCATGCCCAAACAGCCAAAGCCTGTTTGGAAAACACTGGACTAAGGGCCTACCTACCAAATGTTACATGGCTACCCACCTACCAACCAAACTTATACCTGCCTACCTACCTACCTAGCACCAAACCTTTTACCTGCCTCCCAACCAACTGAACTTACTAACTGCCTAAATATCTTGCAAATTTACTACTTGCCTACCTACTTAGAAAATGTTCTACCTACCTAACTAGCAAATGTACTACTTGCAAACGTACTACCCGCTTACCTAGCAAACATATTACCTGGGGGGGGGGGGGGGGGGGGGCAGGCATGTTCTTTGCACAGGGGCCCTCTGCTGTCTGCGTCCGCCCCTGATACCAATGCAATATCTCATGCAATAATTCTTTAGAGGCCATTCAAATGCAAATAAACCAGACTCATAACCTGTGCACATGTCCCTATAACACGCTTTGCTGATTCACGTGTTGCGATATACCAACAATTTATAGACCTCTTACACAACCTTCAACATACTGAAATACAGAGTAGAGGAGTGGAAGGGATGGCTGGATTTATTTTGCTTCATAGTAAATGATTTATATTCTTTTAAGTGTCATTTGCATACAACACTGGCGAATACCATATCGGAGAAGAAACCATTGCCAGTAGCGCCATGATTATTATAGACGACCATTTTATAGAATCTTTAGTGGTGGGATTGAATGAATTCAGCAATGAGCTAAATGTAAACTACTCTAGTAGGACTATATTCACTATAGAATAAAAAAACACAAATAGTGGTTTAACCATGATGAACTAACCATGGGCCACAATAGTGAAATCACACTATTGTCCATAGAAATCCAAATACAATGAGCATTCTTGCAAATATGATACAATGCTGATATTAATGGAGTACTCCACTGGAAAACATTTTTTTTTTCAACTGGTGCCAGAAAGTTAAACAGATTTGTAAATGACTTCTATTAATAAATCTTAATCCTTCCAATACTTATCAGCTGCTGTATGTTCCAGAGGAAGTTCTTTTCTTTTTGAATTTCCTTTATGTCTGACCACAGTCCTCTCTGCTGACACCTCTGTTCATTTTAGGAACTGTCCACAGTAGGAGCAAATCCCCACAGCAAACCTATCCTGCTGTGGACAGTTCTTAATATGGACAGAACACTGTCAGCAGAGAGCACTGTGATCAGACAGAAAGGAAATTCAAAAAGAAAAGAACTTCGTGTGAAGCATACAGAAGCTGATAAGTACTGGAAGGATTAAGATTTTTTTTTTAAATAGAAGTAATTTACAAATCTGTTTAACTTTCTGGCACCAGTTAAAAAATTTTTTTTTTTCCAGGGGTGTACCCCTTTAAGGCTTCCAACCACCGCTATTTGTCGTGCACACCCCATAGATGGCTAAAGTTCAAAACTTATCCCACTTTTTAACCTAAGTGACAGACACTATTTAGTCCTCTTGTCTGAGTTGTATAATCTCATGGGCATATTGCCTTAAATGGAATTCAAAATGAAAGGTGGTTTTCCGGGTTCTGAGTTAAAGCTGCCATAAGGGTGGACAAACTTTCAGATCCAATGTACAATATCACTAACTCCTCCTAGGGGATCACCTGTGCCAGACCGATAACAGACTAATTGACTGGAGTAAGTGATATTTTACATTGGATACACACCCTTTTGGGTGATCAGGGTAAGGTACAGCAGCCGGAGTTCCTACATCTATCATCTGCCTTAGTACGAATTGTGATGGACATTGCACAACGCGAATAGGTTGGCACCTTTTACTCACCAGCATCTTGTGATTTTATATTCAGATTTTTTTAAACGTTGAGATCGGGTCTGTTGTGAGGTCTAAGAGTAGATAGTATTTACTAGAACTTTGTTTAGCTTCTTTGGCTATGCATTATACAATATAATGGTTGACAGGGAATCAATTATCTTCAATTATAGGAGATTCTTCTTTAGAGGTGTAAGAGAAGACACTCTATTTGGTCTTCTGCCTCTAGACATATGGCAACGATATCTAACCATGCTTATAAGGGCACTATTACATGGGCAATTACTGACTGAATTGGTCGATAATCGTCCTGTGTGAGAGGCCCGCAAGCAGCCGATGAACACTCAAATGCTTGTTCATTGGATGATCAGATAGTTTCAACCTCTGATAAAAAAATCCTTGTTCATTACCTGCACATTGTCCTGTGTAATTGGTAGTCGGTCTTAACAAATGATAGAAATAAAGGACCGCAAGCACAATTCAGTGATTATTCATGCAGCCCTGCTTGCCCAATAACTGGATTGTGTAATAGGCTAGTTAAAGTGTACCTGTCATTAACAAAAACTTTTTATATAATCTAGATAATACCATTATACAGTGGGGCAAAAAAGTATTTAGTCAGCCACCAATTGTGCAAGTTCTCCCACTTAAAAAGATGAGAGAGGCCTGTAATTTTCATCATAGGTATACCTCAACTATGAGAGACATAATGAGTAAATAAAAAAATATAAAATCACATTGTCTGATTTGATTTAAAAAAAATGTATTTGCAAATTATGGTGGAAAATAAGCATTACAGGTCTGCAAGATTTCTGGCTCTTACAGACCTGTAACTTCTTCTTTAAGAGTCTCCTCTGTCCTACACTCATTACCTGTATTAATGGTACCTGTTTGAACTTGTTATCAGTATAAAAGACACCTGTCCACAACCTCAAACAGTCACACTCCAAACTCCACTATAGCCAAGACCAAAGAGCTGTTGAAGGACACCAGAAACAAAATTGTAGACCTGTACCAGGCTGGGAAGACTGAATCTGCAATAGGCAAGTAGCTTGGTGTGAAGAAATCAACTGTGGAAGCATACAAGAAAATGGAAAACATACAAGACCACTGATAATCTCCCTCGATCTGGGGCTCCACGTAAGATCTCACCCCGTGGTGTCAAAATAATCACAAGAACGGTGAGAGAAAAAAAATCCCAGAACCACACGGGGGGACCTAGTGAATGACCTGCAGAGAGCTGGGACCAAAGAAACAAAGGCTACCATCAGTAACACACTACACCACCAGGGACTCAAATCATGCAGTGCCAAACGTGTCCCCCCTGCTTAAGCCAGTACATGTCCGGGCCCATCTGGAGTTTGCTAGAGAGCATTTGGATGATCCATAAGAGGGTTGGGAGAATGTCATATGGTCAGATAAAACCAAAGTAGAACTTTTTGGTAAAAACTCAACTTGTCGTGTTTGGAGGAGAAAGAATTCTGAGTTGCATCCAAAGAACACCATAACTACTGTGAAGCATGGGGGGGTGGAAACATCATGCTTTGGGGCTGTTTTTCAGCAAAGGGACCAGGATATCTGATCCGTGTAAAGGAAAGAATGAATGGGGCCATGTACCTTGAGATTTTGAGTGAAAACCTCCTTCCATCAGCAAAGGCATTAAAGATGAAACGTGGCTGGGTCTTTCAGCATGTCAATTATCCCAAACACACTGCCCTGGCAACAAAGGAGTGGCTTCGTAAGAAGCATTTCAAGGTCCTGGAGTGGCCTGGCCAGTCTCCAGATCTCAGCCCCATAGAAAACCTTTGAAGGTAGTTGAATCCCATGTTTCCCCAGTGACAGCCCCAAAACATCACTGCTCTAGAGGAGATCTGCATGGAGGAATGGGCCAAAATACCAGCAACAGTGTGTGGAAACCTTGACCTCTGTCATTGTCAACAAAGGGTATATAGCAAAGTATTGAGATGAACTTTTGTTATTGACCAAATACTTATTTTCCACCATAATTTGCAAATACATTCTTTAAAAATCTGGCAATGTGATTTCATGGATTTTTTTTTCTCTCATTATGTCATAGTTGAGGTATACCTACGATGAAAATTAGAGGCCTCTCTCAACTTTTTAAGTGGGAGAACTTGCACAATTGGTGGCTGACTAAATACTTTTTTGCCCCACTGTATGTATATTTGTAATATACATTGATTAAAAAATGTGTATATGTTTGTCCCTAGAGCTATTGTCTGTGTGTCTCTGTGAGGAGACCAAATACAGGAAGTGAGGGCAGGAAAAGCAGGGCTCTGTACACTGAGGACAAGCAGGGCTCTGTACACTGAGGACAAGCAGGGCTCCGTACACGGAGGACAAGCAGGGCTCTGTACACTGAGGATAAGCAGGGCTCGGTACACTGAGGACAAGCAGGGCTCGGTACACTGAGGACAAGCAGGGCTCTGTACACTGAGGACAAGCAGGGCTCTGTACACTGAGGACAAGCAGGGATCTGTGCAGTGAGGACAAGCAGGGCTCTGTACAGTGAGGACAAGCAGGGCTCTGTGCACTGAGGACAAGCAGGGCTCTGTGCACTGAGGACAAGCAGGGCTCTGTGCACTAAGGAAAAACAGGGCTCTGTTCAGTGAGGACAAGCAGGGCTCTGTGCAGTGAGGACAAGCAGGGCTCTGTACACTGAGGACAAGCAGGGCTCTGTACACTGAGGACAAGCAGGGCTCTGTACACCGAGGACAAGCAGGGCTCTGTACACTGAGGACAAGCAGGGCTCTGTGCACTAAGGCTCTATGATATGCCCCCGACTCACAGGATGATAAGCCAGGAGCCTGCACAGAGCCCTGCTTGTCCTACATTTACTTGCTGTATTTGGACTCCTCACAGAGACACACAGGCAATAGCTACAGGGACTGCATTTTTAATCAATGTATTACAAATATACATTTAATGGCACTATCTACATTATATCAAACGTTTTTGTTAACGACAGGTACACTTTAAATAAACATTGAGCTAGGAGTTCAACACTTCTATCCCAGGCATTGGGCCGTGTACTACATCTCTAAGATTATTAGATACCTTGATTTACTAAATGTTGGCTTTTTATTAGTGTGCAAAGTTGTTTCAGACTTGTATGATTCCACTCTATTTACTGTTGGGACACACAAGCTAGGAATGCTCTGACCAGCTATTTTGGTGGAAATTTCCCGTAATTTTTTTCACAAGATTTTAAGGGAATTCAATCGTAAATAGGTCGGGTTGTGAGAGCACGCTCCCTTTTCAGGCCACACCTCTTTTACGGTGAGTCTTGTCCCTTTTTGGGTTTGTCATGTCTGTAGGTTTATCCATCTGAAGGACACATTTATTTTATTGGCTTTCTCATGAAAGCATTTGAAGTTTAATATGATTATCTCAGATAAGTCATCTATAAAATAATTCTTTTTTTTACACGAATAAAATTTAAGTGTGAAATCGCTCTATAAAGCCATCATTTTATTGTGATGATTCAGCTGTAGCTAGATCAGCTGTTTTAAAGAGGCCACATGGAATTTTACCAGGTTGGCTTGCCTTAGATTATTCTATTTTAAGGAATGTTTAAGAGAACCTTCTGCCATGTAAGTCAAGGTTTATATTATTACTTAAGAGCCAATTTATGTTAAGTTATGAAGTATTTCTTTTACAACATGGTCAAAGGTGAAATAAATCTTTCCATACAGGTCTTTATATAGTAAACATTATTTTACTTTAGGGCATCCACTTCTTCTCTGAGTAGCCCTTTTTAATACCAAAAAGTTGACTAGCTACAATCAAGTGTTGTGAGTCCTGAAACCAGTGTCACATTTGTCCATACGTTGTATCGAGTATTACATCTTATCCCCATTTAAGTCTTCTGTATATTAGGGAACTGTAAATAAGGTATTGCCGGTGCAAACCTATGCTTGCCATCTGTATTGAAACAGTGACATATGGTAACACCATACAGAGGCACTACTGTGATCACTTTCGTGGTGGGCACTGTTGTAACTTCTGGGAAAAGTGTGCTGATGCTAGATGGGGGACCTACTCTAGTAGTTTCTCTGTAGGTCAAACAGAGAACAAAAGTGTGTCCTTTCAACTGTCATCTGGCCAGTATATGTCAAATATACTTCAAAAAATTAGGAGAGGAATAGGGTAGTATGCTCATAGGGCATTTGCATTGCTAGTGCATCAGTAACCCCTTCTTTACTTGTGCATCAATCATCATCCTGCACAGTGCAGCCTGTTCAAGTCCAGTACAAATTCCAACAGCTTTATGTTCTGACATAGCAGAGAGGAGTAAGTGCCTAGCTTTGATGTAATTAGTTAGAAAAATAAGGGAGGAAGTAACTGTGTGTGTACTACTGGAAAAAAGCCCAGCTTTTGCCCCACCCCCTGAAATGGAGAGATTGAAAAATAGCTGTGTACCAGAAAGGGGCTTTCCAGGGCCTGGTAACAGCAATGGGAGCACTAAAATAATATTATCACCACTTTGAAGGGTTAATTTAACAAAGTCAATTAATGGGCATAGATACCGTGGCCATGGATATGGAGATCTCTCATGGTGGTAGCTGTTTCCTATAGCAAACAGCAGTTGGAGCCAGAAATTAGAAAGTACTAGACAGTATATGGTAGTCAAAAGACTACCCAGATCACAGGCTAGCAGTGTAGTCAAAGAGGTCTGGGCTAGTGCATGAAAAGAACACGAGGTATCCATAAATGTTGGGATGCTGGATGGTAACTGAACCTATACTCTATAAAAAAAATTGTGATGGAGGGAGAACAGGCACTGGGAGGTCCAAGATAAGGAAACATAAAAGTAGGCTATGCAACCTATTTAATTTATGTATCACTTAGGCTAGGTTCACATATCCGTTTGCATTTGACACGTTCAGTGTCCAATCAGTTCTTTCTTGAGCCTAATGGACTCTGAAATTGGTCGGATTGTCGGGCTACTCATATCAATACAATATTATGTTATGTTATCATTGATTCCTCCATATTGGATTTCGTAGATGCAAATGGCAACTGATGAGTTTATTCACTTGCATGGGGTCCGTCAGTGATATTTTACAGGAGTTAAGCGGAGAAAAAAATAGTGCTTGCACTATTTTTTTCTCCACTAAACTTCACGGAACTGCTGACGGAGCTCCACCTAACAGAGCCTGACAGCAGTGTAAACGAGCCCTAATTCAACTGTATGATTGTATAAATGTAAACTTTTACTTGTAGACATTGCAAATGACATACCGACACCAGGTTATAAATAAACCATACCATAATTATAAAAATAATAAAATAATATTTCTTTATTCCAACTTGAATTTTCATCTCTATTCTGCCATCAGAAAATGACTGACTCCCTCAAATTGGAAATCCAACAAGCTTCTCAGTAAAAGCACGTAGACAAGTGTGATTGACCTAGTCTACCATTTTGAACAGATGAATAGGAAGGAATGGCTTCTAGGGAAATTACCGGCTCACACGGCGCTGACCGACCAGGACACGATAGGAAGGATACAAATGTACTTTAATAACCAAGATGCAACGCATTTCGCTGTGCATGCACAGCTTCTTCAGGCATGGCAAGACAGACACAACAACATGCTTATAAAGGTAAGAGTTAACCCTTTTGTTGACAAAATAGAAAAGGATGTTAACCCCCTCCATGCACATTTTAATACATATGGCAAGTCACCGCAGTCATTCAAGGTATGTGATCGTTGAAGTTAATCACCCCATTCCATTACTAAGAACAATGTAAAAATGTTTACAATATATAAAATTGATAAAATATATATGAAATAAAATGATATAAAAATATTTTCAAAAGAATTATACAAGGGATCCAGTAAGATTCATGGTTAATCAATTTTTGGTAGCGATTAGGGATATTTTCTGGTATCTAAAATAATAAGATGTAAATCGTTAATATTATTATTATGTATCATAGTGAAATGGTGAGACACTATGTAGTGCAAAATTATTTTTAATGTTGGATCTATGTTTGCACAGACGCAGTTACTCCACAGATCACCAAAGTTCAGAATTTCTCCACCTTACTTTATTGGTTTATATATTAAACTTCCTAGAAATATCTAAAATCACTTTGACCTAAAATATAATAGACTTTAAATGCTTTGATACTGTTGTCATTCTTGTTGTCATTCCATTGTCTCTCTTACTTCTCGTTGGAACCAGTTTTTTCCGCTTACGGGTCATTAGAGGGCAGTCTGTTCTGTCAAGATAATGTAATAAATCCTATCCTGTTAAGTTAGAAGTTATGTATATCTAGGAAGTCTATGAAACATTATTTACTAAGGGACCTTTTTGACGGGTGGACAGTACCGATCTACTAGCTTAGCGTCTCAGTTAATGTTAGGGCAGGGCCACAAGTCACTGGATGGTTTGTGTGGTGATTCACTTTTATCATTGTTGCTTGACCTTTGGGTCTTTTAGATAGGGAGAATAATTGACCTGTTCAATTGATAATCACCTAGTGTAAAAGTAACTGAAGACTTTAATCAATGATACAGTGGTCCCTCAATTTACAATATGAATTGGTCCCAGAATGACCATTGTATGTTAAAACCATTGTTTGTTGAGACCATAACTCTCTGAAACCTGGTAACTGGTTCTGAAGCCCCAAAATGCCATCCAAAAATAGGAAAAAGGGGGAAAAGTAAGTAGATAACTAATATAGATAAAGCAAGTCCTAACATATAAAAAGCAAGTCCTAACATAAAAAAGTAAGAAATAGCTGCTCGTAGCTGTAAATCACTGTCTATGTAGAGGACAGGAGCTTCTTCAGGGTCCTGTACATTACACACAGTGTCCCAAAAAAGGAAAATGGAGCTGCCCTCACCTGGTGTCCAAAGGAGCAACTTACCTTGGCACAGGTAAAGAGTAGTACAGAACATGTAGTATCTCCCTGTACTGTAGCGAGGCGCTACCAGTCAGCCAGTCAGTGCACTTTAGTAATACAAGGGTTTTACCAGAGAAATGCCCATTCTGATTGGTCAGATGTTCCAGCCATTGACACATTTTGCAGATCTGGTCAGTCTGTAGCATTGTATGTTGAGTATGGTTCAGAAAAGACCATTGCATGCTGAAAATATTGTAATCTGAGGCCATTACAAGTTGAGGGACTATTGTATTCTGATAGTTGTGACACCAGAAGAACAGCACACCAAGAACTAGTACACCAAGGTCTTAAAGCATTCCAAAAGATATACACTGATACTTAAACTGGAAAATGATCAACCGACCCTTCAGTGGTTCCATGTTTGGGGCATGTGTCGAAACAGGAACCTTATAAGCTAAATATGGATATCTAATCTTGGTTATCTTCCTCCACCCATTTTACCACGCATGAACAGAGCTGACATCATGATCAAGCCGAAATGATTGATTAAAATAATTTGTCTGGTAAATCAAAAAGACGATCACAATCCTTCCCAGATGATGCCACATTGTTATTTTGTCCTTATTTAATTAGTCAATTGACATTCATTAGATCCACCAGGCTCCAAATTCAATGCTTGATAAAAGCTTAAAGCTTTAGCTTTACTTCAATCTTCTTTAACCTCTTAAGGGCCAGGCACGTATCAGTACGTCCCTGCACCCTGGTACTTAAGGACCAGGCACGTACTCATACGTCCGTGGGAATTTCGGTCCCCGCCGCGCGCCGGGCGGGGACCGGACCGGGGTGACTGCTGATATCTATCAGCAGGCACCCCTCGCAAATGCCCAGGGGGGTCATCAGACCCCCCCATGTCGGCGATCGGTGCAAATCGCAAGTGAATTCACACTTGCGATTTGCGCGATTCCGGGTCCTTACGGGTCTATGGTGACCCGGAATGTAAGGGGGATCGCGGGTGTCTAAGACACCCACAACCCCCCTGAAGAGATAGGAGTGAGGTGACGGGGGTGCCACCCCTCCTATCTCTGCTATTGGTGGTCTAGACGCGACCACCAATAGCACATAGGGGGCAGGGGGGGGGGGGTAACTTTCGTTTTCCCTGTCCTGCCCACCCACAATAGGCGGGGCAGAACGGGGAAACGACACCGGAGTCCACTTACCCATCTGCGGAGGCTGCGGGCGACGATCGGCGTCGGAGATCGGCGGGCGGCGATGTCGTGCAGCAGGCTCCCTGGATCCGACAGAAGCCGGTAAGTTGCCTAGCAACATCTGGAGGGCTGCAGTCCGAGACCACTATATAGATGTCTCTATACTGTAGCACTCCAGATGTTGCAAAACTACAACTCCCAGCATGCCCAGACAGTTGTTTTGGGCATTCTGGGAGTTGTAGTTTTGCAACAGCTGGAGGACTACAGTTTGAGACCACTATATGGTAGTCTCTGAACTATAGCCCCCCAGATCTTGCAAAACTACAACTCCTAGCATACTCACACAACTGTTTGCTGTCTGGGCAAGCTGGGATTTGTAGTTTTGCAGCATCTGGAGGGCCACAGTTTGCAGTGGTCTCTATACTGTAGCTCTCCAGATGTTGCAAAACTGCAAATCCCAGCATGCTGGAAGTTGTAGTTGCGATCCCTCCAGCTGTTGCATAACTACATCTCCCAGCATGCCCTTCGGTGATCAGTACATGCTGGGAGTTGTAGTTTTGCAACAGCTGGAGGCACACTGGTTGGAAAATATTGAGTTAGATAACAGAACCTAACTGAAGGTTTTCCAACTAGTGTGCCTCCAGCTTTTGCAAAATTACAACTCCCAGCCTGCATGGTCTATCAGTACATGCTGGGAGTTGTAGTTTTGAAACAGCTGGAGGTTTGCCCCCCATGTGAACGTACAGGGTACATTCACACAGGCAGGCTTACAGTAAGTTTTCTGCTTCAAGTATGAGCTGCGGCAAATTTTTCGCTGCAGCGCAAACTCCTAGTAGGGAACTCATTGTAAACCTCCGCCAGTGTGAATGTACCCTAAAAACACTACACTAACACATAATAAAGGGTAAAACACTACATATACACCCCCTTACACTGTCTCCACCAATAAAAATTAAAAACGTATTGTACGGCAGTGTTTCCAAAACGGAGCCTCCAGCTGTTGCAAAACAACAACTCCCAGCATTTCTGGACAGCCACTGACTGTCCAGGCATGCTGGGAGTTTAGCAACAGCTGGAGGCACCCTGTTTGGGAATCACTGGCGTAGAATACCCCTATGTCCACCCCTATGCAATCCCTAATTTAGTCATCAAATGCGCATTGGCGCTCTCTCACTTCGGAGCCCTGTCGTATTTCAAGGAAACAGTTTAGTGCCACATATGGTGTATCTCCGTACTCGGGAGAAATTACACTACAAATTTCGGGGGGGCTTTTTCTCCTTTTACCCCTATGAAAAGGAAAAGTTGGGGTCTACACCAGCCAGTTAGTGTAAAAAAATTTTTTTTTACACTAACATGCTGGTGTGGCCTTTACTTTTTATTTTCACAAGAGGTAAAAGGAAAAAAAGACCCCCAAAATTTGTAACGCAATTTCTCCTGAGTACGGAAATACCCCAGATGTGGGCGTAAAATGCTCTGCGGACGCACAACAAGGCTCATGAGTGAGAGCGCACTATGTACATTTGAAGCTGAAATTGGTGATTTGCACAGGGGTGGCTAATTTTACAGCGATTCTGACATAAACGAAAAAAAAAAAAATACCGACATATGACCCCATTTTGGAAACTACACTCCTCACGGAATGTAACAAGGGGTATAGTGAGCCTTAACACGCCACAGGCGTTTGACAAATTTTTATTAAAGTTGGATGCGAAAATGAAAAAAATTATTTTTTTTTCACTAAATTGCTGGTTACCCTAAATTTTTCATTTTCACAAGGGAAAATAGGAAAAAAGCCGCCCCAAATTTGGAACCCCATTTCTTCTGAGTAAGAAAATACCCCAAATGTGGATGTAAAGTGCTGGGCGGGCGAACTACAATGCTCAGAAGAGAGGGAGCGCCATTGGGATTTTGAGAGAAAATGTGTCCGGAATTGAAGGCCACGTGTGTTTACAAATCCCCCATAGCGCCAGAACAATGGACCCCCCAACATGTGACCCCATTTTGGAAACTACACCCCTCACGTAATGTAATAAGGGGTACAGTGAGCATTTGCGCCCCACAGGTGTCTGGCAGATTTTTGCAACAGTGGTCCGTGAAAATGAAAAATGTAATTTTTCATTTGCTCAGCCCACTGTTCCAAAGATCTGTCAAATGCCAGTGGGGTGTAAATACTCATTGCACCCCTTATTAAATTCTGTAAGGGGTGTAGTTTCCAAAATGGGATCACGTGGGGGGGTCCACTGTTCTGGCACCACGGGGGGCTTTGTAAACGCACATGGCCCATGACTACCATTCCAAACAAATTCACTTTTCAAAAGCTCAATGGCACTCCTCCTCTTCTGAGCATTGTAGTTCGACCGCAGGGCACTTGACGTCCACACATAAGGTATTTCCATACTCAGAAGAAATGGGGTTACAAATTTTGGGGGGTATTTTCTGCTGTTAACCCTTGCAAAAATGTGAAATTTGGGGGGAAACACACATTTTAGTGAAAAAAAACATTTTTTTTTTTTTTTACATATGCAAAAGTCGTAAAACCCCTGTGGGGTATTAAGGCTCACTTTATTCCTTGTTACGTTCCTCAAGGGGTCTAGTTTCCAAAATGGTATGCCATGTGTTTTTTTTGCTGTTCTGGCACCATAGGGGCTTCCTAAATGCGACATGCCCCCCCCCCCCCGACCAAAATTTGCTCTCAAAAAGCCAAATATGACTCCTTCTCTTCTGAGCATTGTAGTTCGCCCGAAGTGCACTTCAGGCCAACTTATGGGGTACCTCCATACTCAGAAGAGATGGGGTTACAAATTTTGGTGGGTATTTTCTGCTATTAACCCTTGCAAAAATGTGAAATTTGGGGGGAAACACACATTTTAGTGAAATTTTTTATTTATTTTTTACATATGCAGAAGTCGTGAAACATCTGTGGGGTATTAAGGCTCACTTAATTCCTTGTTACGTTCCTCAAGGGGTCTAGTTTCTAAAATGGTATGCCATGTGGGGTTCCTAAATGCAACATGCCCCCCAAAAACCATTTCAGAAAAACGTACTCTCCAAAATCCCCTTGTCGCTCCTTCGCTTCTGAGCCCTCTACTGCGCCTGCCGAACACTTTACATAGACATATGAGATATGTGCTTATGCGAGAGAAATTGGGCTACAAAAACAAGTATAAATTTTCTCCTTTTACCCCTTGTAAAAATTCGAAAATTGGGTCTACAAGAAATGAAGATTGTGAATTTTCTCCTTCACTTTGCTGCTATTCCTGTGAAACACTTAAAGGGTTAAAACGCTGACTGAATGTCATTTTGAATACTTTGGGGGTGCAGTTTTTATAATGGGGTATTTCTAATATGGGGTGTTTCTAATATGAAGACCCTTCAAATCCACTTCAAATCTGAACTGGTCCCTGAAAAATAGTGAGTTTGAAAATTTTGTGAAAAATTGGAAAATTGCTGCTGAAATTTGAAGCCCTCTGGTGTCTTCCAAAAGTAAAAACTTGTCAATTTTATGATGCAGACATAAAGTAGACATATTGGAAATGTGAATAAAAAAAATTATTTGGAATATCCATTTTCCTTACAAGCAGAGAGCTTCAAAGTTAGAAAAATGCAACATTTTCAATTTTTTCATCAAATTTTGGGATTTTTCACCAAGAAAGGATGCAAGTTACCACAAAAATGTGCCACCATGTTAAAGTAGAATATGTCACGAAAAAACATTCTCGGAATCAGAATGATAACTAAAAGCATTCCAGAGTTATTAATGTTTAAAGTGACAGTGGTCAGATGTTCAAAAAACGCTCTGGTCCTAAGGTGTAAAATGGCCTGGTCCTTAAGGGGTTAAGATCCATTAATAAGCACATAACAACCTGGATTGTATGGCTCACGTGAATTAATCATCACCTACATTGATTAATGATAGCCATAACTATGATTTGAAATTCAGATGATTTTCGATACATATGTGCCATGTTACAAAAAATGAAATTATACAACATATCTTATCCTGGCTGTGGTCTCTCTTCTAATAGGACATCTTTGGTTAGGAGGAAATCACCATTAAACATGCTGGGAATACTTTTTACATATGCCTGCACTGATGTCATTATTAACACACATGGGCACATAGGACACTAATAAGTAGTGTGAAAGTTCAGGCCAGATAGGGTAGCAGTCCCTCAGATTAAGTAGGTTGTAATGTCACATATGGCAGGGTGGTCTGGTTAAACTGATGTAGTCTAATACAATCTAGGAAGTCTTTGACCTCTTTAGTAGTTGCTTTATAAGCAGTTATAATGACTAAAAGTCTCTAAATATGCTTTTCACACTTTTTGCTAGTGAAGGTAGTTACGGTCCAAGGGCCTATACAGGTTGGTTTACTCACAGCTATTCTCACAGATTGCAGCATGATACCCTATTGTAGGGTGCACGTTGTTTGTAGCATAAGCTACACCGCACTTACTCTGGTTGAAAACCCACAAAGAGTCAGCTGAAGAGTATTTGCTCAGCTAAATTCCTTCTTCTGAGAAGATGACATGTGTTCTTTATTTTGTGGTTCAATACGATTAAAATGATACCCATGATTACATACTTTTCTATTATTGTTGCACTTAAACAAAATCTCAAACTTTTTAACCAAATTAGTATGTTTAAAATCTTTCTATTTTGACCACCTATAACTTTTTCATTTTTCCGTATAATCGGCAGTGTGAGGGCTAATTTTTTTGCGCCATGATCTTAACTTTTTATTGATACCACATTTGTGTATATAAAACTTTTATTAATTTTTTTAATCATGTAAAAAAAAAAATGTGACCAAAAAGCTTAAATTTTGCGTTTTTTTTTTTTTACGTTCACACCGTTCACTTTACGGGATTAATAAAATTATATTTTAATAGTTCGGACATTTATGCATGCGGCGATACCAAATATGTGTATACATTTTTTTTTACACTTTATGGGGGTAAAATGGGAAAAAAAGGATATTGTATATTTTTATTTTCCTTTTTTTTTTAAACTCTTTTTTACTTTTTTTACTTTCATTTTTACACTTTCATAGTCCCCATAGGAGACTATTTATAGCAATCCTTTGATTGCTAATACTTTTCAGTGCTATGTATTGAGCATAGCACTGATCAGTGTTATCGGTCATCTTCTGCTCTGGTCTGCTCGATCTCAGACCAGAGCAGAAGACCCGTGGAAGGCGGCGAAGGCAGGTGAGGGGACCTCCGTGCGTCATTCTGGATGATCGTATTGCCGCGGCAGCGCTGCGGGCGATCCGATCATCCATATTTCTGACAGCACTCCCGCAGATGCCATGATCTGTATTGATCAAGGCATCTGAGAGGTTAATGGCAGACATCCGCGTGATCGCGAATGTCGGCCATCACCGGCAGGTCCCTGGCTGCGATCAGCAGCAAGGACCAGCCGCTCATGATCCGGGCATGGCTCTAATGCTCGCGATCATGTATAGGACGTAAATATACATCCTGGTGCTCTAAGTACCGCAGCACCAGGACGTAAATTTACGTCTGTGGTCATTAAGGGGTTAAAAGAATGTGCACACTGATGGCTGCCTTTACATTGACCTTAATAGAACACATTATTACATTTTTAATAAATGCCACTTTTTATACCTACTTTACTGCAGTATTTTCATTTTACAATGACTGTGAACTTAAACTCGATGCCCATAAACTCGATGAAGAACCTTATGTGTTCTTTACTATGTGAGCTTTCTGTATATGAAGAGCATTGAACAACTATTTTCTTTTATATATAGGGACATGTTAGGAAGACTAATATATGTTTGACTTGATATGTGTCTTACAGAGCAGTCAACACGTCATAAGCTTTAGTTGTATTTTAGTAAGTAGTAAGGGGTTGCAGCAGGAAGGGCAAAAACCTCAGACACCTTTTCACCAAGAAGTGCTTACATATCATTTCTTGCCAGTGTAAAGATGGTAGCTGTGGTACTGTTCATTGTGTATATGTGTAAACTCACCCTGTAGAGTTGATACCAGCCCAGTACTCACTCCTGAGATGATGTCACTTATAATCCACTCCTTCCATTTATATTTGGGAAGCCAGTCCAATATTGGGAGAATAGATTTGATTATCGAGAGGACTCTTCTACCAGAACACCTATTGAAAAACATGTAAAATTACAACCCAGTGATAATATATAGGTAAACAAATAAAAGTGAACCTCTACCACTGATAAATATCCATCATATAAAATCTAGAATACATCATGGTTATTGTTTTTGCTAATTTTTGTTTCAGGCAGGATCTCTCTCTCTCTGGATCAAACTGGCCCCCCAGAGAACCAGAGGATCCTCCTATGGCCCAAGCTATGACACAATAATGTACCCCCAAAATTGGGCTCCAAAAGCCCAACAGAAAACAATTTCTTCTGTTAAACTGAAAAAACTCTCTGCCTGGATAACCCCTTTAAGTTTTTTCCTTGACCCCATAGCCAGTGTTAGGTATAGGAATG
Organism: Hyla sarda; assembly: GCF_029499605.1. Taxonomy (NCBI): domain Eukaryota; kingdom Metazoa; phylum Chordata; class Amphibia; order Anura; family Hylidae; genus Hyla; species Hyla sarda. The sequence goes on from NC_079195.1 coordinate 183,312,238, forward strand.
TTCTGGTTTAAGAAAAAAAAATTCTAAGGCTCTTGTAAAGGGAACCTGACATCAGATTGTGCCATAAAGTCTCCCACCAGCAGGTAAGTAGTAACCTGGGTGGGGATCCATCCTTCTCTGGTCTCATTTGCTCCAGCTGTAATCAGTGTGATTGACAGCTCATGTCACCGTTCTGCTCCCTAAGCAGACTAAGCAGAACAATGATGGGGCAGTACCCAAGTTGTCAATCACACTGAGTGGGCATGATTACAGCCTAAGCAGACGAGACTAGAAGAGAGTGGTTTCCTGCCCAGGGGACTACTTACAGGCTGACGAGAGACACCTTTCAAAGTTACAATCCTCACCATCACTGCTAGCAGGAATGTCTCCCTGGCATAGTAAAGAACAGTATTTTACAATATATATTGTTTTTCTACGCTTTATATATGGTCAAATCTGATGTCTGGTTCCTTTTAAGCCTTTCACTTCTAAAGTGTGTATCATATGTAGTCATGGCTTAACAATAAGATTGTATTAGATTAAGCATGAATAGACAAAAAGGGCCATACATCAACATTTTTTATTATTTCCTTTTTTGTTGCCAGATACACTACATGAGACAGGTGAAAATGAAGATTTTTTTTGCCTCACATCTCTTTTCCATGATTTGTAATTTGTCCCTCACATCCGTTTGCTAACATTGCAGGTTCTCACTACCTATTAAAATAAGGAATGAGGCTTATTCTTCACCCCATCTTTAAAATGTCCCTCAGCAGTCTTATTGTCTACGTACACCCTAAGGCCAAGTTCACACGTCCGGAATTCCGCATTCGAATTCCACCAGAGATTCTGAAGAAGCACCAGAGACCCTGGAGACCCATTGATTTCCGTGACAGATGTATCTGGCATGAAAATTCAGTTTCAGAAAATTAATTCAGAAAAATTAACGTGTTGATTTTTCTGTGGACACCATACGGAATGCATAGCTGTCTATGAGATGGTGTATTCCCTTGCAGTCCTAGCGCTGGTGCCCGAACTCCCTGGAATGTCCACACACAGATTTTCCATGCGGACATTCGTAACGTGTGAGCATAGCCTAAAGTTCAGGTTCTCAATTGCTGAAATTTCAATTTCAATGTGTGTCCTGTGTTGATTGTTTGGAGCACAGTAACATTTTTTGTAGGTTGTTACTCTTTGATGACTATATTACACCAATGAAAGCTCTTTATAGTCACTGAAGTTATCGATTAACTCAATTAAAATACATTTTATTCCCTTCTTGCATTCTTCACTTAGATACTTGGTTTCATAAGACTTATCTTCTACTCTACAATATAGAAACAAGGCACAATGTTTCCAGTTTTGATTTTGACCTTAAGAGCTTAAAGGGGTACTCCGGTGGAAAGCAATCTTTTTCAAATCAACTGGTGCCAGAAAGTTAAACAGATTTGTAAATTACTTCTTTTAAAAAAAAATCTTAATCCTTCCAGTACTTATCAGCTGTTGAGTGTTCCAGAAGAAATTGAGTTGTTCTTTTCTGTACGACCACAGTGCTCTCTGCTGACACCTCTCTTCATGTCAGGAACTGTCCGGAGCAGGATAGGTTTTCTATGGGGATTTGCTCGTACTCTGGACAGTTCCTGACATGGACAGAGGTGTCAGCAGAGAGCACTGTGGTCAGACAGAAAAGAACAACTCTACAGCAGCTGATAAGTACTGGAAAGATCAAGATTTTTTTTATAGAAGATGTTTAACTTTCTGGCACCAGTTGATATGAATTTTTTTTTCCCCACCGGAGTACCCCTTTTAGACCCTTTTTTTTTATCTACCGTTTAATGGTCAGCCAACCAATAATGAGCACAAGAGCAGGTCTGGAGCTGTTGGGTTCTGCTATAGGAATAGGAACCCGGTGAACAGGATTAGAAAACACATTGAAGATGCATTGTTTTTTTAATATTTAAATATGTATCCATAAAAATACTTGGATTCTAGGCAAAATGGTGAATTAAAATCACAATTCAGTTTTTCAAGTACAAGTCATGTGTAAAAATGTCCTGCCAATTGCAATCTTACATACAATGATAGTACTAACATTCTTGTACACAAGGACAGTATTAAAGTAATTATTCTCTTGTCCATATGGTCAGAATTATAGATTATAGTGTTTATATTCTTGCACAAAGGATCAATATTATAGTGGGTATATTCTTGTACATAGGGGAAGTATTATAGTGGTAATATTTTGAAGCAGTGTACCATGGGTTATATTCTTGTACATAGAGTCAGAATTATAGTGGTTATATTCCTGTACAATTAGGCTTTATGATAGTACAGTTATTATATTCTTGGATGTAGAAAGCAGTTTTATATTCTTGGAGTTTTATATTCAGTTTTATATTCTGTTATAAATGTTTTATTGTTATTGATAAGGGACAGAATTATAGTAATTATATCATTGTACAAAGGGACACAAATTAAGTTGTTAAATCCATGTACATTGGGACAGTATTATAGTCGTTTTATTCTTGTATTTAGGTGCCGTATGATAGTAGTTTTATTATTTTACATATGGGACACATGTAGCAGTATTATAGCCGGTATTATTGTAATTAGTAGTAGTTATATTGTACATAGTGGGCAGTATTATAGTAGTTATAAATGTGTACAAAGGGGGTTTGTATAGTAATTACAATGTTGTTTTGGGAAATCTCACAGAGAGCCAGTAGGAATATATGAATTAACTATAATACAGAAGAGGGTCTGTATACTATACCTGCAGCTGTTTTGTAGTCTTTCACGATATGTTTTTCTTACAATCGCTTTTTTTTCATTTTCATCTTGAAAAGATGGCTCAGCATAGACCGCCCTTCGCACCAAGAATTGGGCATTCGCAGCTTTGGGTAACTCCATGTTTGGTAAAACCATTGTGTCTGTGGGTCTTAAGATCAGGAAAAAAAAGTTTTTTTTCCCATGGAAGATAAACATAAAATATAAAACATAAAATATGGTGTGATTTTACCCTGCCAGGTACTTTGAATAAAATAAAAATTGCATATGAATAACTCCCTGTCCATGTGCCCTACATGTTCCCCTCTCAGAATTAATCTTTATGGCTAGAGCCGCTGGAAAGATCTCCCACAGTAGTAAACTTGGCTCTACTGCTCAGTAGGGTATACGTTTATTCAAGCAAGTAAAACTGGTCTATGAGGCACCCCATGATTCAAACCTAAAACTGTATGTGTAGTTATCCTATTGCGTTACATAATCAAACATGGGCAACAGATTGATGTCCTATTAAAGCTTATCTAGTTGGAGCAACTGCATTTAGGAGCAACTGTATTCAGTCACTCAATTGCCAATTCAAAAGAAGGGTGTGATGACTAAGTAAATAAAAATGTAAAGTAAATATAAAGCAATCACTAATATAAGGCAATAATTTAATGACATTTCTGATCTTTCGCTCAATTGGGAAGTCATCATCCCAGTAGGTCAGGTCTTCTTAACTGAATACTTGGCCTACCTTTGGGTTATTGTTTGTATTTGTTTTTTTTAAGTGGAACTGATATATGTATCACTGGCAAGGTTAATGTGGGCACAATGAATTGGAGGCATGTAAGCCAACATATCCCTGATCCTTCTCTATCTATCTTGATATCTGTCATCAGGGGGTGGGGGGATTAAGGGCCAGCATTCACATTAGAGGGTTGGTTGATCCTGCCAAAATCTATGGGATGCTATCACTTTAATGGGTCTCAGAGTTCCAGTCTAGCTGTGTACATCTAGTTAGCTAGAATTAGCGAGAATGGGACTGGGCCATGACTGTTGCCTTTAGTAGCCATTTTGTAGATTTTCAGAATACAAAATCCATTTCTGCAAAGAATGTTTACATGTTATGGCTGTAGTTTCTACCATGTTTCTTTGTGGATCCTAATTAAAAGCTGGAGGGAGTCCTCCATAGAAGATCTCTCTGAATGCACCTCTTTCAAGAGAATGTTTTTGAAATCCATGTTTAGGTGGTTTAGTTTCCATAGAAATCAATTAAATCCTTATGGAATGTTCTAAAAGAGTTGTCAATAGGCAATAAAATATCTGTAATTCAACACTAACCAAACAACTGTGTATAACAAATAAGATCTCTTATAGAAATTATCTGATACTTGGTTATTTTTTACATACTTTCTTTATGTCATCTGGAAGTAAAAAATATTAATAACTGTTCCCCTTAACATAATCGAGCAGTCGACAAGAGTCTTGCCTACCTGAGCTGTTCCAACCAAAAGAAACCTTGGAAGATGCTTCTATGTTTACGGTGCTCAATATATAGTGCCAATAAGTCGAGGAAAGATCACTTTATGAGTCTCATCTACAGTTTTAACGAGAAAAATATGACTTAGAGATACACATAAAGATGTAGAGGGTGTTTGGAAGTTTAGCTGTTGTTCACAATAATTAACTCTTCAGGTGCATGCCCTTTATGCCATATTTAGAAGTGAACACATGACATTGCATTTCAAAAGACAGATAATGGTAGCCTTATGCAACGATTTAGAGGTGAGGGGTAGAGATGAGTGACATTTTAAAAAAATTTGATTTGGCCGATTCGCCGAATTAAAAAAAAAAATTTGATTCGATCCGAATAAATTTGCAGCAAAATTTTATTAGTAATGTATTTTAATAATATGTTTAAGAAAGTGTGTGTGTTTCACTTTTTTTCTAATTTTTTACCATTTTATAGCTAGTACTACTACTCACAGCATGGAACAGACTGTTCCATGATGGGAGTAGTAGTACCTGTGCTAATAGACAGACCGCCTCGGGTGTCACTCCTGACACCCGCTGCGATCGTCCTGTATAATGTATAGATGGCTTTCTCGCATCTCTGCAATAGATAGGACGATTGCATCAGGTGTCAGGAGTAAAACCAGCTGTGATCTGTCCTCAATTGCAGGTACTACTATTCCTAACATAGAGCACACTCTGCTCCATGCTGGGAGATGTAGTACCTGCATTAATAGACAGATCGCAGCGGGTGTCACCTCTGACAGCTGGTGCAATCTGTCTATTAATGCAGGTACTACAGCTCCTAGCATGGAGCAGAGTGTGCTCCATGTTGGGAGCCGCAGTACCTGCAGGTAAGGAAAGAACACAGAGGGCGTCAATCCTGACACCCGCTGCGATCGTCCTGTGTATTGTATAAATGCGGGCGGCCGGACGCTCTTCTCTTGTCCCACTGTAGTATGAGTATATGCCGTATATATACCTATTATTCATATTTCCCGCAGAGAGCTATAATTGGCTGGAACCATCTGGACAATCACAGCTCTCTGCGGGAAATATGAATAAGTGATGTGAATTCTAATCACATCACTGGCTGGCCAGAGTATAGTGCAGAGATGTGAGTGCAGGAGAAAGCCGCTCCATCTCTGCAATAGATAGGATGATCGCATTGGGTGTCAGGAGTGACACCCGGGGCGATCTGTCTATTAGTACAGGTACTACAGCTCCCATCATGGAACAGTCTGTTCCATGCTAGGAGTAGTTGTACTACCTAAAAAAAATTTAAAAATAGAGAAAAATAAGTTAAACACACATACACACACACACACTTTATTAAACACAATATTAAAATACATTACTAATAAAAAAAAATAAAAACATTAATTATAAAAAATATTGTTACGGGCAGTGCTTCAGTCACTCATTCTGACCGTGAGCACTCCCCTCCTCCTGTCACCAGCGGCTCCGGGACTCGCTGTGCAGGACGCGCCCACATGCGAGTCCCGGGCATCTCCTTCACCATACCTGGTAAGACCAGCATATGGAGGGTTAAATTTATATATTTATTTCCAATAGATTCCCCTTTGGGAATCCAAAAAAACCCTAATTTCCCATATACTACTTATTGTGATTAAAATTCCCATAAGCTTTATTAGTTCCTACACTTATTATATTAAAATCAGACAGCGCTGTTTGCTCCAAATTTTCTTTTTGATTATTAAATTTACAGAGCAGACTTCTCTGCTAATTTCCTCCTTGCTTGTGAGTGCAGCTATCCTGTATGCCTGCAGGTCATACAGGGTTAATGCTTAGGAGCAGAAGCGCTGCCATGTTTAAAATATCCACTCTGCCCCCCTCAACATGTTTCGCTACGACGTAGCGTTATCAAGAGGTAGCGGGCAACTGAGCGTGGATGCGATGTCTGTCATGTTTATAACCTCCGTTTGTGACATCACTGATAGAAAGCAGGATGTGTTATACAACCAATGAGCTGCAATTGTCAAATTGCAGGCAGCTCATTGGGTCAACCCTTTAGATTGATGGGCTCTACCTCCATTGAGAGGTACAGCCCTATTTTGTGACATCCTTCTCAGGTCCGTTAACCAATCAAATCATTTGTTTACTTCCTACGTCAGTGCATGACGTGAGTAGCGTAGTCTCGGCTGCGCGAACTCTTATTCTCTTTTCCTCGTCCCTGAGCTAGTTATCCCGTGTGCGCACTCTCGTGTGCGCGAGCTGTTAGATGTATGAGCTGTCGGATGTATTGAACGCTGTATGCGCAAACCGATGTGCGCAAACTGTTAGAATCTTTTAAAGGTATATACACCATTATTCCGTCTCTACATTAAGACCATATGCTTTAATATTTAAATAGAGTTACATTTTTATCTTTTAATCTTTTTTCTTGGATAATTCTAGTCTAGAGTTGTGTAATGTCTTTTCATTGTTGAAAGGAGTGAGGGAAGGGGGGGGGGGGAGGGGGGGGGGAAAGAGGGGGGGGGTGAATATTTTGAATATTTTGATGACTAAATATTTTATTATTAAACTAGTTGCCACACGGGAAAATGAATTTTTTTTTTTTTTTTTTTTTTTTAACTTATTCACTATTCTTTAACCAATTAGGCTACCTCCATCAACCTCCTCCTCCACAAAAACAAGGCACACCACCCCCAAAAAAAGGACACCCCCATCCAGCTTAGGTAAGTATCTTTTCTGGAGGGGGGGGGGGGGGCGCGGGTTGGGGTAGGGAATTCGAATAACAATATTTTGTCTTTATGTTCCCTTTATCCTAGACCAAACCCATTCCTCAACCAACCCCCAAAGAGACCTCCACACTCCAAACCATCCTCTTCACTGGTGAGTATTGGATCGGCTAAACTATGCACATACACACACAACCATGTGCACATTTATACTCATATACGTATATACCTCAATATGCACCCATACAGATAACCAGACTCTAAGGTTCTCTAATAGATGTTGTAATTGATAACGATATTACTTAGTTGTTATAATGTTTAAGGTTATAGGGCGCTTACTTGTTTAATTCCAACAAAACCTACATTAAATTAATATGGGCACAAACCGCTTTCTAATCGTTCTTTTCCTTCTTTTCTTTGCTACTCATGACACGACATCTGCTCTTGTGTAGTTTAGTGTTAAATTTTAATTTATAAACTCATTGTTAGAAATATATATTGACAAAATGATGGACAGGCTAATTTTTAGAGGAAGGCGGAAAAAGTAAACCCTTCGTTAAGTCCATATGGGCTAAGGGTTTTAAGTCTATATATCCATGTAGCCTCCTCTCTCAACAATTTTTTGTCTAAGTTACCACCTCTCGGGCCTAGACTGGGGTTTACCCTTAACGAAGGGTTTACTTTTTCCGCCTTCCTCTAAAAATTAGCCTGTCCATCATTTTGTCAATATATATTTCTAACAATGAGTTTATAAATTAAAATTTAACACTAAACTACACAAGAGCAGATGTCGTGTCATGAGTAGCAAAGAAAAGAAGGAAAAGAACGATTAGAAAGCGGTTTGTGCCCATATTAATTTAATGTAGGTTTTGTTGGAATTAAACAAGTAAGCGCCCTATAACATTAAACATTATAACAACTAAGTAATATCGTTATCAATTACAACATCTATTAGAGAACCTTAGAGTCTGGTTATCTGTATGGGTGCATATTGAGGTATATACGTATATGAGTATAAATGTGCACATGGTTGTGTGTGTATGTGCATAGTTTAGCCGATCCAATACTCACCAGTGAAGAGGATGGTTTGGAGTGTGGAGGTCTCTTTGGGGGTTGGTTGAGGAATGGGTTTGGTCTAGGATAAAGGGAACATAAAGACAAAATATTGTTATTCGAATTCCCTACCCCAACCCGCGCCCCCCCCCCCCCTCCAGAAAAGATACTTACCTAAGCTGGATGGGGGTGTCCTTTTTTTGGGGGTGGTGTGCCTTGTTTTTGTGGAGGAGGAGGTTGATGGAGGTAGCCTAATTGGTTAAAGAATAGTGAATAAGTTAAAAAAAAAAATAAAATTCATTTTCCCGTGTGGCAACTAGTTTAATAATAAAATATTTAGTCATCAAAATATTCAAAATATTCACCCCCCCCCCCTCTTTCCCCCCCCCCCTCCCCCCCCTCCCCCCCCCCCTTCCCTCACTCCTTTCAACAATGAAAAGACATTACACAACTCTAGACTAGAATTATCCAAGAAAAAAGATTAAAAGATAAAAATGTAACTCTATTTAAATATTAAAGCATATGGTCTTAATGTAGAGACGGAATAATGGTGTATATACCTTTAAAAGATTCTAACAGTTTGCGCACATCGGTTTGCGCATACAGCGTTCAATACATCCGACAGCTCATACATCTAACAGCTCGCGCACACGAGAGTGCGCACACGGGATAACTAGCTCAGGGACGAGGAAAAGAGAATAAGAGTTCGCGCAGCCGAGACTACGCTACTCACGTCATGCACTGACGTAGGAAGTAAACAAATGATTTGATTGGTTAACGGACCTGAGAAGGATGTCACAAAATAGGGCTGTACCTCTCAATGGAGGTAGAGCCCATCAATCTAAAGGGCTGACCCAATGAGCTGCCTGCAATTTCACAATTGCAGCTCATTGGTTGTATAACACATCTTGCTTTCTCTCAGTGATGTCACAAACGGAGGTTATAAACATGACAGACATCGCATCCACGCTCAGTTGCCCGCTACCTCTTGATAACGCTACGTCGTAGCGAAACATGTTGAGGGGGGCAGAGTGGATATTTTAAACATGGCAGCGCTTCTGCTCCTAAGCATTAACCCTGTATGACCTGCAGGCATACAGGATAGCTGCACTCACAAGCAAGGAGGAAATTAGCAGAGAAGTCTGCTCTGTAAATTTAATAATCAAAAAGAAAATTTGGAGCAAACAGCGCTGTCTGATTTTAATATAATAAGTGTAGGAACTAATAAAGCTTATGGGAATTTTAATCACAATAAGTAGTATATGGGAAATTAGGGTTTTTCCGGGCATCTCCTTAACCCATGCTGTCTCTGGCTCCTCCCTGCATGCGCATCGCCGGCGCCCACATCCCCATCTCTTAGAGCGCGCCCGCGCCGATGCTATGTGATTTAAAGGGCCAGTGCGCCCTTAATTATCAGTTGCACCTGTACCTCTATTGTAAGTATCTGCATTTCCCAGCATTCCTTGCCGGATCTTTGTTTGCCTGGAGCCTTAGAGAAAGCATTACTGTGTTTGCCCTGCCGTGTTCTGACCCTCTGTTCCATGACCTGACCTTGCTCCTGTGCTGCCTGCCTATTGACCTCCTTCTACGTTCCTGACCACACACCTGTGCTGCCTGCCCTGACCTTCTGCTATCCTGACATCGAGTTGCCATATCCCTTCTGTGCTACGTTACATCTCAGCAACCTGTGTGGATGAGTCATACCTGGGGTAGCGACCTGGGTGCTGCCTGCCGCAGAAAGTCCATCCCGCTTTGCGGCGGGCTCTAGTGAAAACCAGCGGCACCTTAGACTCTGCTCCCTGGTACGGCCCACATCATCTCCCACACAGGTACAGTGAATCCACTACTACCATGAGTGTTACAGTATCCACTACTACCGTGAGCAGGCAGGGACCAGAAAATTCAGCGCTCAATATAAAAAATTAATGAGGAGTACATTTCATACCGTATATACTCGAGTATAAGCCGACCCGAGTATAAGCCGAGACCCCTAATTTCAACCCAAAATCCCAGGAAAAGTTATAAGCCTAGGGTGGGAAATACATCATCCCCCCCTGTCATCATCCAGACCCGTCATTAACATCCTCATCATCATCACCGCCTGTCATCATCCAGACCCTCATCATCATCACCTGTCATCATCCCCTTGTCATCATCCCACACATCCCCCCTTCATCATCCCCTTGTCATCATCCCACACATCCCCCCTTCATCATCCCCTTGTCATCATCCCCACCCCCTTCATCATCCCCTTGTAATCATCCCACACACCCCCCTTCATCATCCCCACCCCCCTTCATCATCCCACCCCCCTTCATCATCCCATACCCCCCCTTCATCATCCTCTTGTCATCATCCCACACCCCCCCTTCATCATCCTCTTCTCATCATCCGCCCTCAGTGGTCTTCAACCTGCGGACCTCCAGAGGTTTCAAAACTACAACTCCCAGCAAGCCCGGGCAGCCATCGGCTGTCCGGGCTTGCTGGGAGGTGTAGTTTTGAAACCTCCGGAGGTCCGCAGGTTGAAGACCACTGCGGCCTTCGACATCATCCAGCCCCCTCTCACCCCCCTTTAGTTCTGTACAGTACTCACCTCCGCTCGGCGCTGGTCCGGTCCTGCAGGGCTGTCCGGTGAGTAGATCGTCCGGTGGGATAGTGGTTCCGGGCTGCTATCTTCACTGGGGGCGCCTCTTCTCCGCGCTTCCGGCCCGGAATAGAGGCGTTGCCTTGACAATGACGCAGAAGTACGTTGGCAATGAATGTACCTCTGCGTCGTTGTCAAGGCAACGTGACTATTCTGGGTCCGGGCCCGAAGCGCTTAGAAGAGGCCTCCCCGGTGAAGATAGCAGCCCGGAACCACTATCCCACCGGACCACCTCCTCTCCGGACAGTCCTGCAGCACCGGACCAGCGCCGAGCGGAGGTGAGTACTGTACAGAACTAAAGGGGGTGGATGATGTCGAAGGCCGCAGTGGTCTTCAACCTGCGGCCCTCCGGAGGTTTCCCAACTACAACTCCCAGCAAGCCCGGACAGCCGATGGTTGCCCGGGCTTGCTGGGAGTTGTAGTTTTGAAACCTCTGGAGGTCCGCAGGTTGAAGACCACTGCGGGTGGAGAGTTCACTCGAGTATAAGCCGAGGGGGGTGTTTTCAGCACGAAAAATCGTGCTGAAAAACTCGGCTTATACTCGAGTATATACGGTAATTGTTTTTTCTAGTTTTCGTTGTAAATCATAATTTTTTTTCGTTTTCGCTTTACTTTTTTAGCCCCCTTTATTTTATTTAATTTTTGGGGCATTTAGATGTGCTGCCATGAATAATTGCGGTGGTCAGAGACCAGCTGAGGACAGGGACATCAGTAATGTGTATAATAAAGTAGGCCAAAAAAAAAATGCTGAGTTTCCCAAATTTACCAAAAATCCATAAATTTACAGAGGTCTTCTATCAGAAATTAAAGATACTTCAAATTGTAATTTGCAGAGGCATATGGCCAGGAAAATAATGTATATATTTAATGCAATTGTGAAGGACGATGTCATTGTAATTATACAATATGAGCTGGTTTTAGATGACAAATGACTGCAAAACTCTCCTTGTAATTCCAATGTCTCTGCATATGGAGGAAGACATGGATGGGAGCTATAATTTCAATAGGATGGAAAGGACTTTTTCGTTGCTGTAAACTGTAGAAGGCAATATGTAACCATGGATGTGGGATTACCTTTTTATATATGTGAAAAATCTTTAAATTTTTATGTAGGGGATGATGGGAGTTGTAATTTTTGAATTCCAGTTGTCCTTGCTTGCAATCACAGTGGTTGCAGCTGGTACTGGCATGGAGTCACTGAGACCATATGAATGGAAGAAAGAAAGTTTTGAAATATACAGTAGCTGCTCTAATTGGAGAAAATTAAGGTTAATTGAATTATGAGACCACAGCCAATTAAGGTCAAATAGGTAAAAGAACAACAAAGGAATGTAGGTCAAGTGGTTTGACCTTAAAGGGGTACTCCGCTGCTCAGCGTTTGAAACAAACTGTTCCGAATGCTGGAACCAGCCTCAGGAGCTTGTGACATCATAAACCCGCCCCTCATGACGTCACACCCCGCCCCTCAATGCAAGTCTATGGTAGGGGTCGTGACTTGCATATAGGGGGTGTGGCGTGATGTTATTAGGGGGCAGGGCTATGATGTCACAAGCTCCCGGCGCAGGCTCCAGCGTTCAGAACAGTTTGTTCCAAATGCTGAGCAGCAGAGTACCCCTTTTATTGGCTGTGGTTTCATTATTCAATTAAGGTCTTTCCCTCATATTTCCTGTTCTTCATTCATCTGTCTGCTGTGTGAGCGAAAAAAAATTATATATACAGATATATGATTTCTCTCTCTCTCTCTCTATATATATAGAGAGAGAGACATATAGATATATGGATAACTATATATATATATATATATATATATATATATATATATTGTGATAACTCGCTGTTGAAAATAGGTGCGGTTGCAGTATTGAGGTAAGGAGACAGCGTTTTTAAATCAAAGTCCAGTGTTTTATTCACACTTAAGCATACAGCAAGACAGTCTTTAATGTGGAACAAAAGGAAAACATAACAAAGTCCACCTATAATTCCTTGGTGTTTGTTCACACCTGAGATCGTGCCATGCGGCACTTAGCAAAGTATTTTCCTAGCCCCGAGCTAGACTGTTCAGTAGCTTCCACACTTGGAGCAAAACAGAGAGCAGAACTCCAGACACAGCTTTCTCTTGCACTGAGAGCTGCAAGTAGCAAATCCCCCTCAGCTGGTGAAACAGCCTAGCTTTGTGGCCAACAAAAGCCGGCCTGGATTGTGGGTAATGACCCCCACCCTGCAATTGGTCATTCCCAGTGATTTTAGACCATGCAGCTCATTTTATTTTAATGGGGGCCTGACTCCTGTGACACCCACCAAATAAAAAAAGGCGACACAGTCTAATATGCCCAGGCCTATTTTTGGTCTCAGTCTGTTCCCTACTTGACAGGCCCGCAACAAGTCTCAGTGGAAGGGAAGGGGGACTGTCTAGGGGGGAAGGTGACGAAACAGCAGCTGTTGGGGTAGTGGAGCAGGGTGGTTCCTATTTGATTATGGGTGAGGATGTTGATGGCACTTTATATGCATATGCACTTTAATGTTATGTAGTACTGTAGCAGGTTGAGGTACCTGCCTGAAACTTACAGGAGCAGGCCCAGCAATGTCTGGGAACACCAACAGACTATAACTGCATTGAGTAAATAATGAATTGCATATGATACTTTGAAACTCTTTATGACCCTTTGATAATAATTATATAGAGTGCTTGTTGTTATAATATTACTGAACCCCACGCTCCAATTGTTTTCATTGTAATGATGTTAAATAAACTTGGATTTTAATTCATTTAATTTTGGGTGTAAGCTCTACATTTTTTCAGTGTAAAATGTATGCAAGTAGAGTACTTTGTACTTAGAGTAAGGCCAGAAGGACATAGGCAGTTTAAATAAGAGATTAATATACGATAAAGTTATATGTCCAGGAGGACCTGCTTGTGTATTGAGATATATATATATATATATATATATGAACAATACGTGCGGGCGCATCCCGCAATGCGAACCCTAGCCTTGCCGGTAGCAGTAGATGACAGGGAAATGCGCTCACAGCCAGCACAGGCAGCCGGAGCGCAGACCGTAACAGTACCCCCCCCCTTGGTCTCCCCCTCCTTTTTCGGTTCAGACATTTTCTGAGAAGGTCATGATCCAGGATATTCTCCTCAGGCTCCCAAGATCTCTCCTCACTACCATAACCTTCCCAGTCAACCAAGAAAAATTGTTTACCTCTCACGGTCTTGGTGGCAAGAACCTGTTTGACCTTAAAGACATCAGAAGAGCCAGAGACTGGCGTGGGGACAAGATGCTTTTGTGAAAACCGGTTTATGACATGAGGCTTTAGGAGAGAAACATGGAAAGAATTAGGAATATGTAAAGTAGCAGGTAAACAGAGTTTGTCAGAGACAGGATAAATTTTTTCTAACACTTGAATGGGACTAAGATAGCAAGGACCAAGCTTGTAGAAGGGTGAATCTTGAACCGAATATAATTGGAGGAAAGCCAAACCTTGTCATCAGGAGAGAAGGTCGGAGGAGATCTTCTACTCCTATCAGCTTGTGCCTTCATGAGAGTGGAGGCTTGAGAAAGAGATTTTCAAGTTTGTTGGCAAATGATAGAGAAGTTCTGAACAAACTCATCAACATCTGGCACACCCGAAGAGATTGGAAGAGGAAGAGGGGAAAGGAGATGGAGTTCATAAACAACAAAAAAGGGAGAAGACCTTGTAGACTCAGAATCTTTATGATTATATGAGAACTCCACCCAAGGGAGAAGGTCAACCCAATCGTCCTGGCGAGCTCAAACAAAATGAAGATAAGTCTCTAAAATTTGATTAACCCTCTCCACCTGACCGTTAGACTGAGGGTGGTAGGCAGAGGAGAAGTCCAAATTTATGTCCAGACAGGTACAAAGAGCTCGCCAGAATTTTGAAACAAACTGAACTATGCGATCCAAAATTATATGCTGTGGAAGACCGTATAGACGAAAGATATGGAGCAAGAAGTACTTAGCCAGCTGTGGAGTAGATGGGAGGCCATGAGAAGGGATGAAATGTGCCATTTTGGAAAACCGTTCGACCACAACCCAAATGACCGTGTTATTACGGGAAGAAGGCAGATCGGTGATAAAATCCATAGTGATGTGGGACCAGAGAGTCTCCGGAATGGCCAAAGGCCGCAAGAGTCCAGCTGGTTTCTGCAGAAAAGTTTTGTTACAGGCACAAGTTTCACAGGAACGGACAAAATCTGAAACATCACGTTCAAGATGCGGCCACCAGTAATGCCGAGAAATAAGGAGTAAAGTCTTACATACACCAGGATGACCTGCCAACTGAGAAGAATGACCCCACTTCAGTACCTTGCGTCTCAATTGGGCGGGCACAAAGGATTTTCCAGGAGGCACTTGCAGAATTTCGGCTGGAGTGACAGAAATCAAGCAATCTGGAGGAATAATGTGCCTTGGTGTGGAGTCCAAACCTATGACATCAGAGGACGTGAAGAGAGCATCAGCTCTGATGTTCTTTTTATCTGGAAATTAATGTAGAAACTGAATCTAGAAAAGAACAAAGACCACCTTGCCTGGCGAGGATTCAATCGCGGTGAAGACTGCAAGTACACTCCCAGACGAAGGTGACGTACCCAAACGTATGTTGGAGTGGTGCTATCCCGGCTCCTGTCATTTAGCTATATAATTCTGGCACTGTTCTATTGGTCTGTATCCCATTCCATGTTTACATTATTTGTGTTTACATGCACGTATCACTTTTCCTCTAGCTAAGCACTTTTTCCTCACTTGAGGCATCATGATATGACTGTTATATACTTTCATGCGCAATAAGTGCATTGTAGCTATCCTTTGATTATACCATACTGTCCTATTTATGTTCACATGCTGCATCCTTTTATGGTTGCCATGGGATGCGACCTGTCTATATATATTACCATTAACTGTTAATGTGCAGGGCCAGTGATATCACCTTTTTGATGCTGTATTCCTCTCTGTCAGGATTCGGCAGGCTGGTGGTGGATCCTCTGTGTCAGTGAGGGATTGGCGTGGACCGTACCGGTGGACCGGTTCTAAGTCGCTACTGGTTTTCACCAGAGCCCGCTGCAAAGCGGGATGGTCTTGCTGCGGCGGTAGCAACCAGGTCGTGTCCACCGGTAGCGGCTCAACCTCACTGACTGCTGAGACAGGCGCGGTACAGAAGGACAAGGCAAGAGCAAGGTCGGATGTAGCAGAAGGTCAGGGCAGGCAGCAAGGGTCGTAGTCAGGGGCAACAGCAGAAGGTCTGGAACACAGGCTAGGAACATACACAAAACGCTTTCACTGGCACTGAGGCAACAAGATCCGGCCAGGACAGGAAGGGGAAGTGGGTTTAAATAAGCCTGGACACAGGTGCAGGTACTGATTGGGCCAGGCGCCAATCAATGGTGCACTGGCCCTATAAATCTCAGAGAGCTGGCGCGCGCGCGCCCTAGGGAGCGGGGCCGCGCGTGTCGGGACTGAGCGGACGGAGGACGGGGCAGGTGAGGAGACTGGGATGCGAGCAGCAAGAGAAATGTGGGATAAATTCACGATAGTAGTTAGCGAATCCCAGATAGTGTTGAATAGTCCGTAGGCTAAAAGGACGAGGCCAATCCAATACCGCAGACAATTTATCTGGATCCATTTGCAGGCCTTGATGAGAAACAATGTAGCCGAGAAACGCGAGACTTGATTTCTCGAATAGACATTTCTCCAGTTTGGCATAAAGATGATTCTTCGGAAGGCGTCGAAGAACCTGATGAACATGAATTCCATGCTCCTCTAAGTTGGTAGAGAAGATCAAGATGTCATTTAGGTATACGACAACACGGGTGTAGAGAAGATCTCGGAAAATGTCATTGACAAATTCCTGAAAAACGGCAGGAGCATTGCAGAGACCGAAGGGCATCACGAGATACTCAAAATGTCCATCACGAGTATTGTAGGCCATTTTCCATTCATCTCCCTCGTGGATACAAATGAGATTACAGTGGGGATCAAAAGTTTGGGCACCCCAGGTAAAAATTTGTATTAATGTGCATAAAGAAGCCAAGGAAAGATGGAAAAATCTCCAAAAGGCATCAAATTACAGATTAGATATTCTTATAATATGTCAACAAAAGTTAGATTTTATTTCCATCATCTACACTTTCAAAATAACAGAAAACAAAAAAATGGCATCTGCAAAAGTTTGGGCACCCTGCAGAGTTAATATCTTGTATTGCCCCCTTTGGCACGTATCACAGCTTATAAACGCGGTAAACACGGATGCCAGGCGAGGATATCTCCGTGTTCTAGCAGGTTCCCTCTCTAAGCGCAGGTCTTCCTGCCTCTCAGCAAAACGCACATCAATATGTGTGGCCAGGTGGATAAGTTCAGTCAGAGAAGAAGGAGGATCATGTGCAGCAAGGGCATATTTAATCCTGCTAGACCGACCTTTTTTTAATGTAACACACAAGGCCTCATCATTCCATGCTAGTTCTGAGGCGGAATTGTACTGCGCAGTCACCACAGAAGAATTTCCTTGACATAGGTTCAGCAAAGCTGTCTCAGCAGAAGAGGCATGTGCGGGTTCCTCAAAGACACTGTGGAATTCTGCCAGAAAAGCCGACAAGTTGGAAGCTACCAGATCACAGCAGTCCCAAAGAGGTGTAGCCCAGGCAAGGGCTTTTCTGGACAGTAGGCCAATAACAAAGGCCACCTTAGCACGTTCCGTGCGAAACTGTTCAGACATGAGCTCCAAATGCATGGAGCACTGTGTAACGAAGCCTCTGCATAACTTGGAATCACCGTCATATTTAGAGGGTAATGGTAGATGTAGCTGGGAGCCAGAAGACACTGCAGGAGCTGGAGGAGGGAGTGGGACAGGTTGTGGGTGCTGCTGCTGTTGCAAGGCCAAAAGCTGTTGCAACATAGCTGAAAGTTGAGAGAGTTGCTGTGCCTGTTTTACCAACTACTGCGACTCACGTACCACAATGGAGGGAAGATCTGTGACTTCAAGCAGGGGAACCTCAGCAGGATCCATGATCGGATATTACTGTAACACTCACTGTTCAGTAGACAGGAACACTCTGGGTAGTGGACCTGTGTGGCAGATGACACGGGCCATACCAGGGAGCGGAGGCTAAGGTGCCACTGGTTTTCACCAGAGCCCGCTGCAAAGCGAGATGGACTAGCTGCGGAAGGCGGCACCCAGGTCGCTACCCCTGGCACGGCTCGACCACACAGGCGGGTGAGGAGATTCGAGGTACAGAAGGAGAACAGCAACTCATAGTCAGGATAGCAGAACGTCTGGGCAGGCGGCACTGGTGCATAGTCAGGAACGAAGCAGGAGGTTAGAAGGCAGGCGGCACAGGAGAAAGATCAGGAACGAAGCAGGAGGTCAGTAACAAGGCAAGACAAAACACAGTAACGCTTTCTAAATGGCACAAGGCAACAAAGATCCAGCAGGGATGTGGGGGGAGGAGCAGGAATTTATAGAGGAGACACAGGTGAACACATAATTAAGGGCGTACTGGCCCTTTAAATCTTAAAGCTCCAGCGCGTGCGCCCTAGGAGATGGGGACACGCGCGCTGAAGGTAAGAGGCAGGAGAGGAGGTGGCAGAGGACCGGGGTGAGTGACAGACTGGGATTCGCATGCATCCCGCAATGCGAACCCCAGCCCTGCCGGCAGCAGTAGATGACAGGGAAATGCGCTCAGGCAGCCAGAGCGCAGACCGTAACAATATATTTGTCATAGATATATATATATATATATATATATATGTAATTTTTTTTCGCTCACACAGCAGACAGATGAATGGAGAACTGGAAATAGGAGGGAAATACCAGTGTATCTGTCATCAACAAAAACTTTTTATATAATGTAGATAATACCATTATATGTATATTTGTAATATACATTGGTTAAAAAATAAGAATACTTTTGTCCCTTCAGTTATTGTTTGTGTGTCTCTATGTGGAATACAGGAAGTGTGAATGGACAAACAGGGCTCCGTGCACTTAGGACAAGCAGGGCTCTGCACACTGAGCCTCTATGACATGCCCCTGGCTCACACAGCAGGATGATTGACAAGCCAGGAGCCTGCACAGAGCCCTGCTTCTCCTGCCTTCACTTCCTGTATTTGGACTCCTCACACAGACACACAGGCAATAGCTGGAGGGACAGCATTTTTTCACCCCAAAATGTACACATTTTTTAATCAATGTATTTTACAAATATAATGGTATTATCTACATTATATCAAAAGTTTTTCTTGGCGACAGGTTTACTTTAACTGAGAAATGAAACCACGGCCAATTAAGGTCAAACCACTTGACCTACATTCCTTTGATGTTCTATTACCTATTTGACCTTAATTGGCTGTGGTCTCATTATTCAATTAAGCTTAATTTGCTCCAATTAGAGCAGCTACTGTATATTTCAAAACTTTCTTTCTTCCATTCATACGGTCCCAGTGATTCCCTGCCGGCACCATCTGCAACCACTGTGATTGCAAGCAGGGACAACTGGAATTCAAGAATTACAACTCCCATCATCCCCTAGATAAAAATGTAAAGATTTTTCACATATATAAAAAGGCAATCCCACATCCCACATCCATGGTTGCATATTCCATTCTACAGCTTACAGCAAGAAAAAGTTCTTTCCATCCTACTGAAATTATAGCTCCCATTCATGTCTTCCTCCATATGCAGAGACATTGGAATTACAAGAAGAGTTTTGAAGTAATTTGTCTTTTAAAACCAGCTCATACTGTATAATTACAATGACATCGTCCTTCACAATTACATTAAATACATACATACATTATTGTCTTGGCCATCTGCCTCCGCAAATTACAATTTGAAGTATCTTTGATTTCTGTTAGAAGACCTCTGTAAATTTATTGATTTTTGGTAAATTAGGGAAACTCAGCCTTTTTTTTTGCCTACTGTATTATACATATTACTGATGTCCCTGTCCTCAGCTCATCTCTGACCCCCGCAATTATTTATGGCAGCACATCTTAATGCCCAAAAAAATAAAATAAAATAAATGGGGCTTAAAAGTAAACTGAAAATAAAAAAAATTATGATTTAGAATGAAAACTGGAAAAAAAAATGATGAAATGCACTCCTCATTCATTTTTAATATTGAGCACTGAATTTTCTGGTCCCTGCCCACTCCCGAAAATTGAAAGACAAAAAAAAAAAAAAAATATATATATATATAATTGTTAATTTTTAAACAGGGATCAATTTATGTGGGCGGGCAGGGGCCATATAAATGTAAAAATAACATATTTTTTATAATTATTTTTTTAATTAGCAATGTATTTTAATATTGTGTTTAATAAACTGTGTTTGTGTGTTTCACTTTTTTCTCAATTTTTTACATTTTTTAGGTAGTACTACTACTCCCAGCATGGAACAGACTGTTTCATGATGAGAGCTGTAGTACCTGTACTAATAGACAGATTGCCCCGGGTGTCACTCCTGACACCCAATACAATCATCCTATCTATTGCAGAGATGAAGCTGCTTTCTCCTGCGCTCACATCTCTGCACTATACTCTGGCCGGCCAGTGATGTGAATAGAATTCACATCACTTATTCATATTTCCCGCAGAGAGCTGTGATTGGCCAGATGGTTCCAGCCAATCACAGCTCTCTGTGGGAAATATGAATAATATGTATATATACGGCATATACTCATACTACAGTGGGACCAGAGAAGAGCGGCCAGCCGCCCACATCTATACGTTATACAGGACGATCGCAGTGGGTGTCAGGAGTGACACCCGCTGTGATCTTTCCTTACCTACAGGTACTACTCTCCCAACATGGAGCACACTCCGCTCCATTCTGGGAGCTGTAGTAACTGCATTAATAGATAGATTGCAACAGGTGTCAGAAGTGACACCCACTGTGATCTGTCTATTAATGCAGGTACTACAGCTCCCATCATGGAACAGAGTGTGCTCCATGTTGGGAGCAGTAGTACCTGCAGGTAAGGACAGATCACAGTGGGTCACTCTTGACATCCACTGCGATTGTCCTATCTATTGCAGAGATGCGAGCGCAGGAGAAAGCCACTCGCATCTATATATTATACAGGACGATGGCAGCGAGTGTCGCTATTGAAGAAATTCCTTATTTCGAATTGATTCAAAGTTCGGATTCGGTCCGAATCGAATTTTTCATGAAATTCGGAATGAATTCGACTTTGTCCGATACGAATCGCTCATCTCTAGTGTGGGGCAATAATCAAAAGTTGGCATCCATGTCTTGGCTAGTTAATGACTTACTCCATTTAAGAAGTATATTGTCCATCCATGAAGTCAAAGTTAAGATCATAGAAAAGTTAAAATATCTTGTAGTAGGCTTTGTCCTAACCAGTTAAGCTATAAAGGTGTTGATTACACCTCCCAAAATCAACAGCTTAACTGGTTAGGAGAAAGCCCACAACAAGATATTTTAGCTTTTCTGTGATCTATATTATCATTCCCCTACACTTCTACAGGTCGAATTGGAAGTAATGGCCAAGTTTTCGTTCACTTGCTGTAGGTTTTCAATAACACATCAGTGATTTCTAATAACCTTTTTAATTCACCAGAAACGTTTTTTTTTTTTTTGTAGCGTTTCTCAGCTCTGTGTGGACTTAACAAGTTACATAGAATACCTTTTATATGGAGGTGATCCAGCGAATCTTCAGTGCTCTGAACAACTAGTTTTAGTCTGGTAGATATATGTGCAGACACGACCTTGCCCCAAACCACTGTCTTTACCTACTTGTAAAATCCATCCTGAACTTACCTAGTTATCTAACAATTTTCTTGTCAATATTGACAATGGTCGTGATGACTAAAACATCATCAGTACCATCAGTGACAACCATCAATGACCACCATATGAGAAGTGCTGGTACGGTGCTTGACTGCAGAGTACTGTGCCCTGACGGGGGGGCCTACAAGTATTGGAAACTGTGTGCAATTTGCTCCTTGCTCAGGGGATAGTGGCTGTGAATGTTTAATAGATAAAGGTAATTGTGCTAGCTTGCAAATGTTCTTTTAGAGACTGTGGGGGAGATTTATCATTACACTTAGAGGTTTTTGCACGTGTGCCTAAGCACTTTTTTCTAGGTTTTTTGGGTATGCATAAAGTAGCTAACAGCCTTACCTAAGCAACTTTCAGTTTTCACTTTGCAGTAGTTGTGAATTAATAAAGTGTGAATATCACAAACCTCTTCAAAACGTTGCATGTCAAAGCCAAGTAAGAATGAAATAAGGCAACTGGACCCACAACTTTATCATTAGCTTCGTAAGAGATAACAAAAGAATATGAAAAGAAAGAGAAATCCATTTCTTAGTCTATTTCTAATATATGTCTTTTAAAAATATTGAAGGACATTTATCAATGTTTGCTTATGTATTCTTTTTTTTAGTAATTTTTTCCTTACTTTTTTTTGCTTATGTGTGACTTATTTATCAACTGGTTTCCGCCTGTTGATAATTTTCTTTCACGTAAGCAAATTTTCCTTTTTTACTTTGGTAGTAGCTTTTTCTGCTCCATGTTTGAGCTGGAGTAAATTTAGTCAATTTTTAACCCTGTTGCGACTTTTTTGCGACTGTCGCAGTTAATAAATACCTGACTACCCGTAGTCCATTTTAAAATTATTACTACGTAGTTAATTTTTGGAAAACTTGCTTTTCTCGCTTTCCAGTCAAAATGTCGCACGAAAAATCGCGTAGTCGCAGTTGCGACAATTTTGCAACAATTATAGTAAAGAAAACCTGACTAAACCCGTTGATAAATGTCCATAATTGTGATTTTCACTTATTTTGGCCATTATAATTCTGACTACTAGATGTCCCCATACAGGCTATTTTGCTTCCTATTCATTTCCTGGCTGAGTCATCTGTGTTCTCACAGCTTGCCATCTGGGTCCCTGCAGCAGGCAGTGAGAGACACAGAGGTAGGAAATAAAAGCTGACACAGTTTCTCTTGGACACGCTCCCTGCTAGGGAGAGGAATTCAGGAGACCTGAGCAGCACAACAAGGCTGTTATCTGGCCAGAACTAGAGACAACAAAGATAAAAATGACATGTACATGATCCTTATTACAGTGCTAGAAACATGTTTTTTTTTTTTCTTAATTTTCTTTGGTGACAGGTACGTTTTTACTTCAAATCCTTCATGATCTATATATATATATATATATATATATATATATATATATATATATATTATATTATTATATACTGCATATCTTATGGAATGCACCTGTGGGCCCATTTCAATATGTACGATGTTCCACTCACACCTTGAGAAATAGGAGGGAATTTACTAAGACCGGCATTTTATACGGCTGCTGGATTAATCCAATTCACTAACCCTGACAATGTTTTACAGTATCTCAATATGCCTATGCTGCTGCAATAAAAAAATAATACTCTACTTACCTCTCGCCACTCCCCTTGTGCCACTAGGATAAACCATTTTTTTGCCTTTATGGCATTGACCAAGCAGAATCAGGAATGTGATCATTTAATGGTTCTGACAATTCTGCATGTGACGATACCAAATTTGGTTTTTTTTATATTTATTTATAATAAAAAAAATTAGGTGAACTCTATTTTTTTTATTATGGGGAGGATTAATTTATGTTTTGAAAAACATTTTTATTTTTACTTTTTTTTTTTACTTTTTTTTTTTTTTTAACATTTTTTTTTTGTCCCTTTAGTAGATGTATATGAGCAATCTTTTGTTTTCGTACAGATCAAAGTAATAATAATGTATTGGGATTCTAAGGCAGCCTATAGCAATGGATATGTATAAGCAGCTATGGAGGCTTAGTATAGGCCTCAGGCCGCCATGACAATGTATCTGCTCCCCACAATATCATTGTGGGAAGAAGATACAGCCACTGCATCCCCAATGATGCTCTGATCCCAAGCCTTCTCCATACATCGGTTGCCGCAAATTAATGTACATGAATTTGCTGGAAGGAAATAATAGACACATACTTTTTAATCGAATCATGCACTGCAGTGGCTGCCCCCTTTTATGCTAAGGTTATTTTTTCCTCAAGCCCTATATTCAAACAGTTTTAGCCAAAACTAGTGCCTTATTGGCGGCACTTCTTGCACCCAGTTCATATGCACTCCAAGTACTATCTACCTAAGCCCCTGATCGGGCATTAACAATATGCTCAGTTCTTCTGTGCTCCAACATCTGCAACTGGGGCACTGCTGACACACCATGCCAAAAAGAAGGCAATTTTAACCCCTTTAGGACCAAGCCCATTTTCACTTTAAGGACCAGAGCGTTTTTTGCACATCTGACCACTGTCACTTTAAGCATTAATAACTCTTGGATGCTTTTACTTTTCATTCTGATTCCGAAATAGTTTTTTCGTGACATATTCTACTTTATGTTAGTGGTAAATTTACGTCGAATCTTCATTTTTTACACTTGCATGTTCTTGTAGACCCAGTTTTTGAATTTTTACAAGGGATAAAACGAGAGAAATCTTCCTAAAATTTGTAACCCTATTTCTCTCGAGTAAGGAAATACCTCATATGTGCATGTCAAGTGCGGGTGCACTAGAGGGCTCAGAATGAAAGGAGCGACAATGGGATTTTTGAGAGTGAGTTTTTCTGAAATGGTTTTTGGGGGGCATGTCACATTTAGGAAGCCCCTATGGTGCCAGGATAGCAAAAAAAAAAAAAAAAAAACATATGGCATACTATTTTGGAAACTACACCCCTCAAGGAACGTAACAAGAGGTACAGTGAACCTTAAATTTGTAACCCCATTTCTTCTGAGTATGAAAATACCCCATATGTGGATGTAAAGTGCTCTGCGGGCGAACTACAGGGCTCAGAAGAGAAGGAGCGTCATTGGGCTTTTGGAGAGAGAATTTGTTTGGAAGGGAAGTCGGGGACCATGTGCATTTACAAAGCCCCCATGCTACCAGAAGAGTGGACCCCCTCCACATGTGACCCTATTTCAAAAACTATACCCCTCATGGAATGTAACAAGGGGTGCAGTGAGCAATTACACCCCACTGGCGTTTGACAGATCTTTGGAACAGTGGGCTGTGAAAATGAAAAATTTAATTTTTCATTTCCATGGACCACTGTTCAAAAAATCTGTCAGACACCTGTGGGGTGTAAATGCTCATTGTACCCTTTATGACATTTAATGAGGGGTGTAGTTTCCAAAATGGGGTCACATGTGGGGTGGTCCACTGTTCTGGGACCATGGGAGCTTTGTAAAACGCACATGGCCTTCAATTCCAGCCAAATTCTCTCTCCAAAAACCAAATTTAGCTCCTTCCCTTCTGAGCCCTGTAGTTCGCCCACAGAGAACTTAACATCCATATATGGGGTATTTCCTTGTGAAAAAAAAAATTGGGGTAACACCAGCATTGGGGTCACATGTGGGTGTTTTTTTTTTGCATTTGTGTTAGAACCGCTGTAACCATCAGCCACCCCTGAGCAAATCACCAATCTAGGCCTCAAATGTTCGTGGTGCGCTCTCACTCCTGAGCGCCCACAGAGCACTTTACATCCACATATGGGGTATTTCCGTACTCAGCAGAAATTGCGTTAAAAATTTGGGGAGTCTTTTTTTCCTTTTACCTCTTGTGAAAATGAAAAATATGGGGAAAATAAAACATTTTTTACACCAACATGCTGGTGTAGACCCCAACTTTTCCTTTTCATACGGGGGAAAAGGAGAAAAAGCCCCCCAAAATTTGTAACGCAATTTGTCCTGAATAGGGAAATACCCCATATGTGGCCCTAAACTGTTGCCTTGAAATACGACAGGGCTCCAAAGTGAGAGAGCGCCATGTGCATTTAAAGGGGTACTCCGGTGAAAACCTTTTTTCTTTTAAATCAACTGGTGGCAGAAAGTTAAACATATTTGTAAATTACTTCTATTAAAAAAATCTTAACCCTTCCTGTACTTATTAGCTGCTGAATACTACAGAGGAAATTCTTTTCTTTTTGGAATGGTCTCTGATGACATCACGAGCACAGTTCTCTCTGCTGACGTTATTATAATAATAATAATGCTTTATTTATTGTTGTCCTTAGTGGGATTTGAACCCAAGTCCCCAGCACTGCAAGGCAGCAGTGCTAACCACTGAGCCACCATACTGCCCTTAGCATACATCTGCTATGCATGGTTGCTAAAATGGACAGAGATGTCAGCAGAGAGCACTGTGCTCGTTATGTCATCAGTGTTCCAAAAAGAAAGGAATTTCCTCTGTAGCATTCAGCAGCTAATAAGTACTGGAAGGATTAAGATTTTTTTTAATAGAAGTGATTTACAAATATGTTTAACTTTCTGCCACCAGTTGATTTAAAAGAAAAAAGGTTTTCACCGGAGTACGCCTTTAAGGCCTGAATTAGGGATTTGCATCGGGACAGACCTGGATGCAAGCATTGTACTTGCCTCTGCCACCAAATTATGCTACGACAGTGTTTCCCAAACAGAGTGCCTCCTGCTATTGCAAAACTCCTAGCATGCCTGGATAGTTAATGGCTGTCCGGCAATACTGGGAGTTGTAATTTTGTAACAGCTGGAGTCTCCATTTTGGAAACAGTGCTGTACAAGATGTTTTTCATTTTTATTGGGGGGGGGGGGATCATTGTAAGGGGGTGTAGTGTTTTTTATTTTGTGTTGTGTAGTGTAGTGTTTTTAGAGTACATGCACACGGTCAGGTTCACAGCAAGTTTCCCTCTGGGAGTTTGAGCTGCAGCAGAAAATTTTCGACCTCAAACCTCAGCTCAAACCTGAAGCGGGGAACTCACTGTAAATCCCCGCCTGTGTGAATGAACCCTGTACTTTTTGGGGGGAGTGGGGGGGGGGGGGGGGTTGCAAAACTACAACTCCCAGCATGCACTGACAGACCGTGCATTCTGGGAGTTGTAGTTTTGCCACAGCGTGAGGCACAATAGTGGGGAAACACTGAGTTAGGTTACAGACTAATTCAGTGTTTCCCCACCAGTGTGCCTCCATCTGTTGCAATGCTGGGAGTTGTAATTCGCCAACATCTGAAGGGCCAGATGTTGCAGAACTACAACTCCCAGCATGACTGACTGTCTAGGCATGCTGAGTTGAAGTTTTACAACATCTGGAGGGCCACAGTTTGGAGACCACTGCACAGTAGTCTCCAAACTGTGGCCCTCCAGATGTTGTAAAACTACAACTCCAAGCATGTACTGATAGCCGAAGGGCAAGCTTAGAGTTGTAGTTATGCAACAGCTGTAAGGGGCACAGTTTGGAACCCAGTGTAGTGGTCTCCAAACTGTGTCGCCCCCCCCCCAGATGTTGCAATACTACAGCTCCCAGCAAGCCCAGACTGTCCAAGCATGCTAAGAGTTGTAGTTAATCAACATCTGAAGTCATAGATGTTGCAGAACTACAACTCCCAGCATGCCTGACTGTCTGGGCATGCTAGAAATTCTAGTTTTGTAACATCTGGAGGGACACAGTTTGGAAACCACTGCACCTCCAGGTGTTGCAAAACTACAACTACCAGCATGCCCAGACTGTCCAGGCATGCTGGGAGTTTTAGTTCTTCAACATCTGAAGGGCCAGATGTTACAGAACTACAACTCCCAGCATGCCTTTGGTTGTCTGGGCATGCTGAGAGTAGTAGTTTTGCAACATTTGGTCTACAAAATGTGGACCTCCAGATGTTGCAAAACAACAACTCCTAGCATGCCAAGACAGCCAAAGGCTTTCTGGGTATGATGGGAGTTGTAGTTTTGATAACTTTTACAAGGCCACAGTGAAGATCACTCACCAACAATCTTCACTGCCGCCTGCCGTCTCCACCGCCTAGCCGCAACCGTCACAGCCGCAGCTCCTGATCACAGCTGCCCTGCCGCAGCCAATGATCACAGCTGCCCCACCGCAGCCGCTGATCACGCAGCCCCTGATCGCCGGTGCACACCGGTAAGCATCTCCCACAGCTCCCGCCACCTCCGGCTCTCAACTTTAACAGTCCCGCCCCCTTCCTGCCATTGGTCAGCCAGTCCTGACCAACCAATGGCAGGGGATAGGAGAAGGTGGCACCCCGGCCACCTCGCTCCTATCCTTCATGGTGATCAGGCTTTCTCTGACAACCCCGATCACCTTTATTTTCTGGGCGATCGGGTCACCAGAGACCTGATCAGCCTGGAAAAGCCATGATTCGCTGGTCAGAATTGACCGACGAATCACGGTGATAGATATCAGCAGCCATCCCGTTCCGATCATTGCCCCGTGTGCGGCAGTGACCGGAATTCCCATGGGCAAACAGGTACGCCCTTGGTCCTTAAGTACCAGTGAGCAAGGGCATACCTGTACGCCCTTCGTCCCCAACAGGTTAAAGTTTTTTCCAAATTGTAAGAATAATTTTTTTCACAAATGTTTTAAATTGCTAGAGAATAATATCACTGACCATTATTCTGTTTATATAACGTCAAGGATAGATATCAATGGCCAGCATTTTATTTTTAGCACTTCCTCATTTCACAACAGGAAACTATGTAGAAATGATCTCCTGAATACAGAGAACTGGGTAAATATAGGGATGTGTAGAACAGCAAAGACAGTGTTACATAGGTCAACTGTAACAACAAGGAAAGAATATGTCATTTTGACGGTGGCCAAATTGTCTACTGTTCACAAGGCCAAATTTTCAAGAAGTCGTAGAGGCCAATGTTCAGGAGCAGACATGTGGGGCTGCTTTTCAAAGGGGCATTTTATAACAATTTCTTTAAAAACAATACCATAAACATCCATAGGTTGTGTCTGGTATTGCTGCATAGTTCCGTTGAAGTGAATGGAAAAAATCTTCAATGTCACACAAGTGGACAAGTGTGATGCTGTTTTTGGACATCTTGAATAACTCTGTGTCAGTATTATTGATCTGATCTACGGTGGGACCTACCAAATAACGTCAGCATTATCTGATCTTGGTAGGACCTACCAAATATATGTCAGTATTATTAATGACACACGATATTGACCCATGTGTAGATCTCCTTAAATTTGTGAGAGGAGATTATGTACAGTGAGACCACTATTCATATTGTAAATCATCCCTGTGGGCAACTTCCTGAATATAGGATTAGTTCCCCCCCACGGGATGACCCCCACATGAATGTTGTGTCTCTCCCGCTATGGCGGGTGGTCATTACGTCATTGTAAAAATGAAACATAGACAGGCGCTCCATAGTGAAATACCACCAGCAGAAGAACCCAATACAGGAAAGATATTTGCTTACCGCAGGTGGTTGTGTGAACACACACACAACAATATGAGTGGGATGAATGGTTCCGTCTGCGGCCCTCCTGCTGTGCAAACATGAACAAATCGGGGACTTCTGTAAGGAGCTGCAGGTTTCAAATTATGGCACTGACAGGAACAACCCCAGGTAGGATATACGATTTAATCTAAAACAATGTAACAATGCAACACGTTTCACTGCGCATATGCTGCTTCATCAGGCCTGGGCAGCAGGGAGAAGGTGGGGCCCTTGCTCCTTACATGACAGTGCGCTCAGTCTATCACCGTCCGAGGAGGGACATCGCTGCGGCGAGCGATATGCTGACTGCAGTGTGACGTTCCAAGCCTAAGAAGCAGGAAGCCGAGCAGCGCCGGAGGAACAGGACGCCAATATTGGCGCAACGGGGGACGTAGGAAGGTGATTTAAATTATTATTTTTTTTTTTTAGTTTTTGCAGCCCTGGAACAAGGGATGGTAAAAGTTTTGTGCCGCATTTCTTCTTTAAAGGGGCAGTTCATATAAGGGGCAGTTCTTTAAAGGGGTACTCCGGCGCTTTGACATCTTATCCCCTATCCAAAGTATAGGGGATAAGATGCCTGATCGCGGGGGTCCTGCCGCTGGGGCCCCCCGTAATCTTGCACGCAGCACCCCAGTTAAAATCAGTCCCCTTTGGATAGGGGATAAGATGTCAAAGCACCGGAGTACCCCTTTAAGAGATAAGGATAAAGTGGGAAAACCATGGTTTAGTTTTCAGAGTAATACAAGCACAGGGATGGGTTTTGAAGCATATGGGCATATATCAGGATAACATTTTTCCCCAAAAGGGTTGTATCTTAAAGCATTATTGTCATTTTAACAAAAGATTCACTCCCCAGCTTGGCGCTTAGTCTATCTCATATGTCTATGGAGCCAGACTCCTTCAATCCGATGAACTAAGCGCCAATTTGGGAATTGAAGCATGCTGCCACACACTTCACCCAGCTATTTCTAGGCATTTAGAGAGAAAGATTATACTGTTCTATAGTGTAGCCACTAAGGGGAGATGTGTGGAAATATGTATCAATAATATACAGAAAAATGTTACTGTTTCTGTATTCATATACAGTAAATAAAAAGTAGATACAATAAAAGCGTATGATGTGTGTATCCAATCAGACTAGTTATGTTCTTTTATAGTAGAAAAATAAATATATGTATTGTGAAATAGATGCATAAAAAGATATAAAATATATATAGGAGCTCCTGCGAGGGCCTTGCAGCTAGCTACTATATATTTTTTATGTATCTAGTTCACAATAAATATAGCTATTCTTCTACTAACTAAAAGAACATAACTAGTCTGATTGGATACATACCACATACTATTTTATTGTATCTACTTTTTATATACTATACATACTGTAACATTTTTATTGGATATTATTGATACATATTTCCACATATCTAGGGACGTGCACACATAGGGTCAAAACGGGGCTCCAGCCCCGGCCCATCTAATCCTTCTGCCCTCTGGTGCCCTAACAACTTGTCAGGTATCCTCCCCCTCTGCTAGGCTGGCTCCCCCCCCCCCCCCCTCTGCTGGGCTGGCTCCTCCCCCTCTGCTGGACTGGCCCCTCCCCATCTGCTAGACTGGCTCCTCCTCCTCTGCTGGGTGCTGGGCTGACTCCTCCTCCTGATACATGGAGCTAAAGGCCACCACAGCACTACACAGTGGGGGATGGGCAGGAGCTCATTGTTGAGGCTTCAGGTGGTAAGTACTGTACATACCTTGGTAAAGCCTCCATATTCTAACACTCCCAATAGCCTCTGTCCTCCCTCCTCAGCCTCCATATCCTCCAATGCCAGTGATTCCTAACCAGTGTTCCTCCATCTGTTGCAAAACTACAACTCCCAGCATGCCTTTGCCTGACTAAGCATGCTGGGAGTTGTAGTTTTGCAACAGTTGGAGGCATGGTAGTTGGAAAACACTATTCCATGCCCCTCACCCCTCTTAGCCTCCATATCCTTCTTCTCCTGAGGCTCCACACCCTCACCCCATTAGCCTCTATGTCATCTTTCCTCCTTAGCCTCCATATTATCCCTTGTCCTCAGCCTCCATGCCCTCACACCCTTTAGCCTCTATGTCCGTGTTTCCCAACCAGGGTGACTACAGCTGTGGCAAAACTACAACTCCCAGCATGCCCAGACAAAGGATGTCCGGGCATGCCGGGGGCACCCTGGTTGGGAAACACTGCTTTATGGGGGGAGATTTATCAAAACCTGTGGAGAGGCAAAGTTGCCAAATTGCCCGTAGCAACCAATCAGATGTTTATCAAAAAGTTCCATCAAAACAAAAATGGTTCCGATAAAAACTACAGATCACAGCCAAAAAATCATCCCTCATACATCACCATATGCAGAAAAATAAAAGCGTTATAGGGGTCAGTAGAGGACAATTTTAAGCATACTAATTTTCTTACAAAAAAGTTATACTTTTTTAAAAGTAGAATAAAACAAAACCTATATAAATCAGGTATCATTGTAATAGTGTGAATGAGGGAGCCGGAAGAAGTGTGTAATGCGAAACATTGCTCTGTCAGACTGTACGTGATTTTCACTGCACCCATCCCTGCCAATAAAGAAGCCGTGGATCACAGTGAGTTGCCGTCTGCTTCACTTCTATTGCTTATATACCACAAGTCTACCACTTATGGGACTGAGCACCGCTTTATAGGCTGCAGGAGAATAGCGGTAGCAGTGCATCACCGGGGGATTTGTAGCCTATCAACAAGCAGGCGTAGGTGATAGTGCCAGCTGAACTTTTTCAGTATAATAGTATGAACCAACAGAATAAAGATAACATGGCATTTTTACCAGACAGTGCACTGCATAGAAACAGAAGCCCCGAAAAGTTGCTAAGTGGCATTTTTTGTTTTTGTTTTTTATTTTGCCCCATAAATAATTTTTGTTGGGTGTTAACATAGATTTTGTGGAAAAATTAGGGATGTCATTACAAAATACATATGATAGAGCAAAAAACAAGCCTGATATGGGTTTAAAGGTGGAAAGTCGAGGGTTATGGTTATTAGAGGGTGAGGAGGAAAAAAAAGTGCAAAAATAAAAAATCTCTTAAGGGGTTAAAATGGTATTTTCTCAGTCATGCAAAGCAAACAACTAACCTTTTTTTTTTTTATAATTATGGTAGTGCCCTTTTTTTTACTTTAGCACCCCTCCCCATCCCAAATGTCTATGCAGGTCCCTGCACACATCTTCCCTTAGTGGCTTCACTAGAGAACAGTATAATCTTTCCATCTATTTGCACTTCATGCTGTATAGGGTACACAGCCTTAGTTTTTATACCAGTTCTTGTGTAGTTATATCTTCGCCATTGTAGAGCTACCTATTGTATCTTATATTCTATATTTTTATATATTCTATATCTGCATTTGACAGAACCCTCTCCCAACAGGAAGTATAATGGGTTCTTTACCAACTTTTGATCATTATATATTAGTTTATTTGGAGAAGCCATGAGAGTATATCAGTATAAAGTCAACTTCATCCTGTGTGAGAACATCTGCAAAAAAATTTTTAGCAAAAAGTCAGTAAAACTGTGCAAATCATGCAGTGATAAAAAATTTCTAAATCCAATCCATAGGGCTTTCCAGGGACAGATTTTTTTTTTTTTTTAACCAAAATAAAAAAATTATCCATACCCAACTGCCCAAATCCCCAGCTGTTGCCATTCCAGCTGTGCCTGCTCCACATCCCCTCTGTTTCTTCCTGCATCCCATAACATGCTGCCCCCCCAGGAACTGCCCACTCAGCCAATCAGCAATCTCAGTAGTCATGCTCAGCACTCCTGGCATCATGGCTTTCATCAATGAGCGGTGAGGCCAAGAGTACAAAGCCACTGAATCACTGTAGCGGTCATTTTTTTTTACATGGATAAACCCTTTAATTAAAAAATCCTCCATTTATTTCATTCACAATGACCCTGATTTAATTTTAGAGTTGGGTTTTCTCTTTAGTTAAATTTCCTAAATTTGCTGTTTTTCACTATTTACTATATTGCCTCACATTGGTGGTGCACACTTAATTTTGTGTGATGGAAAAACCCGACCAAGTGCATTTCTTGTCATTCGACGATGAGAGATTCCTAAGGAGCCTTGAACAAAGTAAGTAAAGGCCAAAAAACAACAACATAAAGAGAGAACTGTTCACCAGGGTTTTAGGAACTTTTCCACAATACTGTAAAGATCGTCAGCAATAAACAGACAAACACCCTACAGCAACCTGTAGGTGAAGGTGCACATACTAAATGCTGCACCAAAACTAGAAAAATAGTGCACCAAACACACAAAATACAAAAAATATATATCTTTATTGAATATACTCAAATGTTTTTTGAGTTTTTTGTTCTATCTTTACTTTATGCACTTTATGCATGTTTACTATAAATCTTTGCCTGGCATGCTCAATTATAGTACCCTATGTCCATTATATATGGGTCTAGTCTTCATATCTACTCTCTG
The DNA here is from genome assembly GCF_029499605.1 of Hyla sarda. NCBI lineage: Eukaryota > Metazoa > Chordata > Amphibia > Anura > Hylidae > Hyla > Hyla sarda. The sequence goes on from NC_079195.1 coordinate 183,345,682, forward strand.
TATGTGCTCTGGTGCCTTTGTATTATGTCTATTGTTGTATGTTTTTTAACTTTTGAGTATATTCAAGAAAGATATATATATTTTGTAGAGCACAAAGTAGATACTTTGATGGCACTCATCTATTAAAATGTAAACTTTACTCTTTCATGTTAAAATATTCTGGCTCATATCTGGACAGGAACAAAAACCGCAGCAGCCGAGGCTGCACAAAATAATGGCTGCATTCATAAAAAAGTTCCTTCACATTTTCTCTTCCAGTTCCTAGAGCTTCAGCTAAATGTCCTGTGTTCTCCTCCACTCCTTCACTAGTTTCTGTAACACTCATGTTTCAGAAGACAGGAACTCCGGTAGATGTGAATCTGCTGGACCTGTGTAGCATATGACTCGTACCGTACCAGTTAGCGGAGTCTAAGGTGCCGTTGGTTTTCACCAGAGCCCGCCGCAAAGCGGGATGGACTTGCTGTTGCAGGCGGCACCCAGGTCGCTACCCCTGGCACTGCTTGACCACACAGGCGGCTGAGGAGATGCGAGGCACAGGAGGGATAAGGCAGCTCGTAGTCAGGATAGCAGAAGGTCAAGGCAGGCGGCAAAGAAGCGTAGTCAGGACCTAGCAGGAGGTCAGTAGGCAGGTGGCAGAGGAGCAAGGTCAAGTCACAGAGCAAAGGATCAGATACACGGTATGGCAACTCTCAGGAATGCTTTCTCTCAACATAAAAATGCATGCATCACATCATATGAAGCATTATTTATTTATTATGAATAAAAAGACATTTAGATGTATAATTAGAGTTACTAATTTAATAAATTGAAATTTAATAAATAAAAACTACTAATAATATCATTACAATACCTAAGTTGGAAAAGTGCAAAATGATTTTCTAACCAGGTTTTACTTGGTGAGATTACAATGTTAAATGTGTTTTTACAGAAAGATGGAGGATTAATCTGGTTGGATTTGGTATTTTGGCGCACATTCTAGTTTGACACACAACCCTTTAAAAACCAGTCGGGAATACAATAGTAAATTGGAAGCAATGTTTCAATCACTACTGTGGATGGGTCCCCCTGACTGCTGGGACCAATTCCGCCCACTCACCCCCCCCCCCCCCTGTTCTCCTGCCAGGCACCCTGGTGTTCTGAAGTTTTTTTCCCCAGAATAAAGGCTCTTCTTTCGCTCATAGCGGGCGTGGTTGACATGCCCCTTCCATGTATCTGTACAGGAGAGGGGGGATGTTGACCACAGCTTTGTGCGGTGGTCGTCAGTAATCCGGCACAGAACTGAGGTCGCTCCATGCATGTGAAGAGCTGGGGTGCCGGGCAGGAGATCCCAAGGGGTCCCAGTGGTTGGACCCCCCGCCATCACAGGACCTTCTAGAAGGGGAGCAGTAGATAATACTTATATTAATAGTTCTATGGTGCATGGTAGAAGACTGTCACATGACAGATATTTATAGAACCATTTAATAATAGGTTACATATGGTTATGTATGTTGTAACCATTTTATATACATTCTCACACCTTTACTGACCTTCACATCTTAACATTCAACCAAGATCAGCTTGTGAAGATCTGATAACTTCACTTTACAAGCCTGCATAGTTCCTTGGTAGAGTGCCAGGTTCACAAGTCTGAAATCTGCTTAGGAAGATATATTTAACAATGTTTCCAATTCTTTCAAAATAAAATTGTGCTGGCCTCTCAATGAACAGGTCAATGGACTAGGTCAGAATCTTTTACCTTAAGAGAAATCATAGCGTTAGGCTCAATGATGAGAAAAGATGGCTTAACACCAGAACTGTGGCATCAAACGTATAACATCCAGGGACTGTGGCACTAAATCACTGAACACAAGGGACTTATACACTAAACCAGTGAAAACTGTGTAATGTGTCACAAAACCATTAACCTCATAGGACCATAGCATTAAATTGCTTGATACCATATCCTGCGACATTGAAACACTGAACATTGGCGACTGGGGTAGCAAACAAACTACAGGAACTATTGCCCTAAATCAATAGAAATCATTTACTGTTACATTGAACAACTAACTGTATACAGTGGCTCCAATGGCAAAATGCCCTTTTGGTATTGATTTCTGGCTCCTGGAAGATATCCAGCAGTGATTCTCTTCTTCACACTGTGTTCTGGGCTATTACATGTGAGGGCAGTGATGTCCTGAAGCCAACACTTTTGTGGCTGCAGTCAGTGACGTAGCGCCCTCCTTGTCTGTCAATAATGCCTGCCGAAAATAACCATTATTTTCCTCTGGTTTGCACTAACAGCCTGATATAACATGAACACAGTAGGAATGATTATTTATTGGCCAATAGTATGGTACTAGTGGTTTTATAGGGTAAAATCTGAAGACAGGTTCCCTTTAAATACCCTTGAGTGAACTTTTGGTCATTCCTCACATAACGCCTATTAAAAATCCAAATAGCCTTCTGTTTGTTTGGTTTTCTCATTTTGGTTGGTCATAAAGAGGTTGCAGCCAATAATGTAGGATTTACAGCATTCTTTTTACCTATTACTCTATCACTTAGAGTGGAACAATGATAAATGTTTATCTATTTCTCATAAATCACACAAAGGGTTTTCAGCCACCTTCATTTTCATAAAAACTTACATTGTGAGTCCAAAGTACTTGGTAAAGCCAAACACGTGCCTGTCTAGGGTAAACTGCAGAGGTGCTAAGGATACAAACATGGCAGAACGGTTTGAGTCATTCATATGCTGTGGTCTAGTGTTGTACTGGGGTTACTTGTGCCCAGCAGAGGATACAATTCTGAGGGGCCATTCTCCATCTATACTGAATGTGTGCAAGTCCACTATTAAATCAATAAAATTGGAAATTTTCCTATCCTTGGTGATGGAAAATTTGGATTTTATTAAAGGGGTACTCCGGTTGAAAACTTTTTTATTTTTTATTTTTTTTTATGAACTGGTGCCAGAAAGTTAAACAGATTTGTAAATTACTTCTATTTAAAAAAATCTTTACCCTTACTGTACTTTTTAGAAGCTGTAAGCTACAGTGGAAATTCTTTTTGAATTTCTTTTTTATCTTGTCCACAGTTGCTCTCTGCTGAAACCTGATGTCCGTATCAGGAACTGTCCAGAGCAGGAGAAAATCCCCATAGCAAACGTATGCTGCTCTGGACAGTTCCTGGAAAGAGGTGTCAGTAGAGAGCACTATGGACAAGACAAAAAGAACAGAATTTCCTCGGTAGCATACAGCTGCTAAAAAGTAAAGGAAGGGTAAAGACTTTCTGGCAACGGTTGACTTATAAAGACCTAAAAAAAAAAAATTTCCCACCAGAGTACCCCTTTAAAGATAAGACGCGAGTATTATGTTTTTAACTTCTTTTACTGAACTCAGCAGCAAATAATGTATGTATTAGAGAAAAAACTTTACATATAAAGTGCAATCAAACATAGTATCCAGGATGCAACCTAGTATGCTGCACTATTACAATAACCAGTTCACAGCATATGCCATGTCGGTAACTGTTGTCCAGGTAACTTCCTTCTTCTTTGCAGTGAACTGTTAGATGAGAATATCAAACTTGAGCGAAGAATTCATAGGAATGAAGAAACTTCAGGGAAGAGTGGAGAAAAATGACTTTCCATGTAATCCAACTAGAAATGGACCAATAAGATGATTCTTAAAGAGACATCATTGTTGAGCTGTTGAAATAAAGAGAAAAATAGAAGTATTATAGGGATGGGTCTAAAGGGGGGATAATACTCGCATCTTGTCTTTGATAAAATCCAAATTTTCCATCACCAAGGATAGGAAAATTTCCAATTTTAAGGCAAGACAAGACGCTCCTATTATGCTAGTTTAAAGCTAGGCGTATATAAACAACAGAAAAAAAATATAAACATTAATATTAAATCATAATAGAATCATAGAGACATGGGATTTAGGTTTAAAATGAAAGGTTTTAAAAGTAGAATCAGAGGACAAGTGGCAGCTTGCAATAAATCAGAGAGAGAAGCTCCTGATTGGAATAGTTTGGTAGAAACAGCTCCTCTGGTAGAATGAGCTCCAAATTTGGAGGTATCACTGCCAGCCATATCCATGGTATGTCTAACCCATCTAGCGAGTGTGGGTGAAGAAACAAGAGCATGAGGTTTGCAGAAAGAAATGAGTAGTTGGGAAGAAGGCGGAAGTCTAAGGGATTCAATTCTGGATTCATAAGAATGAAGGCAACGAACCACACAGAGTTTATCGTGATGTGGAAAAGAGGGATAAAAGACTGAATTTAGATTTGTTTTGGTACGACGGAAGATAGAGAAGAGAACTCCTTGAGAAGTAAATTGTCTGCGTGATATATCAAGAGATCTGATCTGACATCACAAATGCGTTTAACTTAAATAAGACAGAAAAGAACTGTGAGTTTAAAGGAGAGAAGTTTTAGAGATAATGAATCATTATTATCCCAAGAAGTGAACATATTTAAAATAATGAATATTAGGATAACGTATGTTTATTTCAGTATAGAATGTATAAAGTTAGTATACTTGTGAACTGTGAATCATTATTTATTTATTTATTTGTTCCAGCCCAAAGAACCTGCTACCAACACTCTTTAGTCATAATTCTTCACCAATGATACCTATTTCAAATGCACACACCACTTTAATCATTCAGAGATACTGTATAAAGCTTTAGACATACACAGAATATAGTGTATACACCTTTTTGTATGACATCACTTAAAGTGTAGCTCCCACCATCCTTTTATTTTTTTTCTGTCCCTGCCTATTGCCCATCTATCCCTAACCCCCTCCCTGCCTTTAATTATTTTTTTTTCCATCCTATTAATGCCTTTTTGTCTGCCTGGTAGTGTGCTCACTACCAGGCAGACTTCTCCAGCAGGCGCGACGTCACTGATGCCTGCTGGTGAGGGACTTCCGCCCTTAGTTCACCTAAGGGTGCCTCCTGCTGTTTCACCACTACAACTCCCAGCTTGCCCTGACATCTATTGGCCATCAGGGCATGCTGGGAGTTGTAGTGGTGAAACAGCTTGAGGCACCCTGTGGTGGAAGCAATAAACTTCATGGCCGCGGCACTACCCCTGCAGCTACCCCCCCCCCCCCAAGCAATAAACTTCATGGCCGCGGCGCTACCCCTGCACCCGCAGCTACCCCCCCAAGCAATAAACTTCATGGCTGCGGCGCTAAAAATCCCCCCCCCCCCCACCCGAAACAGACATACCGAGTCCTGAGTCCTTAGCAGCGGGAGGCGGGGCCGGCATTTGAGGCCAGGCAGCCAATGCGCTCTCAGCGCTCGCTCCCGCCTGTCTGATTGACAGGCAGGGAGCGAGCGCAGTCAAAATGAATTCGGACCAATTGCCTGGCCGGCATCGGTCCGAATTCAGGCGTGACGTCACGCCAGGCTGCAGCCAGCCACAAGGAGGGAGACCCCTAGTGGCCAGTTTTCAAACGTTAATTTCACCCTGATAATCTGATAATAAAAAAATAAATTATGAAAATATATTACAGATATGTTGTAGTACATAAGTACTACAACATATCAAAAAATTTAGTTGGTGACAGTTCCCATTTAAAGATACATGTATAGATATACCATTTTCTAATTTTTGAAGAATATAACAACGAAACAATAAAACAAAAATATTTACTCATTATACATAAACACCCTAGGGTAGAAGACTACATTTTTAATACTTCATTCCAAATCATTTATATATACACTTTCACTTTGTCTGTTTTACTTTACCATTTATTTTATAACGTATACAAATATAGAATTATCTACATACATGTCGCAATAACATTTCCAATTTCAAATATACTGTTTCCACTTACCATTAGTAGAATTTCCCACCTGTTTCACATATCCCATTTGTGCTATTTGGATGTGACACCTTCTAACAGGGGAGGAGTTACTGGTATATACTCCACCAAATGATCCCCAGAGACATTACATATGTTTAGCTGCTGAAGAAAGGTCCTAAGGGGAACCTGAAACACATCCAGCTTCAACCACAAACAATCCAAGTGCCACATCAACCTTTTCCACAAGAATACAACGGAGAACCGCTGCAGTATCGACGGACTGAGCCCACTGCTGCCGCTACACATCTGAGACGGCCGAGTCTCCAGCAGCGCACCCTCTGCCCAGGGACTGGGACTCGTCCGGTGATCAGCACAATCTACATAAGGTACCCATTCTGACTACACTTTTAAAGCGCAGTTCTTATTGAACTTAACACTGCCGCTGCACAATTGGGAGATGGGTGTCTCCAACAGCGAGCCCTCTGCAATGAGGATCCAGATTTGTTACATTCTACAATTGCCACTAACTAACTTTGCACAAATCGCTGCATTCTTTATTCAAGACATTTACTATTTATTCTAACTGGATACAAAATAATTGTGGAAATAGCGAACCAAGACTATCAGAGAAATCACTGCATTTTTACAAATCGCTAAACCATTTCTTTCATTCCTATAGATGTGTGGACACTTATTTAAAGGATTATTTTATGTGTTTTAAAAGCCATATTTTATTGTATTAACCCTTTTTATTTGCCATGATTTTAATTTTATGGTATTAACCATTGAACAACCATTTTGTGTTTCTGTTGATTCACAAGGGCCCTGTGATTTACAGTTCACAAGTATACTAACTTTATACATTATATACTGAAATAAACATACATTATCCTAATATTCACTACTCTGAGCCCCAATTTCTGTATTCTATTTCACATTTTTTTGCACCGTGGGTATAGGTGTTATTTGGGCAACTCGAGTCTCAGGTTGCCAGGTCAATAGAAGCCTCTCTACCACTCTTTTTTCATATTTAAAATGATATTCATATCCCAAGTGGAACTGTATTTAGGTAGAGGAGGACGTCGGAAACTAATGCCTTTAAGTAATTGACAGATTAAAGGATGTTTGCCGATGGGAATAGAATCAATAGGGAAATGTTTAGAAGAAATTGCTAAACGATAAAGGTTAATAGTCCTGTAGGCTTTACCAGAGTCATAAGATGCTGAAAGGAAATTTAAGATGTGAGAGATAGGTGCTCGTAAGGGATCCAAATGCCATCGATCGCCCCAATAAATCCAAAGTCTCCAGGCCGATGGGTAAGCTAATCTGGTACCCAGGGCCCCGGCATCGGAAAGGATGTCTTTAGTTGATTGAGAAAATTGAAGGTCAGGTCTAGTTGACCTGAGATCAACTAAGCGTCTAGATGTAATTGATCAGATAGAATTAAAGGATGACAATTCCCCTGAGGGTCCAGAAGAAGAATCGGGAAGGATGGAAGAATTTGTGGAAAATCTATGAGAAGATGTAAGATTTGAGGAAACCAAGACTGGGTTGGCCAAAACGGGGTAATTAGAACCATTGTGGCTTTATGAGTTGAGGTCTGGAAGAGAACCCGAGGAATGAGGTTGAAAGGGGGAAAGGCGTAAAGTAACTTCTGAGGCCAGAATTGAAGGAAGGCGTCTGCACCCAAAGCCTCTGGATCTGGACGCCAACTGAAGAAAAGAGGAAGTTGAGTGTTGAGGCGGGAAATTAATAGGTCCATATGAAGAGGGCCCCATAATGTATTGATCATTTGAAAGATTGGAGGATGAAGTTTCCAATCACTGGCATCCGTCAGGTAGCGAGAGTACCAATCCGCTATAGAGTTGGAAATTCCAGGAAGGTATTCCGCATTCAGAACAATGTTCCTGTACAGACAAAAATGCCAGAAATCCTTGACAAAATCTGCAAGAAATTTGGAAGTCGTACCTCCCAAATGATTGATGTATTGGACAGCGGATATGTTGTCCATGCAAAGGAGGATACAACAATGGGAGGAATTTTTTGCAAAACTCTCTTATTCATTTGTCTAATGAATTTGTCCCCAAATAACATGCCTTTGGTAGGATTGGGAGGTTTAGTAGAGGCGAGGTTAGTTAATTGGTGGTTAATTTTCATTAATATAGAGCATTTCCACACAGTAGAAATTGCCGAGTTGGCATTGCCGAAGAGGCAATCAGCTCTTTGAGCCCAACCCCTAAGGGTTCCAGTGTCAACTGGTTTGTTGCTATTAGTAGCCTCCTCGGCTAGTTCCTGGCAAGCTTTGAAGCTTCTATCGACTCCCTTTTTGGGGTTTTTACCCATCTTAAATATTAATTTTGTCAGAAGAGGGTCGAGGGCATTCAGCTTTTGGTTTGTTACGTGTAGCCCTGTCTAAACTTTTATTGACCCATATGGATAGATATTCTGCCACTTTAGGATCAGGAAGCCATTCACCAGAGCGGGGATGGCAAATTAAAGAGGGGTCGAAAAAGGGATCACCTGAATCACCCACAATAGTGTCTTGCTGTATAACAGGGTCATCATGGTCATCACCGCTTTCCTCAGAGACGTACAAAATATCCTCTACATCTTCAATTTCTGAATCCAAGGATTCATCAGAGGAAGAGTCTCTGTAGGAGTCAGGTTTCGCCCAAAAGGCGGATTTCAGAGCCCTAATAGTCTGGACTTCCTCGCGGGCTGAGGGGAAGACATGTGGTGGGTTGGAACCACTAGTAGGATGAGAGTCAATTTTTTGAGGCTTAGCAGAGTCTTGGCGGACTCCTGAAGGGTGTTTCATAACTTTAGAGGAGTATGGGCCGTCAGATGTGTGATGTTTTTTAGATTTTGCCTTGCCTGGACCTTTAAGTCCCTTGGCGAGGTCAGAGACAGATTCTTTAGGAGACCAATACTGGTATGATGGGGTAAAGGGGAGTAAAGACCCAGCATCTTGAGGATTAGTGTGTTGCAAAGCCATAGAGACTGATTTTGTAATTGACTCTTGCAGAACAGAAACTGCAGACTGTACTGCAGAGTGGACCGATCTAGATATAGAATCATCCACCACATAGTAGGAGGAAAAACGTATCTATACTGTGTAAAAAATCAATTAAGGTAAATAATATATATATATATATATATATATATATATATAGGTCTAGGGAGATATGTATATAAATAAATAGATGATGTAAATTTAAGTAAGTAATTAATTAAATAATTAGATGTAAATTAATTAATAAATAATGAAATAAATAAATAAATAATATATAAAATAATATATTAACCTCTTAAGGGCTGACTTAGAGTCATTAAGGACTGAAGGCTTATGGGTACACCCGTGGGAATTTCGGTCCCCCCCGCTAGCTGGTCGGGGAGCGAACCGGGATGCCTGCTGAAATCATTGAAGTCACATCGCCGAGGGGGGTCCTGAGACCCCCCACGTTGGCGATCGCCGCAAATCACCGGTCAATGCAGACCGGCAATCTGCGGTGATTCCGGGTCAAACGGGTCTCTGGCGACCCAGAAAATAAGGGGGATCGGGGCTGTCCAAGACACCCCCGATCCCCCTGAAGGAATAGGAGTGAAGTGGAAGGGGTACCACCCCTCCTATCCCTGCTATTGGTGGGTCAGAAGCGAACGACCAATAGCAGATTGGGGGCAGGGGGGTTAAAGTTTGGTTCGCCCGTTCTGCCCACCTACAGTAGTCCGGGCAGAACGGGGGGACCGACGGTGATCAGCGGCGGTGACCACACACCCACCGGCGGCGGCAGCGGGCGACGATCGAGGGGCGGCGTTGACGTGCGACTGGCTCCCTGCTGCAGACTACGGAAGCCGGTGAGTTGCCTAGCAACATCTGGAGGGCTACAGTTTGAGACCACAATATAGTGGTCTCTAAACTGTAGCCCTCCAGATGTTGCAAAACTACAACTCCCAGCATGCCCAGACAGCTGTTTGCTGTTTAGGCATGCTGGGATTTGTAGTTTTGCAACAGCTGGAAGGCTACAGTTTGGAGATCACTGTGCAGTGATCTCTAAACTGTGGCCCTCTAGATATTGCAAAACTACAACTCCCAGCATGCCCAGACATCAGTTTGCTGCCTGGGCATGCTGGGATTTGTAGTTTTGCAACATCTGGAGGGCCACAGTTTGGAGATCACTGTGCGATGGTTTCTAAACCGTGGCCCTCTAAATCTTGCAAAACTACAACTCCCAGCATGCATGAACAGCAAATGGCTATCTCACCATGCTGGGAGTTGTAGTTGCGTACCTCCATCTGTTGTATAACCACATCTCCCAGCATGCCCTTCGGCGATCAGTACATGCTGGGAATTGTAGTTTTGCAACAGCTAGAGGCACACTGGTTGGAAAATACTGGGTTAGGTAACAGAATCTAACAGAAGGTTTTCTAACCAGTGTGACTCCAGCTGTTGCAAAAGTACAACTCCCAGCATGCACAGTCTGTCGGTGCATGCTGAGAGTTGTAGTTTTGCAACAGCTGAAGGTTTGCCCTGCTTCAAGTTTGAGCTGCTTAAAGTTTGAGCTGCGGCAAATTTTCCACCGCAGCTCAATCTCCTAGTGGGAAACTCACCATAAACCTCCACCTGTGTGAATGTACCCTAAAAACACTACACTACACTAACACATAATAATTGGTAAAACACTTCATATACACCCCCTTACACTGTCCCCCCCAATAAAAATTAAAAACGTATAGTACGGCAGTGTTTCCAAAACGGAGCCTCCAGCTGTTGTAAAGCAACAACTCCCAGCATTTCCAGACAGCCACTGACTGTCCAGGCATGCTGAGAGTTTAGCAACAGCTGGAGGCACCCTGTTTGGAAATCACTGGCGTAGAATACCCTATGTTCACCCTTATGCAATCCCTAATTTAGTCCTCAAATGCGCATGATGCCCTCTCTCTTTGGAACCCTGTCATATTTCAAGGAAAGAGTTTAGTGCCACATATGGGGTATTTCCGTACTCGGGAGCAATTGCGTTTCAAATTTTGGGGACATTTTTCTCCTTTCACCCCTTATTAAAAGGAAAAGTTGGGGTCTACACCAGCCTATTAGTGTAAAAAAATTAAAAAATTTACACTAACATGCTGGGATTGCCCCATATTTTTTATTTTCACAAGAGGTAAAAGGAAAAAAAGACCCCCAAAATTTGTAACGCAATTTCTCCTGAGTACGGAAATACCCCATATGTGGGCGTAAAATGCTCTGCGGGCGCACAACAAGCCTCAGGAGTGAGAGCACACAATGTACATTTGAGGCCTAAATTGGTGATTTGCACATGGTGGCTTATTTTACAGCGGTTCTGACATAAACGCAAAAAAAAATAAATACCCACGTGCGTCCCCCATTTTGGAAACTACACCCCTCACGGAACATAACAAGTGGTATAGTGGGTCTTAATACCCCACAGGTGATTGACGAATTTTCGTTAAAGTTGGATGGGAAAAGGAATTTTTTTTTTTCACTAAAATGCTGGTGTTCCCCTAAATTTTTCATTTTCCAAAGGGAGAATAGGAAAGAACGTACCCCATATGTGGATGTAAAGTGCTCTGCGGGTGCACTACAATGCTCAGAAGAGAAGGAACGCCATTGGGCTTTTGGATAGAAAATTTGTCCGGAATTGAAGGCCATGTGTGTTTACAAAGCCCCCATAGTGCCAGAACAATGGACCCTTCCCCACGTGTGACCCCATTTTGGAAACTACACCCCTCACAGAATGTAATAAGGGGTACAGTGAGAATTTACGCTCCACAGGGGTCTGACAGATTTTTTGAAAGTGAAAATGTAATTTTTCATTTGCACAGCCCACTGTTCCAAAGATCTGTCAAACGCCAGTGGGGTTTAAATGCTCACTGCACCCCTTATTAAATTCTGTGAGGGGTGTAGTTTCCAAAATGTGGTCACATGTGGGGGGGGAGGTCCACTGTTCTGGCACCACGGGGGGGCTTTGTAAATGCACATGGCCCCCGACATCCATTCCAAACAAATTCTCTCTCCAAAAGCCTAATGGTTCTCCTTCTCTTCTGAGCATTGTAGTGCGGCAGCAGAGCACTTGACGTCCACACATGGGGTGTTTCCATACTCAGAAGAAAAGGGGTTACACATTTTGGGGGGCATTTTCTCCTATTACCCCTTGTAAAAATGTAAAATTTTGGGGGGGGGGGGGGGGGAAATGCATTTTTGTGAAAAAAAATATTTCATTTACACATCCAACTATAACGAAAAGTCATCAAACACCTGTGGGGTGTTAAGGCTCACTGGACCCCTTGTTATGATCCTTATGGGGTGTAGTTTCCAAAATAGCATGCCATGTTTGCTGAAAAACCATTTCAGCTAAATTCACTCTCCAAAATCCCATTGTCGCTCCTTCCCTTCTGAGCCCACGGAGCACTTTACATCCACATATGAGGTATTTCCTTACTCGAGAAAGATGGGGTTACACATTTTGGGGGGATTTCTCTCCTTTTACCGCTTGTAAAAATTTTAAAATGGCTCTGCAAGAACATGCGAGTGTAAAAAAATGAAGATTTTGAATTTTCTTCTTCACTTTGCTGCTATTCCTATGAAACACCTAAAGGGTTGACAAACTTTCTGAATATAATTTTGAATACTTTGAGGGGGCAGTTTTAATAATGGGGTAATTTATGGGGTATTTCTAACTTGAAAGCCTCTCAAATCCACTTCAAAACTGAACTGGTCCCTGAAAAATTCAGATATGGAAATTCTCGTGAAAAATTGGAAAATTGCTGCTGAACTTTGAAGCTCTTTAATGTCTTCCAAAAGTAAAAATATGTCAACTTTATGATGCCAACATAAAGTAGACATATTGTATATGTGAATCAATATATAATGTATTTGGAATTTCCTTTTCCCTTACAAGCAGGGAGCTTCAAAGTTAGAAAAATTTTGGGATTTTTCACCAAGAAAGGATGCAAGTAACAACGAAAATTTACCACTAAGATAAAGTAGAATATATCACGAAAAAACTATCTCGGAATCAGAATAAACGGTATAAGCATTCCAGAGTTATTAATGCATAAAGTGACAGTGGTCAGAATTGCACAAAAGGGCTCAGTCCTTAAAGGGGTACTCCGTTGGCCAACGTGTTTTTCCGTTTTTGACTTACCCTATTTGTTTTGTTTCATTTCTATTCTTGTTGTTTAGGCAACTCTATTTCCGTTCTTTGTTGTCTTTTTTTTCCCTACTTTGTTTTCTTTGCTTCTATTTCCTGTTTCTTGCTGTGCTGAAAACTACAAATCCCAGCATGCCACATGCCTTGCTGGTTTGGGGCGGCTCCTTTTTTTTTTTGTTTGTTTGTTCCGCCCTTTACCCACCCTACTATTTTCCCGGGTCAGCCCCCTTATACAGCACACTAATATAATCAACCCTGGTTTGGATACACTGGCATACACACACAAAAGGGACTACAACTCCCAGCATGTGTCATTCAGGAGTCTTCAGTCTTTGGTATAACACCAGCATGCTGCCTCTGTAGTCTCCTGGGGGTTGTAGTTCACCACACCTCTGTAGGGCATACACCAGTGTTTCCCAACCAGGGTGCCTCCAGGTGTTGCAGAACTACTACTACCAGCATGCCTGGACAGCCATAAGCTGTCCGGGCATGCTGGGAGTTGTAGTTTTGATACAGCTGATGACACCCTGGTTGGAAAACAATGCACTTTGTTTGTAATATATTGAATAGGCTAGGCCAGTGTTTCCCAATCAGTGTGGCTCCAGCTGTTGCAAGACTACAACTCCCAGCATGCCCAAAGACTGTCAGGGAATGCTGCGAGTTGTAGTTTTATAACAACTGGAGGCACACTGGTTTGGAAACACTGGTGTAACATGATGTGTATGCTGAATAGGCTAGGACAGTGTTTCCCAACCAGTGTGCCTCCAGCTGTTGCAAAACTACAACTCCCAGCATGCCCAAAGTCTGTCCAGGCATGCTGGGAGTTGTAGTTTTGCAACAGCTGGAGGCAGACTGGTTTGTAAACACTAGCATACACACACATAACAGGGACTACAACTCCCAGCATGTGTCATTCAGGAGTCCTCCCCCCCCCCTCCCCCTTCACACACAGAAATCATCCCCAGTCCGAGATTTATTCCCCTGCAGTCTATATGGGGGAGATTCATCAAAACCTGTGCAGAGGGAAAGTTGTCCAGTTGCCCATAGCAACCAATCAGATCGCTTGTTTAATTTTTCACAGACCTTTCTTAAAAATGAAAGAAGCGATCTGATTGGTTTCTATGGGCAACTGGGCAAGTTTTCCTCTGCACAGGTTTTGATAAATCTCCCCCTTTATCCCCAGCCCATGCACCTTGTTATCCTCCCCTTCACATACATCTTCTCTGTCTTCTTTCAGTATAGACCTGCGTCCTCAGATGACAGAGCAGGGGGAGGGTAGGGGGAGATGAGGAGCTGTGTAGGAGCTTCTTGCTCTCATGCACACCTGTGTCCTCCTGGAAGGGGGAGATGAGGGGGCGTGGCCTATCTCTGTCATGCAGTTCTCAAAGAACAGAGAAAAAAAAAAGCTCTGAAATCTTGTCCACAGCCTAATCCTTACTTGTGGACAACAATCAGAGATCCAACACAGAACTACAGAACTTCCTGGCCCACAAACAGGTAAGAAAAAAAGACACATGCTACACAAACATATAATACATGTCAATAGCAAAAAACATGACCATTAAAAGAAGATGCAATATAGCCAAAAATCTTAACCACCGGGTACCCCTTTAACCCCTTAAGGACCAAGGACGTACCGGTACGTCCTTGGTCCTGCTCTCCTGATATAACATCATATCACGGCGGGCCCGACGTCATAGTGAAGCCGGGACCCGCCTCTAATAGCGCGCAGCTGAGAGCTGAGCCGCGCGGCTAAAAGCGAAACCGAAACGTGCCGGCTAGCTCAGTGGGCTGTTCGGGATAGCCGCGGCGAAATCGCGGCATCCCGAACAGCTTACAGGACAGCAGGAGGGCCCCTACCTGCCTCCTCGCTGTCCGATCGCCGAATGACTGCTCAGTGCCTGAGATCCAGGCATAAGCAGTCATGCGGCAGAATCATCGATCACTGGTTTCCTATGAGAAACCAGTGATCAATGATAAAGATCAGTGTGTGAAGTGTTATAGGTCCATATGGGAGCTATAACACTGCAAAAAAAAAGTGAAAAAAAAAAGTGAATAAAGATCATTTAACTCCTCCCCTATTAAAAGTTTGAATCACCCCCCTTTTCCAATAAAAAAAAAACAACACAGTGTAAATAAAAATAAACATATATGGTATCACCGCGTGCGGAAATGTCCGAATTATAAAAATATATCATTAATTAAACCGCTCGGTCAATGGCGTGAAAAAATTCCTAAGTCCAAAATAGTGCATTTTTGGTCACTTTTTATATCATTTAAAAATGAATAAAAAGCGATCAATAAGTCCTATCAATGCAAAAAGGGTTCCGTTAAAAACTTCAGATCACAGCGCAAAAATGAGCCCTCATACCGCCCCATACACGGAAAAATAAAAAAGTTATAGGGGTCAGAAGATGACAATTTTAAACGTATAAATTTTCCTGCATGTAGTTATGATTTTTTCCAGAAGTCCGACAAAATCAAACCTATATATGTAGGGTATCATTTTAATCGCATGGATCTACAGAATAAAGATAAGGTGTCATTTTTACCGAAAAATGTTCTACGTAGAAACGGAAGCCCCCAAAAGTTACAAAACAGCGTTTTTTTTTCAATTTTGTCGCACAATGATTTTTTTTTCCATTTCACCGTAGATTTTTGGGCAAAATGACTGGCGTCATTACAAAGTAGAATTGGTGGTGCAAAAAATAAGCCATCATATGGATTTTTAGGTGCAAAATTGAAAGAGTTATGATTTTTTTAAAGGCAAGGAGCAAAAAACAAAAATGTAAAAACGGAAAAACCCCCGGTCCTTAAGGGGTTAAGGTGAAAAAGGGCTCACTCCTTAAGGGGGTAAATAAATTATGTATTGAAAAAGTAATTTTTTTAAATAATGATAGCAATTATAAACAAATGCCACAAGGTGGCAGTACAGGATAAGAAATGAAGTGGGGAAGACATTTTTTACTGAAAGATGATAACATGTAAGGATACTGCAGTAACAATGTAGCACGTCCGGCTGGCTCTGACACTCTGAGGTGAATGTCAGAAGCCTGCCGAAAGCTGACAGGAGATCACCTTACTGTCAAGGATCTCCCGAGAGCTAACGGATGAAAGAAGATGGCTGCTGTGACGCAGCAGGATAAAGGAGAAGACGGGTGATGAAAGTAAACAACGGAAAAGAAGATAGAAGGTGTACTGGAGATCGGAAGATGCAGGGATAAGCCGGGTGAGTATAATAAGATGAATATGAAAGGTGAATTTTTAACAAAAAGGTATAATATGGAGAAAATCACAAGAATATGTGGAACAAAAGGAATATCTATAAGATTTAAGAGAAATGAAAATAAGGGGAGAATGAAGATTGAAATTTATGATAAATAAATAGAATATTATAAAAATAAAATATAAATAAAATATGTGTACATTAGTCATATCAGCATGAATAGATATACAATTAATAAATGAATAAAATGAATGAAAATAAGAATAATTTTAATAAATAGAAATGATTAAAACTGTATAAAGATTTTTTATAGGGAGCAAAAAATATACTTATCCAAGCACACTGCTGAGCCGCAAAGAAGAGGCAAGTTACCTGGACAACAGTTACCTATATGGACAACAGTTACCTATATGGCATATGCTATGAACTGATTGGTTATTGTAATAGTGAAGCATACTAGGTTGCATCCTGGATATTATGTTTGACTACACTTTATATGTAAAGTTTTTTTTCTAATACATATAGTGCTTATTTGCTGCTGAGTTCAGTAAAAGAAGTTAAAAGTATAATAGGAGCTTCTTGTCTTGCCATCATTTTTGTTGCATTCATTGTACATGTAGGTCATATCATCAATAAGATCTAATGTGTTATATGTGACTTATTTTATAAGAAATAGACCCTAGCAACAGGTGATTGACTACACAGCAGCTTCTGTGTTGGTTTAGAAACCTTTTTATATATAATGGTATGTTCACACTGCGGATTGTTTAATGGTATGTCCATGTGGAAATCCTCCTATTACCATGTTTTTGTTATCTATGTGTGCTCAGTAAATGTTCCGCCACTGAACTCCAGCGGAAAACTAAACACGTTCAATCTACTACACCCTGTTCCAAATTATTATGCAAATTCTATTTGTGTCACAAAGATTCAATTTTTTTTTTTTCCGTTTAACTCGTGGATGGCATTGTGTCTCAAGGCTCTTTTGATCACTGAAAAAAATCTCTAACACCTCTGATAATTAGATTGCCAGGTGAGCCCAATTTAAGGAAAAACTACTAAAGGTGGATGTTGCACATTATTAAGCAGAGCACCATTTTCAAGCAATATGGGGAAGAAAAAGGATCTCTCTGCTGCCGAAAAGAGTGAAGTAGTTCAATGCCTCACGATTATTCTTCAAACATTTATTGCTCATGATATCACAACACACAGATTTAGTCAGTCTGCTGTAAAACTGGTTCTAAGACAGTCTCAGGTACAACATCAGTTTGCACTGAAGAAGAACCAATGCCCCCCAGAAGAACTTTGCCAGGTGTAGCTCTCTGAGGGACATGACATACTTGTGCGTCCAAGTGGCCTCCCCGATTTACACTTGGTCGCGAACGCTTGATACAGGATCTGATGAAATGAGTGTCCTCTCTATATAAAAAACCCAGGCCATAGAGTTAACGAAGCCTCCTGCATTCTTCCAGGGTATGAATTGACCCTATCTGCATAGGTTCATCCTCAGGCTAAGATTTAGAGACAGGAGAGGAATCAAGCCGGACAGGAGAGACAGAGAATGGAGAACACTCCCATTTGCATTCTCGCAAACGTCTATCCAAACGCACAGCTAAAGTCATGGCTTGGTCAAGGGTTTCAGGAGAGGGATAAGTCACAAGAATGTCCTTTAACCCCTTAAGGACTCAGGGTTTTTCCATTTTTGCACTTTTAAAAATCATAACCCTTTCAATTTTCCACCTAAAAATCCATATTATGGCTTATTTTTTGCGTCGCCAATTCTACTTTGCAGTGACATTAGTCATTTTACCCAAAAATGCACGGCGAAACGGAAAAAAAAATCATTGTGCGACTAAATAAAAAAAAAACCGCCATTTTGTAACTTTTGGGGGCTTCCGTTTCTACGCAGTGCATATTTCGGTAAAAATTACACCTTATAATTATTATGTAGGTCCATACGGTTAAAATGATACCCTACTTATATAGGTTTGATTTTGTCGCACTTCTGGAAAAAATCATAACTACATGCAGGAAAATTTATACGTTTAAAAATGTCATCTTCTGACCCCTATAACTTTTTTATTTTTCCACGTACGGGGCGGTATGAGGACTCATTTTTTGCGCCGTGATCTGAAGTTTTTATCGGTATGATTTTTGTTTTGATCGGACTTTTTGATCACTTTTTATTCATTTTTTAATGTTATAAAAAGTGACCAAAATACGCTTTTTTGGACTTTGGGATTTTTTTGCGCGTACGCCATTGACCGTATGGCTTAATTAATGATATATTTTTATAGTTCGGACATTTACGCACGCGGTGATACCACATATGTTTATTTATTTATTTTTTTACACTTTTATTAGGGAAGGGGTTAAATGACCTTTTATTAACACTTTTTTTTAACTTTTTTTTTGCAGTGTTATAGGTCCCATAGGGACCTATAACACTGCACACACTGATCTTTTACACAGATCACAGGCGTGTATTAACACGCCTGTGATCAGCATTATCGGCGCTTGACTGCTCCTGCCTGGATCTCAGGCACGGAGCAGTCATTCGTCGATCGGACACCGAGGAGGCAGGTAAGAGCCCTCCTGGTGTCCGATCAGCTGTTCGGGACGCCGCGATTTCACCGCGGCGGTCCCGAACAGCCCGACTGAGCAGCCGGGATACTTTCAGTTTCACTTTAGAAGCGGCGGTCAGCTTTGACCGCCGCTTCTAAAGGGTTAATACCGCACATCGCCGCGATCGGCGATGTGTGGTATTAGCCGCGGGTCCCGGCCGTTGATTAGCGCCGGGACCGACGCGATATGATGCGGGATCGCGGCGCGATCCCGCTTCATATCGCGGGAGCCGGCGCAGGACGTAAATATACGTCCTGCGTCGTTAAGGGGTTAAGGTGTCAGGTAAACTTAGTCTTAACTGACAAATCAAGGCTGGAGTACCCCAGTTGGAGGCCACACACCACTTTCTAAAATCCGCACATTACTCCTCTACTGGTCTACGACCGTGCTTTAACCCATTACGGTCTATGCCCATTTTCACCTTAAGGACCAGAGCGTTTTCTGCACATCTGACCACTGTCACTTTAAGCATTAATAACTCTTTGATGCTTTTACTTTTCATTCTGATTCCGAGATTGTTTTTTTTTGTGACATATTCTACTTTATGTTAGTGGTAAATTTTCGTTGATACTTCTTGGTGACAAATTCCAAAATTTTATGAAAAATTTTTGCAATTTTCTAACTTTGAAGCTCTCTGCTTGTAATATATATCCACAGATAGAGTACACCAATTAGGTAAATGAAGAAAACATAACTTTTACTTATAAATCAAAACATAATATAAATCAAATATAAGGTTACCGTAATATCACCATCAATGTGGGGGAATGGGGAAAAGGGTACAGGTAGTCTTGGCTACCTACAAAGGGCCCTTCCTAATATAGTGTGGATAGGGTAAGGGAATTAAAAGCAGATGGTGGCAGAACTCCAACGCGTTTCATCCTGTAATGTGCAGGACTCATCAGGGAGTAGACATAAATTGGTAATACTATCAATATTCAAGATCTGGTACCAATGAACAGTAACACATATAGGATAGAAAGCAAGTTAGGTCAGTCAGGCACTGTCGTATGCAGTCAGTGATACGGTCAGGTGTTAAGGAATAGTGACAAGGAGGATGTACCATATAGCATTAAACAATAGACACTGTAACACCAATGCAAGATCAGAATTATTAAATAATATAAAATGAAATCCCAGGGGATCCAAATTCAAACCAAGATGTACAGCACCCCTATCAGATAGGTACTGGATGATTGTTGTAATAGTAATAAAAGGTGTAACAGTGCAATAAAGACGGTCTCTATAGTTACTAGATTCCGGACCTGGTTATACCGGATGATTAAGGTACAGGTATAAACCCAAATGCACAATAATGCAAAATGACTGCTAGTGGCTGAAGTTACATAGTTGCATAGTTAGTATGGTTGAAAAAAGACATACGTCCATCAAGTTCAACCAGGGAATTGAAGGGAAGGGTGTAAGGGGATAAGGGGAAAGGATGTAGTTTTATAATTCTGCATAAGCATTAATGTTGTTTTGTTCCAGGAATGTATCTAACCCTGTTTTAAAGCTATTAATTGTTCCTGCTGTGACCAGTTCCTGAGGTAGACTGTTCCATAAATTCACAGTTCTTATGGTAAAGAAGGCGTGTCGCCCCTTTAGACTAAACCTTTTCTTCTCCAGACGGAGGGAGAGCCCCCTCGTCCTTTGGGGGGGTTTAACCTGGAACAGTTTTTCTCCATATTTTTTGTATGGGCCATTTATATACTTATATACGTTTATCATATCCCCCCTTAAACGTCACTTCTCAAGACTAAACAATTGTAACTCCTTTAATCGCTCCTCATAGCTAAGATGTTCCATGCCCCATATTAGTTTGGTCGCGCGTCTCTGCACCCTTTCCAGCTCCGCAGTGTCCCTTTTATGTACAGGCGACCAAAACTGAACAGCATATTCCAGGTGAGGCCGTACCAATGCTTTATAAAGGGGGAGTATTATGTCCCTGTCCCTTGAGTCCATGCCTCTTTTGATACATGACAATATCCTGCCGGCTTTGGAAGCAGCAGCCTGACATTGCATGCTATTCTGAAGTCTGTGATCTACAAGTACACCCAGATCCTTCTCTACCAATAACTCTGCCAGTTTAATCCCCCCTAAGACATGCGACGCATGCAGGTTATTAGTACCCAGATGCATAACGTTACATTTATCCACATTGAACCTCATTTGCCAAGTGGATGCCCAGACACTTAGTCTATCCAAGTCATCTTGTAACTTATGCACATCCTCTATAGACTGTACTGTGCTACAAAGCTTGGTGTCATCTGCAAAGATAGAAACAGAGCTGTTAATGCCATCCTCTATATCATTGATAAATAAATTAAACAACAGCGGGCCCAGTACAGAACCTTGGGGTACACCACTAACAACCAGGGACCAACCAGAGTACGAATCATTGACCACCACTCTCTGGGTACAATCCATGAGCCAGTGTTCAATCCAGCTACAAACTAAAGTTTCCAAGCCCAAAGACCTTAACTTACCTGTCAGACGATTATGAGGGACAGTATCAAATGCTTTAGCAAAATCCAGAAACACTATCTCCACAGCCATTCCTCTGTCAAGGCTTCTACTCACATCTTCGTAAAAGCAAATTAGATTGGTTTGACAACTTCTATCCTTAGTAAACCCATGCTGGCTATCACTTATAATACAATTATCCCCTATGTATTCCTGTATGTAATCCCGTATAAGTCCTTCAAACAATTTACCCACAATGCACATTAAACTTACCGGTCTATAATTGCGTGGCGAAGACCTAGAGCCCTTCTTGAAGATTGGTACCACATTCGCCTTGCGCCAGTCCCTTGGCACAATACCAGACACCAGAGAATCGCTAAATATCAGGAACAAGGGTACATATATTACTGAACTTACCTCTCTAAGAACTCTTGGGTGTAGTCCATCTGGCCCTGGAGATTTGCTTACATTTACTTTACTTAACTTACCTTGTACCATCTCTACATTAAGCCAGTTCAGTACATTAAATGATGTGTTACCAGCACTGACCTGTCCAATGTCAGCAGCTCCTTCTTCCATAGTATATACAGAAATAAAGAACCCATTCAGTAGCTCCGCCTTCTCTTGAACTCCCGTGTTAGCCTCCCCATTATCATTATTAAATGGGTACTCCGCCCCTGGCATCTTATCCCCTATCCAAAGGATAGGGGATAAGATGTCAGATCGCCGCGGTCCCGCTGCTGGGGACCCCAGGGATCGCCGATGCGGCACCCCGCCATCATTACTGCACAGAGCGAGTTCGCTCTGTGCGTAATGACGGGCGATACAGGGGCCGGAGCAGCTTTACGTCATGGCTCCGCCCCTCATGATATCACGGCCCGTCCCCTTAATGCAAGTCTATGGCAGGGGGCGTGACCACCACCACGCCCCCTTCCCATAGATTTGTATTGACGGGGGCCCCTGTATTGGCCGTCATTACGTGCAGAGCAATCTCGCTCTGCGCAGTAATGATAGCGGGGTGCCGCAGCGGCGATCCCCGGGGTCCCCAGCAGCGGGACCCCGGTGATCTGACATCTTATCCCCTATCCTTTGGATAGGGGATAAGATGTCTAGGGGAGGAGTAACCCTTTAAGGGGTCCTACATGCTCTGTCCTTGTTTTTTTTGTATTTATATATCTAAAAATATTTAGGATTAGTTTTGCTTTCTTTGGCCACCTGTCTCTCATTTAGAATTTTTGCTGTTTTTATTAAATTTTTACAGATTGTACTGTTTCAATGTTATAGCTGACCCATCAGATTTGTATTTTTTGAAGGCAATTTTTTTGTTGTTTATTGCTCTTTTAACATAATTTGTCAGCCATGTAGGATTTAGTTTTAATCGTTTATATTTGTTCCCCTTTGGTATATATTTAGCTGTATAGTTATTTAGAGTTGATTAAAAAATTTCCCATTTACCTTCTGTATCAGTATTTGAGAACACCTCCCCCCAGTCTATGTCCTGTAGTGCAGATATCAGCCCAGGGAAATTTGCCTTTTTAAAGTTATATGTTTTTGTCTTCCCCGTCTGTCTTTGTTTTCTACATTTTAAGTCAAAAGTAACGATATTGTGGTCGCCATTACCAAGGTTTTCCTGCACAGTTACATTACCAACCAGCTCTGCGTTGTTGGAAATGATCAGATCCAACAAGGCATCACTTCTTGTTGGGTCCTCCACAAACTGGCCCATAAAATTATCCTGCAATAAATTTAGGAATTTTCTCCCCTTTGTAGTTTTAGCCAACCCCTGACCCCAATCTATATCTGGATAGTTAAAATCTCCCATTATTACCACTGTACCTGCCCGGGCGGCCCTCTCTATTTGTTTATGCAGCCGACCTTCTATCTCTTCAGTGGTATTAGGGGGTCTGTAGATTACCCCAAATATTATTTTTTCAGTATTTCCCTCCTTTTGTAATTCTACCCACAATGATTCCACCTCCTCAGAATCATCACACACTATGGCATCGTTCACACTGACTTTCATACCACTTCTTACATACAGACAGACTCCACCACCTTTTCTGTTCATTCTATCCTTGCGAAACAATATAAACCCCTGCAGATTGCCAGCCCAGTCATGCGAGGAGTCCAGCCATGTCTCAGTGACCCCAATTATATCAATATGTTCCTCCAGTATCAAGGCCTCAAGCTCCCCCATTTTATTTGCTAGGCTTCTGGCATTTGTGAACATACACTTTACATTTCCATTAAGTTTTGCACATATAGTCTCACTAATGGGATTTTCTGAGTTATTGGGGTTAATGTTATTATTTGAGTTATAAGGGCTAATTGTACTATTTAAGGTATTGGGGCTAATGGGATTTTTTGAGTTATTGGGTCTAACGTAATTATTTACGTTATTGGGGCTAATGGGATTTTTTGCGTTATTGGGTCTAACGTTATTATTTAAGTTATTAGGGCTAATGGTATTTTTTTTAGTTAATGGGGCTTATTGTAGTTATTGAGTTATTGGGGCTAATGGAATTTTTTTAATTATTGGGGTTACAATTTTTCGGGCTACATTTATTTTTACGGCTGGTTTGTAACCCATGGATCTCCTTATCCACTGCTCTTAACCTCTCCCCCCACAGGACTCCTCTCCACCCACCATTATGTTCTGACCCCTCTCTAACCTATCCATACCACTGTCTGCTTTCTTTGCTTTATTATCCTCCCCCCACTCACCTAGTTTAAATACTCTGCCAACCCTTCCAGGATTCTCTCCCCCAGCACAGCGGACCCCCTTCCATTCAGGTGCAAATTATCCGTAGAATAGAGTTTGTACCCCAATGAAAAGTCAGCCCAGTGCTCTAAAAATCCAAACCCTTCAAGAAGGTAACAACCAAAACCACAGTGCAGGTAGGGGAAATCACCTATAACCCAAGTGGGGTAGATGAGACAGCAGAGGATATCTCCGGTGATCCCTCCAGGTGGAGGACGCCACTCATTTGGATCCCCTGGGATTTCATTTTATATTATTTAATAATTCTGATCTTGCATTGGTGTTACAGTGTCTATTGTTTAATGCTATATGTTACATCCTGCTTGTCACTATTCCTTACCACCTGACTGTATCACTGACTGCATACAACAGTGCCTGACTGACCTAACTTTCTTTCTATCCTATATGTGTTACTGTTCATTGGTACCAGATCTTGAATATTGATAGTATTACCATTTTATGTCTACTCCCTGATGAGTCCTGCACATTACAGGATGAAACGCGTTGGAGTTCTGCCACCATCTGCTTTTAATTCCCTTACCCTATCCACACTATATTAGGAAGGGCCCATTGTAGGTAGCCAAGACTAGGTATTCACCTGTACCCTTTTCCCCATTCCCCCACATTGATGGTGATATTACGGTAACCTTATATTTGATTTTTAAGTAAAAGTTATGTTTTATTCATTTACCTAATTGGTGTACTCTATTTGTGGATATCATTTAATTTTACACCAAGGGTGTGCATTATCTGTTAGGGCATTAGAGGGACCCTTATTATCTTCCCTTCTATATAAGATTTAAGATTATAACTCTCTGCTTGTAAAGAAAATGAATCTTCCAAATAAATTATATATTGAGTCACATTTACAATATGTCTACCTTATGTTTGCATCATAAAGTTGACATGTTTTTACTTTTGGAAGACATTAGAGGGTTTCAAAGTTCAGCAGCAATTTTCCAATTTTTCATAACATTTTCAAAATCCGAATTTTTCAGGGACCAGTTCCGTTTTGAAGTGGATTTGAAGGGCCTTTATATTAGAAATACCCTACAAATTACCCCATTATAAAAACTGCACCGCTCAAAGTATTCAAAATGACATTCAGAAAGTTTGTTAACCCTTTAGGTGTTTCACAGGAATAGCAGCAAAGTGAAGGAAAAAATTCAAATTCTTAATTTTTTACACTCGCATGTTCTTGTAGACCCAGTTTTTGAATTTTTACAAGGGGTAATAGGAGAAAAAGCCCCCCAAAATTTGTAACCCAATTTCTCTTGAGTAAGGAAATATGTGTATGTGAAGTGTTCGGAGGGTACCGTAGAGGGCTCAGAAGGGAAGGAGCGACAATGGGATTTTGGAGAGTGAATTTTGCTGAAATGGTTTTTGGTGGGCATGTCACTGTCACGATGCCGGCTGGCGGGTAGTGGATCCTCTGTGCCAGAGAGGGATTGGCGTGGACCGTGCTAGTGGATCGGTTCTAAGTCACTACTGGTTTTCACCAGAGCCCGCCGCAAAGCGGGATGGTCTTGCTGCGGCGGTAGTGACCAGGTCGTATCCACTAGCAACGGCTCAACCTCTCTGGCTGCTGAAGATAGGCGCGGTACAAGGGAGTAGACAGAAGCAAGGTCGGACGTAGCAGAAGGTCGGGGCAGGCAGCAAGGATCGTAGTCAGGGGCAACGACAGGAGGTCTGGAACACAGGCTAGGAACATACAAGGAACGCTTTCACTGGCACAATGGCAACAAGATCCGGCAGGGAAGTGCAGGGGAAGTGAGGTGATATAGGGAAGTGCACAGGTGAAGACACTAATTGGAATCACTGCGCCAATCAGCGGCGCAGTGGCCCTTTAAATCGCAAAGACCCGGCGCGCGCGCGCCCTAGGGAGCGGGGCCGCGCGCGCCGGGACAGGACCGAGGGAGAGCGAGTCAGGTACGGGAGCCGGGGTGCGCATCGCGAGCGGGCGCTACCCGCATCGCGAATCGCATCCCGGCTGGAAGCAGAATCGCAGCGCCCCGGGTCAGTGGATCTGACCGGAGCGCTGCAGCGGAGAGAGTGTAGCGAGCGCTCCGGGGAGGAGCAGGGACCCGGAGCGCTCGGCGTAACAGTACCCCCCCCCTTGGGTCTCCCCCTCTTTTTAGGGCCTGAGAACCTGAGGAGCAGACTTTTATCTAGGATGTTGTCCTCAGGTTCCCAGGATCTCTCTTCAGGACCACAACCCTCCCAGTCCACTAGAAAAAAAGTTTTCCCTCTGACCTTTTTAGAGGCTAAGATCTCTTTGACAGAGAAGATGTCCGAGGAGCCGGAAACAGGAGTGGGAGGAACAGATTTGGGAGAAAAACGGTTGAGGATGAGTGGTTTAAGAAGAGAGACGTGAAAGGCATTAGGGATACGAAGAGAAGGAGGAAGAAGAAGTTTGTAAGAGACAGGATTAATTTGACACAAAATTTTGAAAGGACCAAGATAGCGTGGTCCCAACTTGTAGCTAGGGACACGGAAGCGGACATATTTAGCGGAGAGCCATACCTTGTCTCCAGGGGAAAAAACGGGAGGAGCTCTTCTTTTCTTATCCGCGAACCTCTTCATGCGTGATGAAGCCTGTAGGAGAGAATTTTGGGTCTCTCTCCATATAATGGAAAGGTCACGAGAAATTTCATCCACAGCGGGCAGACCAGAGGGCAAGGGGGTAGGGAGGGGGGGAAGAGGGTGACGGCCGTACACCACGAAAAATGGGGATTTGGAGGAAGATTCAGAGACTCTGAAGTTATACGAGAATTCGGCCCATGGAAGGAGATCTGCCCAGTCATCCTGGCGGGAGGAAACAAAATGTCGCAAATAATCACCCAAGACTTGGTTAATTCTTTCTACTTGTCCATTGGACTGGGGATGATATGCAGAAGAAAAATGTAATTTAATCTTGAGTTGTTTACAGAGAGCCCTCCAGAATTTAGACACGAATTGGACGCCTCTATCCGAGACGATCTGCGTAGGCAATCCGTGAAGACGAAAAATGTGTACAAAAAATTGTTTAGCCAACTGAGGCGCTGAAGGAAGACCAGGAAGAGGGATGAAATGTGCCATTTTGGAGAATCGATCAACGACCACCCAAATAACAGTGTTGCCACGGGAAGGGGGTAAATCAGTAATAAAATCCATACCAATCAGAGACCAAGGCTGTTCGGGGACAGGCAGGGGATGAAGAAAACCAGCGGGCTTCTGGCGAGGAGTCTTATCCCGGGCACAGATAGTGCAGGCTCGCACAAAGTCCACAACATCCGTCTCCAGAGTCGGCCACCAATAGAAGCGGGAGATGAGTTGCACAGATTTCTTGATGCCCACATGACCAGCGAGATGGGAGGAGTGACCCCATTTGAGGATTCCGAGGCGTTGGCGTGGAGAAACAAAGGTCTTTCCTGGAGGAGTTTGCCTGATGGAGGCTGGAGAAGTGGAGATCAGGCAGTCAGGTGGAATGATGTGTTGCGGAGAGAGTTCAACTTCTGAGGCATCCGAGGAACGAGAGAGAGCATCGGCCCTAATGTTCTTATCGGCAGGACGAAAGTGAATCTCAAAATTAAATCGGGCAAAGAACAGAGACCACCGGGCCTGGCGAGGATTCAGCCGTTGGGCAGACTGGAGGTAGGAGAGGTTCTTGTGGTCGGTGTAAATAATAACTGGAAATCTTGATCCCTCCAGCAGATGCCTCCATTCCTCAAGTGCTAATTTAATGGCTAGAAGCTCTCGATCCCCGATGGAGTAGTTCCTCTCCGCCGGAGAGAAGGTCCTAGAAAAAAAACCACAAGTGACAGCATGCCCGGAAGAATTTTTTTGTAAAAGAACAGCTCCAGCTCCCACTGAGGAGGCATCAACCTCCAATAGGAAGGGTTTGGAAGGGTCAGGTCTGGAGAGCACGGGAGCCGAAGAAAAGGCAGACTTGAGTCGTTTAAAGGCGTCTTCCGCTTGAGGAGGCCACGACTTGGGATCGGCATTTTTTTTGGTTAAAGCCACGATAGGAGCCACAACGGTAGAAAAATGTGGAATAAATTGCCTGTAATAATTGGCGAACCCCAAAAAGCGTTGGATAGCACGGAGTCCGGAGGGGCGTGGCCAATCTAAGACGGCAGAGAGTTTGTCTGGATCCATTTGTAGTCCCTGGCCAGAGACCAAATATCCTAGAAAAGGAAGAGATTGGCATTCAAACAGACATTTCTCAATTTTGGCATAGAGTTGATTGTCACGAAGTCTCTGAAGAACCATACGGACATGCTGGCGGTGTTCTTCTAGATTGGCAGAGAAAATTAGGATATCGTCCAGATATACAACAACACAGGAGTATAGCAGATCACGAAAAATTTCATTGACAAAGTCTTGGAAGACAGCAGGGGCGTTGCACAGGCCAAAGGGCATGACCAGATACTCAAAGTGTCCATCTCTGGTGTTAAACGCCGTTTTCCACTCATCCCCCTCTCTGATGCGGATGAGGTTATAGGCGCCTCTTAAGTCCAATTTAGTAAAGATGTGGGCACCTTGGAGGCGATCAAAGAGTTCAGAGATGAGGGGTAGGGGGTAGCGGTTCTTAACCGTGATTTTATTAAGACCGCGGTAGTCAATGCAAGGACGTAGGGAGCCATCTTTTTTGGACACAAAGAAAAATCCAGCTCCGGCAGGAGAGGAGGATTTACGGATAAAGCCCTTTTTTAAATTTTCCTGGACATACTCAGACATGGCAAGAGTCTCTGGGGCAGAGAGAGGATAAATTCTGCCCCGGGGTGGAGTAGTACCCGGGAGGAGGTCGATAGGGCAATCATAAGGCCTGTGAGGAGGTAGAGTCTCAGCTTGTTTTTTGCAGAAAACATCCGCGAAGTCCATATAGGCCTTAGGGAGACCGGTTACTGAGGGAACCACAGAGTCACGGCAAGGGTTACTGGGAACCGGTCTTAGACAGTCCTTGGAACAAGAGGGCCCCCAACTCTTGATCTCCCCAGTGGACCAATCCAGGGTTGGGGAATGAAGTTGAAGCCAGGGAAGTCCAAGGAGAATTTCCGAGGTGCAATTGGGGAGGACCAAAAGTTCAATCCTCTCGTGATGAGATCCGATGCTCATTAGAAGGGGCTCCGTGCGGAAGCGTATGGTACAGTCCAATCTTTCATTGTTTACACAATTGATGTAAAGGGGTCTGGCGAGACTGGTCACTGGGATGTTGAACCTGTTGACGAGAGAGGCCAAAATAAAATTTCCTGCAGATCCAGAGTCCAAGAAGGCCACGGTAGAGAAGGAGAAGGCAGAGGCAGACATCCGCACAGGCACAGTAAGACGTGGAGAAGCAGAGTAGACATCAAGGACTGTCTCACCTTTGTGCGGAGTCAGCGTACGTCTTTCCAGGCGGGGAGGACGGATAGGACAATCCCTCAGGAAGTGTTCGGTACTAGCACAGTACAGGCAGAGGTTCTCCATGCGGCGTCGTGTCCTCTCTTGAGGTGTCAGGCGAGACCGGTCGACCTGCATAGCCTCCACGGCGGGAGGCACAGGAACAGATTGCAGGGGACCAGAGGAGAGAGGAGCCGAGGAGAAGAAACGCCTCGTGCGAACAGAGTCCATATCTTGGCGGAGCTCCTGACGCCTTTCGGAAAAACGCATGTCAATGCGAGTGGCTAGGTGAATAAGTTCATGTAGATTAGCAGGAATTTCTCGTGCGGCCAGAACATCTTTAATGTTGCTGGATAGGCCTTTTTTAAAGGTCGCGCAGAGGGCCTCATTATTCCAGGACAATTCTGAAGCAAGAGTACGGAATTGTACGGCATACTCGCCAACGGAAGAATTACCCTGGACCAGGTTCAACAGGGCAGTCTCAGCAGAAGAGGCTCGGGCAGGTTCCTCAAAGACACTTCGGATTTCCGAGAAGAAGGAGTGTACAGAGGCAGTGACGGGGTCATTGCGGTCCCAGAGCGGTGTGGCCCATGACAGGGCTTTTCCGGACAGAAGGCTGACTACGAAAGCCACCTTAGACCTTTCAGTGGGAAACAGGTCCGACATCATCTCCAGATGCAGGGAACATTGGGAAAGAAAGCCACGGCAAAACTTAGAGTCCCCATCAAATTTATCCGGCAAGGATAGGCGTAGCCCAGGAGCGGCCACTCGCTGCGGAGGAGGTGCAGGAGCTGGCGGAGGAGATGACTGCTGAAGCTGTGGTAGTAACTGTTGTAGCATAACGGTCAGTTGAGACAGCTGTTGGCCTTGTTGCGCTATCTGTTGTGACTGCTGGGCGACCACCGTGGTGAGGTCAGCGACAACTGGCAGAGGAACTTCAGCGGGATCCATGGCCGGATCTACTGTCACGATGCCGGCTGGCGGGTAGTGGATCCTCTGTGCCAGAGAGGGATTGGCGTGGACCGTGCTAGTGGATCGGTTCTAAGTCACTACTGGTTTTCACCAGAGCCCGCCGCAAAGCGGGATGGTCTTGCTGCGGCGGTAGTGACCAGGTCGTATCCACTAGCAACGGCTCAACCTCTCTGGCTGCTGAAGATAGGCGCGGTACAAGGGAGTAGACAGAAGCAAGGTCGGACGTAGCAGAAGGTCGGGGCAGGCAGCAAGGATCGTAGTCAGGGGCAACGGCAGGAGGTCTGGAACACAGGCTAGGAACATACAAGGAACGCTTTCACTGGCACAATGGCAACAAGATCCGGCAGGGAAGTGCAGGGGAAGTGAGGTGATATAGGGAAGTGCACAGGTGAAGACACTAATTGGAATCACTGCGCCAATCAGCGGCGCAGTGGCCCTTTAAATCGCAAAGACCCGGCGCGCGCGCGCCCTAGGGAGCGGGGCCGCGCGTGCCGGGACAGGACCGAGGGAGAGCGAGTCAGGTACGGGAGCCGGGGTGCGCATCGCGAGCGGGCGCTACCCGCATCGCGAATCGCATCCCGGCTGGAAGCAGAATCGCAGCGCCCCGGGTCAGTGGATCTGACCGGAGCGCTGCAGCGGAGAGAGTGTAGCGAGCGCTCCGGGGAGGAGCGGGGACCCGGAGCGCTCGGCGTAACAGTCACATTTAGGAAATCCCTATTGTGCCAGAACAGCAAAAAAAAAAAACACATGGCATACTATTACTATACTATTTTGGAAACTAAACCCTTCAAGGCACGTAACAAGGGTTCCAGTGAGCCTTAACACCCCACAGGTGTATGACGACTTTTCGTTAAATTCGGATGTCTAAATGAAGATATAATTTTTCCACTAAAGTGCAGTTTTTTCCCCAAATTTACCATTTTTATAAAGGGTAATGAGAGAAAATGCCCCCCAAAATTTGTAACCTCATCTCTTCTGAGTATGGAAATACCCCATGTTAGGACGTAAAATGCTCTGTGGGCGAACTACAATGCTCAGAAGAGAAGGAGTCACATTTGGCTTTTGGAATGCAAATTTAGCTGAAATGGTTTTTGTCGCATTTAGGAAGCCCCTATGGTGCCAGAGCGGCAAACCCCCCCCCAACATGGCATACTATTTTGGAAACTACACCCCTCAAGGAACGTAACAATGAGTACAGTGAGCCTTAACACCCCACAGGTGTTTGATGACTTTTTGTTAAAGTCAGATATGTAAATGAAGAAAAAAACTTATTTCCCCCAAATTTTACATTTTTACAAGGGGCAATAGGAGAAAATGCCCCCAAAATTTGTAACCCCATTTCTTCTGAGTATGGAAATACCCCATGAGTGGACGTCAAGTGCTCTGCTGGCACACTACAATGCTCAGAAGAGGAGGAGCGCCATTGAGATTTTGGAGAGAGAATTTGTTTGGAATGGAAGTCTGGGGCCATGTGTGTTTACAAAGCCCGCCGTGGTGCCAGAACAGTGGACCCCCCAACATGTGACCCCATTTGTGAGGGGTGTCATTTCCAAAATGGGGTCGCATGTGGGGGGGGGGGGAATGCATTGTTCTGGCACTATGGGGGCTTTGTAAACACACGTGGCCTTCAATTCCGGACAAGTTTTCTCTCCAAAGGCCCAATGGCGCGCCTTCTCTTCTGAGCATTGTAGTGCACCGGCAGAGCACTTTACATCCACATATGGGGTATGTTCTTACTCAGAAGAAATGGGGTTACACATTTTGGGGGGCTTTTTTCCTATTTTCTCTTGTGAAAATGATAAATTTAGGGTTACACCTGCATTTTAGTGAAAAAAATAATGTTTTATTCATTTTACCATCCAACTTTAAGGAAAATTCGTCAAACACCTGTGGGGTGTTAAAGCGGTAGTCCAGGCAAAAACCTTTTTATATATATCAACTGGCTTCAGAAAGTTTAACAGATTTGTAAATTACTTCTATTAAAAAATCTTAATCCTTTCAGTACTTCTGAGCTTCTGAAGTTAAGGTTGTTCTTTTCTGTCTAAGTTCTCTCTGATGACACCTGTCTCGGGAAACGCCCAGTTTAGAAGAGGTTTGCTATGGGCATTTGCTTCTAAACTGGGCGTTTCCTGAGACAGGTGTCATCAGAGAGGACTTAGACAGAAAAGAACAACCTTAACTTCAGAAGCACTGAAGTACTGAAAGGATTAAGATTTTTTAATAGACGTAATTTACAAATCTGTTTAACTTTCTGGAGTCAGTTGATATATTAAAAAAAGTTTTTTCCTGGATAACCCCTTTAAGGCTCACTATACTCCTTTGTTACATTCTGTGAGGGGTGTAGTTTCCAAAATGGGGTCACACGTGGGTTTTTATTTTTTTTCGATTATGTCACAACCGCTGTAAAATCAGCCACCCCTGTGCAAATCACCAATTTAGGCCTCAAATGTACATTGTGCGCTCTCACTCCTGAGCCTTGTTGTGCATCTGCAGAGCATTTTACGCCTACAAATGGGGTATTTCCGTATTCAGGAGAAATTGTGTTACAAATTTTGGGGGTCTTTTTTTTCCTTTTACCGCTTGTGAAAATAAAAAGTATGGGCAACACCAGCATGTTAGTGTAAATTTTTATTTTTTTACACTAACAGGCTGGTGTAGACCCCAACTTTTCCTTTTCATAAGGGGTAAAAGGAGAAATTTGTAACGCAATTGCTCCCGAGTATGGAAATACCCCATATATGGCCCTAAACTGTTTCCTTGAAATACGACAAGGCTCCAAAGTGAGAGAGTGCCATGCGCATTTGAGGACTGCATTAGGGATTGCATAGGGATGGACATAGGGGTATTCTATGCCAGTGATTCCCCAACAGGGTGCCTCCAGCTGTTGCTAAAGCATGCCTGGACAGTCAGTGGCTGTCTGGAAATGCTGGGAATTGTTGTTTTGCAACAGCTGGAGGCTCCGTTTTGGAAACACTGCCATACAATATGTTTTTCATTTTTATTTGGGGGGGGGGGGGGGGACAGTGTAAAGGGGTGTATATGTAGTGTTTTACCCTTTATTATGTGTTAGCGTAGTGTATTGTTTTTAGGGTACATTTGCACTGGCAGGGGTTTATGGTGAGTTTCCCACAAGGAGTTTGCACTGCGGCGGAAAATTTTCCTCAGCTGAAACTTGAAGCAGGAAACTCACCTGCCCATGTGAATGTACCCTGTATGTTCACATGGGGGGGGGGGGGCCTCCAGCTGTTGCAAAACTACAACTCCCAGCATGCACTGACAGACCGTGCATGCTGGGAGTTGTACCTTTGCAACAGCTGGAGGCACACTGGTCGAAAACCTTCAGTTAGGTTCTGTTACCTAACTCAGTATTTTCCAACCAGTGTGCCTCCAGTTGTTGCAAAACTACAACTCCCAGCATGTACTGATTGCCGAAGGGCATGCTAGGAGATGTAGTTATGCAACTACTGGAGGTACGCAACTACAACTCCCAGCATACCGAGACAGCTGTTTGCTGTTTGGGCATGCTGGGAGTTGTAGTTTTGCAAGATCTGAAGGGCCACAGTTTAGAGACCACTGTATAGTGATCTCCAAACTGTGGCCCTCCAGATGTTGCAAAACTACAAATCCCAGCATTCCCAGACAGCAAACTGCTGTGTGGGCATGCTGGGAGTTGTAGTTTTGCAAGATCTAGAGGGCCACAGTTTAGAGACCACTGCGCAGTGATCTCCGCACTGTCACCTCACTCCTATCCCTTCAGGGGGATCGTGGGTTTCTTGCACAACCCCGATTCCCCTTATTTTCCGGGTTACTGGGTCATTGAAGACCCGCATGACCCGGAATCGCTGCAAATCGCCAGTGTGAATTCATGGGGGGGGGGGGTCTCAGGATCCCCCTGGGCATTGGCACAGGATGCCTGCTGATAGATATTTCCAAAATTTCCATGGGCGTACAGGTACGCCCTTGGTCCATAAAGGGGTACTCCGCCCCTAGACATTTTATTCCCTATCCAAAGGATAGGGGATAAGATATCAGATAGCCGCGGTCCCGCTGCTGGGGAGCCCTGGGATCCCCGTTGTGGCACCCCGCTCTCATTACAGCACAGAGCGAGTTCGCTCTGTGCGTATTGACGGGCGATACGGGGGACGGAGCAGCGTGATGTCATGGCTCCGCCCCTCGTGACGACTGCCTTGCCCCCTCCCATAGACTTGTATTGAAAGGGGCGGGCCGTGACATCATGAGGGGCGGAGCCGTGACGTAACTATGCTCCGGCCCCTGTACTGCCCGTCATTACGTGCAGAGAGAACTCGCTCTGTGCTGTAATGAGAGCGCGGTGCCGCAGCAGGGATCCCAGAGCTCCCCAGCAGGGGGACCGCGGCGATCTGACATCTTATCCCATATCCTTTGAATAGGGGATAAGATGTCTAGGGGCGGAGTACCCCTTTAAGTACCAGGGAGCGAAGGCGTACCTGTATGCCCGTGGTCTCCAAGTGGTTTATATACGCAGTTGACTCTCAGTATACACAGCACAGTCTGGTTCAGCGTACATAAGACCCAATCCAGCAAATAAAGCGTCCACTGAGGACAATGCCGGAGCATCAGGACCAAGGGAAAATACCCATTCCTGGGGACCCCCTGCAAAATATACATAATAATACTCTCTGGGCCTCAGTACCAGATGTGTAAGGCCTTAACCTGAAGTACAATTTGCAGCTCTCACAAAAGCTTTTGAACAATTTGCGGTTACCAGAAAATCATTCAGGGAGACTAACTTGTGGCTCCACAGGAGCTGGAGCAGGAACAGATGACACCTGAGTTTGGACAGATTCCAGCTCCTGAATTCTGGCTAGCAAGCTTTGAACTAACTGCTCCTGATCTTGCATCCTCTGAGTCAAGGTCTGGACTAATACTGACTGAGACTGAGAAGACTCATATTGCTGAAGTCTTTCAGCTAAATCATGGACCAGCTGAGTAAAGCCCTGTATTTTCTCCACCAAAGCAGACATAGCTTCCATTATGCAGGAACAAGGCAAATGCAGGTATGTTGACATGATAAAATGTCATGTTTGGGCAGGGAAGGAATGCACACTATTCTCGCTCACTCCCCTGTCCATGCCTACTTACGTACCCGCCCTAGGTAGCGGGTCTGTAACCACGGTGACTGTTCCTACTCACAATAACTGAGGGCAGTCCGGTCAAAATAATAAACCATAATGCAGACGGAGGTCAGGACACAGAATGGAATCACTCAGACTAACAGAAAAATGACTAAACATACATATAATAAGTCACTGTCCACAGTCCGAAACGATACCAAGAGGTTACAGATAAGCCAATTCACAGAGCCAGGAGTCGCAGAATCAGAGAGCGGAGCGAAAGGGTCAAAATGCCAGATATAACTGATACAATATAAATGCTAGCTAGGAGTGCACAAAGTTATTTAGCAGGCAATGATTGGGTGTAGACTGTCAGTTTATATAGGCCCAGATCAGGTGCTCACATCAAGGTCAGCTGACCAGTCCAGACAGTTGGGCGTAGCCCAAAGCAAAACAGAGCAATCTGTCAGAACCGTTAAACCCCACGGGTTCTGATAACTCACAAGTTCAATGAATGCAAGACTTGTGAAGGGGTCCTATGTTAAAATGTAACATGACCTGTTAAAATGTTTAAAAAGGTAAACTGTTGTTAAAAGTTTGATTGAAATAGTTTTTGATTTCAGTAAATATGCTGCAAACACAACAAATGACCATTTTCAGTTCTTTACGACATATAAAGTGTGTTGAAACTTACTGTGCATAATTATTTGGAACAGTGCATTGTAAGTTTTTTTTATGTTTCAAAAAAAAATACTGTTATCATTAGGAGGTTTGTGTAAAGATCTTACCATAAGGGCTGAGTAGTTGTAGTGGATCCGCTGTCCGGTGTGGACTTGGACTGAACCGTACCAGGAAGCAGAGTCTAAGGTGGTTTTCACCAGAGCCTGCCGCAAAGCGGAATGGACTTGCTGCGGCAGGCAGCACCCAGGTCGCTACCCCTGGTACGATCTGTCCACACAGGTTGCCCAGGTGATGCTTGGCACAGAAGAAGGTGGAGGCAGACGAAGCATGGGTCAGAAGGCAAGCAGCAAGGTAGCGTAGTCAGGTCACAGGCAATAAGTAAGGAGGCAGGCAGCAAAGGAGCAAGGTCAGGTCACAAGCAAGAGGTCAGGAACACTATATGGAACACACTACAGTAATGCTTTCTCTTAGGCACAAGGCACAAAGATCTGGGACTACACTAGGGATGTGCCGGACTAATATAGGGTCTGCCCAGCAGGACACCAATTAAGGGCGTACTGGCCTTTTAAATTTAGAAATGCCGGCGCGCACGCCCTAAGGACAGGGGATGCACGTGCCAGCGAGGCAAGACAGAAGAGAGGCTGGGGACGGAGGAAGGTAAGGGGATGCCCAGGGCTCGCATGCGGGAGCGCTCAGCATAGCGAGTCCCGGAGCCAACAGTATTGACAGAAGGGGTGCGCACAAGGCTGGATAACACGGCTTGAGGGTTGCCCTGCGGGTTGCGGGTGCGTCCTGCATCGCGAGTCCCGGAGCCAGGGGAGTTAGGGAGGGGGAGCGCTCACGGCCAGAATGAATGGTCAGAGCGCTGCCCCTGACAGTTTGCTCAATAAAATTTGAATTATTCTCTTAATAGTTGATAACATGAAAATTATGCTGACTGTTATTTACATCAATTATTTAGCTAAATGAGAAAAATATCATTTGCATAATAATTTGGAACAGGGTGTAAGTCCCTTATTGATTTAGTAAGTAATTTTTCCATGTATGTCCTCATCCTATGTATATATTCTTACATTTTTCAATGCTAATCCTCATCTGTCACTTCTCCGTCCAAGCCTCCAATTTATGGGGATCCATTTGTAATACTGTTCTGACTTCTATCATGTTAACTACTTTACACAGTTTATACAAAAATGTATACGTTAATGTGCACTTCCTCTACAAGGTCATTTCTAAACATATGAAAGAAAATAGGAATTAAAGGGGAGATACATGGAGGGGTGTGTGCTGATTCTTGCCACGGTCGACAATAATCTGTACACAGAGTGGAGGTCGCTCCATGCAGAGAGAGAGCCTAGGTGCATGACAGAAGATCGCTGGGGGGGAGTTGTCCCAGTTGTCCGATCGCCCCACGATCAGACACTTATCCCCTATCAGTAGGATTCGGTCAATAGGGGATAAGTACTCATGTACCGGAGTTCCCCTTTAAAACTGTGCTGGATGTCCTGGACCTATTGTATCAATTATTGAGTGGACCCGTTTTTGGATTCTGTACTATAAAAATGATCCAGATTATTGTTCACACTAATGGGAATTGCTGGCCTCAGGAAATTGGGCCTGTCTGGATTATCCACCACTATTTCCAGTTTGTATTTTATTTCTATCTAGTGCTTTTAGCAGATCACATTCACAGGGATTTTGTTGTTTTCAGGTATGTATTGTATTTTAGAATGTAATAGCCTAGCACTGCCACCTGCTGGTCAGTCAGGATTGTTGACGCCGGTTGCTGCACTGAAAAGACATCTAGTGGACAGTGGTAGTAAAACACATTTAGTTTTCTGCTCTTACGCAGATGCAGCCCAATTTTCTTTTGACCCCCATTAAACAGTCCACAATAGTTGTTAGCTAGGTTCTATTACATTGTGCTAACAGTGCCTTTTTACTGTATGTACCTTGAAAGTTCCAGTAAACGTATCCATAAACCCCCATTATCAGACAAAGGCCAGAATTTTAGCCCATTTGGGTTATTTGCCAGGGTTTATGTTTATTTGCTTATATAATAGATCTCTTTGCTAGTCTATTGCATTGGTCACCTGCAGTAAAATCTTATACTGCAGTATATATTTTTTCATACCATGGAAGCCAATGTATGAAGCATACCACATGGTGGCATCCACCAGAGGTATATGTTGGGGCATCCCCCTAATGTTTGAGACATAAAGGGGTACTCTGACATTAGGTTAGGTAAGCATTGCCTATCTGTCTGTCCCATTTCTCAAACCATCAATAATCCATTTGTTTGTTGTGGCTGTGGGTCTCTTGCGATGTCAATCCCCCCCCACCCCCCTTTTTTGTGTGTTTTATCATTATTACCCCAGTACCAACTGCCACAGGTGTACTGGCAGTGTACCAACAGGTAAATAAGGCAATCTGTGCAGCCCAGTGTCAGGAAACTTGGTCTCAGTTGCAGGTCATGGGTCCTTCAACAGGACAATGACCCAAAACACAGCTTAAAACACTCAAGAATGGCTAAAAGCAAAAGATTCGACTATTGTGAAGTGGCTTCTTTGAGCCCTGATCTAAACCCTATTGGACATCTGTGGAAGGAGCTGAGACATGCCGCCTGGAGAAGACACATTCAGACCTGAGACAGCTGGAGCAGTATCTTATGAGGATTGGGCCAAGATACCTGCAGTCTGGAGAAGACACCTTCACACCTGAGACAGCTGGAGCAGAATCTTATGAGGAGTGGACCAAGATACCTGCAGTCTGGAGAAGATACCTTCACACCTCAGACAGTTAGAGCAGTACCTTATGAGGGGTGGGCCAAGATACCTGCAGTCTGGAGAAGACTCCTTCACACCTGAGACAGCTGGAGCAGTATCTTATGAGGAGTGGACCAAGATACCTGCAGTCTAGAGAAGACACCTTCTCACCTGATAGCATATATATTAGGATTCGGCAGGCTGGAGGTGGATCCTCTGTGTCAGCGAGGGATTGGCATGGACCGTACCGGTGGACCGGTTCTAAGTTGCTACTGGTATTCACCAGAGCCCGCCGCAAAGCGGGATGGTCTTGCTGCGGCGGTAGCAACCAGGTCGTATCCACCGGTAACGGCTCAACCTCGCTGACTGCTGAGAGTGGCGTGGGACAGGAGGACTAGACAGAGGCGAGGTCAGACGTAGCAGAAGGTCAAGGCAGGCGGCAAGGTTCGTAGTCAAGGGTAACGGCAGAAGGTCTGGTAACACTGGTAAGGCAATCATAGAAACGCTTTCACTAGGCACATGGCAACAAGATCCGGCAATGCAGGGAAGGGAAAGTGAGGTAATATAGGCCTGGAGCAGGTGAGCTAATTACACTGATTGGGCCAGGCACCAATTAGCGGTGCACTGGCCCTTTAAATATTAGAGAGCTGGCGCACGCGCGCCCTAGAGAGCGGAGCCGCGCGCGCCAGGACGTGACAGCCAGGGACCGGGACAGGTAAGTAGATTGGGATGCGATCCGCGAGCGGGCGCATCCCGCTATGCGGATCGCATCCCCGCCGGCAGTGTCAGTGCAGCGCTCCCGGTCAGCGGGTCTGACCGAGGTGCTGCAGAGAGGAGAACGCCGCGAGTGCTCCGGGGAGGAGCAGGGACCCGGAGCGCTCGGCGTAACAGTACCCCCCCTTAGGTCTCCCCCTCTTTTTGTCTGCTTGTCCCTTCATACGAGACGAGGCCATTGGGAGCGACTCTTGAGTTTCCTTCCAGATGATAGAGAAGTCCTGGGAAACTTCATCAACGGCAGGCAATCCAGAAGAAGTGGGAATGGGGAGGGGGGGGGCAGAAGGTGAAGCTTGCCACGGGCAGAGTGTTACCAGGAAGGGGGCTATGAGGAGGCAAGATCTCAGCTTGCTTTTTGCCGAAAATATCAGAAAAATCCTGATAAGCCTTGGGAGGGACCGGTATGGGTGGAACCTCAGGAGTTAGACAAGTGGGAGCAGATGTGAGGCATCGTTTGTGACAAGAAGGACCCCAATTTTTGATCTCCCCGGTGGTCCAGTCAAGGGTAGGAGAATGACGTTGGAGCCATGGCAGACCGAGGAGGACTTCAGAGGTGCAGTTGGGCAGAACAAAAATTTTTATTTTTTCGTGATGCAGTCCAATGCTCATAAGCAGGGGATCTGTGGGGTAACGCACAGTGCATTCCAATTTTACTCTGTTGACAGAAGAAATGTAGAGCGGCTTGACGAGACGCGTAACTGGGATACTGAACCTATTAACAAAAGAGGCCAAAATAAAATTTCCTGCAGAACCAGAGTCCAAGAAGGCCACAGCTGAGAATGAGGAGTTGGCAGAAGGAGAAATCCGTACGGGCACAGAGAGACATGGAGAAGCAGAATTCACACCAAGAGACGCCACTCCCACGTGAACTGGGTGCGTGAGTTTCCCAGACGCGGAGGACGAATAGGGCAGTCCACTAGGAAATGTTCGGTACTAGCGCAGTACAGGCATAAATTTTTATCTCTACGACGAGACCTCTCTTCATGGGTCAGGCGAGACCGATCCACTTGCATAGCCTCCTCGGCGGGAGGCACAGGGGTAGATTGCAAAGGATTCCGGGAGAGAGGTGCCCAGAGATCAAGGTCCTTTTCCTGGCGGAGCTCCTGGTGTCTTTCAGAAAAACGCATGTCGATGCGGGTGGCCAAATGGATAAGTTCAGACAGGTTAGCAGGAATTTCTCGTGCGGCCAGTACATCTTTGATGTTGCTGGATAAGCCTTTCTTGAAGGTCGCGCAGAGGGTCTCTTTGTTCCAGGCTAGCTCAGAGGCGAGGGTACGAAACTGGATGGCGTATTCGCCTACAGAAGAACTCCCTTGGACTAGGTTCAGCAAAGCAGACTCGGCAGAGGAGGCCCGGGCTGGCTCCTCGAAGACACTACGGACTTCTGCGAAGAAGTACTGGACAGTGGCTGTGGCAGGATCATTGCGGTCCCAGAGCGGTGTGGCCCATGATAAGGCCTTACCAGACAGAAGACTAACTACGAAAGCCACCTTAGACCGTTCTGTGGGAAATTGGTCCGACAACATCTCCAAGTGTAGGGAACATTGAGACAGGAAACCACGGCAGAGTTTAGAGTTCCCATCAAATTTGTCTGGCAGAGACAAGCGGAGGCTAGGAGCGGCCACTCGCTGTGAAGGAAGTGCAGGAGCTGGCGGAGGAGATGGTTGCTGCTGTGGAGGCAGAAGCTGCTGTAGCATGGCGGACAACTGTGACAGCTGTTGTCCTTGTTGGGCGACCACAGTGGCGAGGTCAGCGAGACTTGGCAGTGGCACCTCAGCGGGATCCATGGCCGGATCTACTGTTAGGATTCGGCAGGCTGGAGGTGGATCCTCTGTGTCAGCGAGGGATTGGCGTGGACCGTACCGGTGGACCGGTTCTAAGTTGCTACTGGTATTCACCAGAGCCCGCCGCAAAGCGGGATGGTCTTGCTGCGGCGGTAGCAACCAGGTCGTATCCACCGGTAATGGCTCAACCTCGCTGACTGCTGAGAGTGGCGTGGGACAGGAGGACTAGACAGAGGCGAGGTCAGATGTAGCAGAAGGTCAAGGCAGGCGGCAAGGTTCGTAGTCAAGGGTAACGGCAGAAGGTCTGGTAACACTGGTAAGGCAATCACAGAAACGCTTTCACTAGGCACAAGGCAACAAGATCCGGCAATGCAGGGAAGGGGAAGTGAGGTAATATAGGCCTGGAGCAGGTGAGCTAATTACACTGATTGGGCCAGGCACCAATTAGCGGTGCACTGGTCCTTTAAATCTTAGAGAGCTGGCGCGCGCGCGCCCTAGAGAGCGGAGCCGCGTGCGCCAGGACGTGACAGCCGGGGACCGGGACAGGTAAGTAGATTGGGATGCGATCCGCGAGCGGGCGCGTCCCGCTATGCAGATCGCATCCCCGCCAGCAGTGTCAGTGCCGCGCTCCCGGTCAGCGGGTCTGACCGGGGCGCTGCAGAGAGGAGAACGCCGCGAGGGCTCCGGGGAGGAGCAGGGACCTGGGGCGCTCGGCGTAACAATATATAAAGAGAAAAAATTCCCAAGCGCTCAGAGAAGTACTAGGATTATCAATTACAGTGTCTTAAAAGTAAGGACTTACTCCACAGTGGGGGGAAGTGATATTTTACCACAGATCCCCCCTCCTTGTAGGCATATCACACAGGCTCAGGATCATAGTGATCGCAGGTATTCACCCATACGGCTTAACAGATTCCGGACCAAAGAGACCCCTGGAACAACTTAGTAGGATTTTATATTCATTTATTCAATG
Source organism: Hyla sarda (assembly GCF_029499605.1). Classification (NCBI taxonomy): domain Eukaryota; kingdom Metazoa; phylum Chordata; class Amphibia; order Anura; family Hylidae; genus Hyla; species Hyla sarda. The sequence continues at coordinate 183,388,138 of NC_079195.1, forward strand.
CGACGCGTTTCTGAGGTATTATTGGCTTACGCCACCTCCTTCATCAAGCACATAATACATAAAATACATATGGTATAAATACCTTTCCTCTGGGTCTTCTCGTGTAGCGTCTTCCGGGCGGCATCGCGCAGCATGTGACGGACTTCCGGTCGGCGCCCGATCACATGACTCCACCATGCGTTCCAGGAAACGTCATTTCCTGTAGATGGTGGAACGCAAACATGAACGGATACCGGACATTACGGAAAACCCAAAGGTCAGGTAGTACAATTATAAAAGTTATCATTAAACTCAGGGGCGGACATATCGCCTGTGCAGCCGGTTCAGCTGCACAGGGGCCCAGCGTGGGAGGGGGCCCGGCCCGCCCTCACACGCTGGGCCGGTCCTACCATCGGACCCAGTGCACAGGGCCGCCATCAGGGGGTAAACCCATACACTTGTATGGGGCCCGGAGCTTCAGGGAGGCCCGGACGTCCCTGTACTTTTTTTTTTCCGGCTAGTCAGTGAGTGACTGCGACTGTCACTCACTGACTCCTGGCTGGGTACCCGTCAGAACTATGACCGGGCCTCATAGTCTGGGGGGCCCGCAGGACTATGAGGCCCGCTCTTTCTAGGGCGCGGGCCCCTTAAGAAGTACGGCAGGGCCGGACAGGCCAGGGGCTGATGGGAGTCGACGTGCCCCGCGCAGGCACGCACGTCTACTCCAGTCACCTGACCTGTCCCGGCGCGATCTCCAGTCCAGCAGCCTCCCGACGGATCCTCCCCGTGCAGTGACACTCTGACAGGAGCAGCAGCTGCACCGAACCCCGGCAGAGTAAGTGAACGGGGTGTGTGTGTGTGTGTGTGTGTGGGGGGGGGGGTTGGATGGAGGCTATGTTGTTTGCAGACTACAATGGTGATGAGAGGTGCAGGGGAACTGGTGCTTGGGGTGTTATAGGGGTGATGAGAGGGGGGGGTTATGGGGGTAATGAGAGGTGCAGGGGGTGTTATGGGGGGATGAGAGGTGCAGGGGGTGTTATGGGGGGATGAAAGGTGCATGGGGAGGTTATGGGGGTGATGAGAGGTGCAGGGGGTTATGGGGGTAATGAGAGGTGCAGGGGGTGTTATGGGGGTAATGAGAGGTGCAGGGGGGTGTTATGGGGGGGATGAGAGGTGCAGGGGGTGTTATGGGGGGGATGAAAGGTGCATGGGGAGGTTATGGGGGTGATGAGAGGTGCAGGGGGGTTATGGGGGTGATGAGAGATGCAGGGGGGGTTATGGGGGTAATGAGAGGTGCAGGGGGGTGTTATGGGGGGGATGAGAGGTGCAGGGGGTGTTATGGGGGGATGAAAGGTGCATGGGGAGGTTATGGGGGTGATGAGAGGTGCAGGGGGGTTATGGGGGTGATGAGAGATGCAGTGGGGGTTATGGGGGTAATGAGAGGTGCAGGGGGGTGTTATGGGGGGGATGAGAGGTGCAGGGGGTGTTATGGGGGGATGAAAGGTGCATGGGGAGGTTATGGGGGTGATGAGAGGTGCAGGGGGGTTATGGGGGTGATGAGAGATGCAGGGGGGGTTATGGGGGTGATGAGAGATGCAGGGGGTGTTATGGGAGTGATGAGAGATGCAGGGGGTGTTATGGGGGTGATGAGGGGGGGGGGTGTTATGGGGTGATGAGAGGTGCAGGGGGGGTTATGGGGGTGATAAGAGGTGCAGGAGGGTGTTATGGGGGTGAAGAGAGGTGCAGGGGGTTGTTATGGGGGTGGTGAGATATGCAGGGGGCATTATAATAGTGATGAGGAGAGGTGCGGGGGTTATAATAGTGATGAGGAGAGGTGCGGGGGTTATAGTAGTGATGAGGAGAGGTGTGTGGGGGGGGTTATAGTAGTGATGAGGAGAGGTGTGTGGGGGGGTTATAGTAGTGATGAGGAGAGGTGCGGGGGTTATAGTAGTGATGAGGAGAGGTGTGGGGGGGGGTTATAGTAGTGATGAGAGGTGCCTGGGGGGGGTTATAGTAGTGATGAGGAGAGGTGTGGGGGGGTTATAGTAATGATGAGGAGAGGTGCGGGGGTGGTTATAGTAGTGTTGAGGAGAGGTTTGGCAGGGGTTATGGGGGTGATGAGAAATGATGAGGACACAGAGGATAAGAAGTATTATATTTAGTGGGTATAGTGTGTGGCAGGATTATATTTAGTGGGTACAGTGTATAGCAGTATTATATTCAGGGTACAGTGTGTGGCAGGATTATATTTAGTGGGTACAGTGTATAGCAGTATTATACTCAGGTTACAGTGTATAGCATTATTATATTCAGGGTACGGTGTGTGGCAGGATTATATTTAGTGGGCACAGTGTGTAGCAGTATTATATTCAGGGTACAGTGTATAGTATTATTATATTCAGGGTACAGTGTATAGCAGTATTATATTCAGGGTACAGTGTGTGGCAATATTATATTTAGTGGGTACAATGTGTGGCAGTATTATATTCGGAGTACAGTGTGTGGCAGTATTATATTCAGGTTACAGTGTATAGCAGTATTATATTTAGTGGGTACAGTGTACAGCAGTATTGTATTCAGGTTACAGTGTCTGGCAATATTATATTTAGGGTACAGTGTGGGGCAGTATTTTATTTAGGGTACAGTGTGTGACAGTATTTTATTTAGGGTACTGTGTGGGGCAGTATTATATTTAGTGGGTACAGTGAATAGCAGTATTATATTTAGTGGGTACAGTGTATGGCAGTATGCTATTCATGGTACAGTGTGTGGCAGGATTATATTCAGGGTACAGTGTGTGGCAGGATTATATTTAGTGGGTACAGTGTATAGCAGTATTATATTCAGGGTACAGTGTGGGGCAGTATTTTATTTAGGTTACACTTTCTGGCAAGGTTATAATGATTATTGTCTTCATGCAGAGGATGAGGATCTGCTGACAGTGAGGAGCCAATGATGTCTGCATGTCAGACTCTGCAGAGAAGATGGAGCTGGGGGAAGACCTGGTCTCTGGACGAGATGAAGAAGAAAAGAAGACGTCACTCAGGTCACTGACATCATTGTGTGTTCTTATGACTGTCCCATCAGAGCTGTAGTCACTTGTAAGTTCTGCAGTGATGATGGGTAAAACTGTGTCCAATCTGTGTCTCTTCAGCTGTTACAAAACTACAACTCCCATTGCCTGATGCTCTCCAGACATGATGGGAGTTTTAGCTTTCCAACAGCTGGAGAACCACTTCAACCGAGGTGATCGGTGGGGGTCTCAGGCCTTGAGTTGTGTAAGGGGCCCCGAAATTTCTGATGGCAGCCCTGCCAGTGCACATATGACAGGGAAACCAGTCTTGCCCAGTCACTAAACTGCTACTTACATCTGCCCATGGGGACTTCCTGGCTGAGGTGCGTGCAGTGAGTGACGTCATCGCAAGCACCTGGACGCTGACGTCCAGCGCAGAGCGTGCGATGATGTCACTTATAGCGCGCACCTCTGCCAGGAAGTCCCCATGGGCAAATGTAAGTAGTGTAGGCCAGGTAAGAGTGTGTGGGTGAGTGAGAGTGTGTGTGTGTGTGTTTGTTTGTTGGGGTTATGCTACGCTACCTTATGTGGGGAATCTATGCTACCTAATGTGGGGAATATATGCTATGCTACCTAATGTGGGGAATCTATGCTACCTAATGTGGGGAATATATGCTATGCTACCTAATGTGGGGAATCTATGCTACCTAATGTGGGGAATATATGCTATGCTACCTAATGTGGGGAATCTTTGCTACACTACCTAATGTGGGGAATATATGCTACGCTACCTAATGTGGGGAATCTATGCCATGCTACCTAATGTGGGGAATATATGCTATGCTACGCTACCTAATGTGGGGCTACGCTACCTAATGTAGGGAATCTATGCTACGCTACCTAATGTGGGGAATATATGCTGCGCTACCTAATGTGGGGAATATATGCTACGCTACCTAATGTGGGGAAATTATGCTATGTTACCTAATGTGGGGAAACTATGCAATGCTACCTAATGTGGGGAATATATGCTACCTAATGTGGGGAATCTATGCTACCTAATGTGGGGGAACTGCTGCCTATCTAATGCAGATTAATGTGAGTTGCAGTGCAATTTTATGGCATATTACTTTTTTTTGGGGGGGGGGGGGGCCCAGGCACATTCTTTGCACAGGGGCCCTCTGTTGTCTGTGTCCGCCCCTGATTAAACTAACATCATTACTCATAAAAACTACCTTCTCACCTGAGACAGCTGGAGCAGGATCTTATGAGGAGTGGGCCAAGATACCTGCAGTCTAGAGAAGACACCTTCTCACCTGAGACAGCTGGAGCAGGATCTTATGAGGAGTGGACCAAGATACCTGCAGTCTGGAGAAGACACCTTCACACCTGAGACAGCTGGAGCAGGATCTTATGAGGAATGGGCCAAGATATCTGCAGTCTGGAGAAGATACCTTCAGACCTGAGACAGCTGGAGCAGGATCTTATGAGGAGTGGACCAAGATCCCTGCAGTCTAGAGAAGACACCTTCACACCTGAGACAGCTGGAGCAGTATCTTATGAGGATTGGGCCAAGATACCTGCAGTCTAGAGAAGACACCTTCACACCTGAGATATCTGGAGCAGGATTTTATGAGGATTGGGCCAAGATACCTGCAGTCTGAAGAAGACACCTTCACACCTGAGACAGCTGGAGCAGGGTCTTATGAGGAGTGGGCCAAGATACCTGCAGTCTGGAGAAGACACCTTCACACCTGAGACATCTGGAGCAGTATCTTATGAGGAGTGTAGCCAAGACACTTGCAGTCTGGAGAAGATACCTTCACACCTGAGACATCAGGAGCAGGATCTTATGAGGAATGGGCCAAGATACCTGTAGTCTGAAGAAGACGCCTTCACACCTGAGAAAGCTGGAGCAGTATCTTATGAGGAATGGGCCAAGATACCTGCAGTCTGGAGAAGCCACCTTCACACCTGAGACATCTTGAGCAGGATCTCATGAGGAGTGGACCAATATACCTGCAGTCTGGAGAAGACACCTTCACACCTGAGACATCTGGAGCAGGATCTCATGAGGAGTGGGCCAAGATACCTGCAGTCTGGAGAAGACAACTTCTCTCCTGAGACATCTGGAGCAGTATCTTATGAGGAGTGGGCCAAGATACCTGCAGTCTAGAGAAGACACCTTCACACCTGAGACAGATGGAGCAGTATCTTATGAGGAATGGGCCAAGATACCTGCAGTCTGGAGAAGATACCTTCACACCTGAGACATCTGGAGCAGGATCTCATGAGGAGTGGACCAAGATACATGCAGTCTAGAGAAGACAACTTCACACCTGAGACAGCTGGAGCAGTATCTTATGAGGATTGGGCCAAGATACCTGCAGTCTAGAGAAGACACCTTCACACCTGAGACATCTGGAGCAGGATTTTATGAGGATTGGGCCAAGATACCTGCAGTCTGAAGAAGACACCTTCACACCTGAGACAGCTGGAGCAGGGTCTTATGAGGAGTGGGCCAAGATACCTGCAGTCTGGAGAAGACACCTTCACACCTGAGACATCTGGAGCAGTATCTTATGAGGAGTGTAGCCAAGACACTTGCAGTCTGGAGAAGATACCTTCACACTTGAGACATCAGGAGCAGGATCTTATGAGGAATGGGCCAAGATACCTGTAGTCTGAAGAAGACGCCTTCACACCTGAGAAAGCTGGAGCAGTATCTTATGAGGAATGGGCCAAGATACCTGCAGTCTGGAGAAGCCACCTTCACACCTGAGACATCTGGAGCAGGATCTCATGAGGAGTGGACCAATATACCTGCAGTCTGGAGAAGACACCTTCACACCTGAGACATCTGGAGCAGGATCTCATGAGGAGTGGGCCAAGATACCTGCAGTCTGGAGAAGACAACTTCTCTCCTGAGACATCTGGAGCAGTATCTTATGAGGAGTGGGCCAAGATACCTGCAGTCTAGAGAAGACACCTTCACACCTGAGACAGATGGAGAAGTATCTTATGAGGAATGGGCCAAGATACCTGCAGTCTGGAGAAGATACCTTCACACCTGAGACATCTGGAGCAGGATCTCATGAGGAGTGGACCAAGATACCTGCAGTCTAGAGAAGACACCTTCACACCTGAGACAGCTGGAGCAGTATCTTATGAGGATTGGGCCAAGATACCTGCAGTCTAGAGAAGACACCTTCACACCTGAGACATCTGGAGCAGGATCTTATGAGGATTGGGCCAAGATACCTGCAGTCTGGAGAAGACTCCTTCACACCTGAGACAGCTGGAGCAGGGTCTTATGAGGAGTGGGCCAAGATACCTGCAGTCTGGAGAAGACACCTTCACACCTGAGACATCTGGAGCAGTATCTTATGAGGAGTGTAGCCAAGACACTTGCAGTCTGGAGAAGATACCTTCACACCTGAGACATCTGGAGCAGGCTCTTACGAGGAATGGGCCATGATACCTGTAGTTTGAAGAAGACACCTTCACACCTGAGAAAGCTGGAGCAGTATCTTATGAGGAATGGGCCAAGATACCTTCAGTCTGGAGAAGCCACCTTCTCACCTGAGACATCTGGAGCAGGATCTTATGAGGAGTGGGCCAAGATACCTGCAGTCTAGAGAAGACAACTTCACACCTGAGACAGATGGAGCAGTATCTTATGAGGAATGGGCCAAGATACCTGCAGTCTGGAGAAGACACCTTCACACCTGAGACATCTGGAGCAGGATCTTATGAGGAGTGGGCCAAGATACCTGCAGTCTAGAGAAGACACCTTGACAACTGAGACAGATGGAACAGTATCTTATGAGGAATGGGCCAAGATACCTGCAGTCTGGAGAAGACATCTGGAGCAGTATCTTATGAGTTGTGGAGCCAAGATACCTGCAGTCTGGAGAAGATACCTTCACACCTGAGACATCTAGAGCAGGATCTTATGAGGAGTGGACCAAGATACCTGCAGTCTGGAGAAGACACCTTCACACCTGAGACATCTGGAGCAGGATCGCATGAGGAGTGAGCCAAGATACCTGCAGTCTGGAGAAGACACTCAGCGTTCGGAACATTTTTGCAGTGGAGTACCCCTTTAATGCCCAGACATCTTTATGCTCTATAGAAAGATAAGCTCCTCATAGTAGCTGACACTGTTGTCCCTAAAAACAATAGATCCACACACTGCACCACTACATATAATACTGCCACATACTGTGCCCCTTAATATAATACTGCTACACACCACTATGCCCTGAATATAATACTGCCACACACTGCCTCCCTGAATTTAACCCTGCAACACACTGCACACCTGAATATAATACTGCCACACACTGCCTCCCTGAATATAACCCTGCCACACACTGTTTCTTCTCAGTTCACCTGTCACTCTTCAGACTCCTGTGACCTCCCCTTGTGGGTACCGTTCTGTTAAAGACAGAAAACCCGCAATGCTCCCTGAAATAACTTGAAACTGACAAAATGAATACATTTTTACTGAAAATTAACTAATAAAAATCAGACATTACTTCTGAATTGTGATTCAACTGAATTATAAAAAAAAAACACAAAAAAATAAAACTAATCTGGACAGAAATTATGGTATCTGAACTTAATATTTTGTTGCACAACCATTTGAGGCGCTGTTGGTAGGCAAATGGCTTCTCACCGCTTCCCACAGGGAAAACCGGCTGAATCACATTATACTCAGTCCATAGTCCCTGAAAAAGTCATTGATCAGTGGCAGATGTAAGAAGAGATGTAAAATAGATGGGTAGGCCAAGATAGCCCAAGGTCAGTATTAGGAAGACAAGAAACAGAACAGAAGCCAAAAACTGGAAGCATAAAAATTAAGATACTGGGGGAGATTTATGAAAATCTGTCCAGAGGAAAAGTTGCTGAGTTGCCCATAGCAACCAATTAGATTGCTTCTTTCATTTTTCAGAGGCCTTTTCAAAAATGAAAGAAGCGATCTGATTGGTTGCTACGGGCAACTCAACATCTTTTCCCCTGGAAAGGTTTTAATAAATCTCCCCCACTATGTAATCAAAACATAGAGGGAGGTCTGATTACATAAAAAGTTGCAATTTTTGGTGCAAGCCTAGAAGTCTATGGACGGATTTCTCGGCCGACCACTTCCCCAGCTAGACAAGTTGCTTTTAATGACTAACACTTTAAGTGGACACTGCCAGATATAAAAACTTTTTATATGTTGTACATATTGGCAAAACATTAATATTTCTAATATACTTCATAAGAACATTTTATTTCCTTTTTTATAAAAATCATGGCTTATAAAATAATGGCTTATAAAAAAAATTCCACTAGGAGTCTCCATACCATCCAGAGCATAATCCTATCTGGCTGCAGCATCATCTTTGTCCTAGCTGAGACACAGGATGGGACAAATTCCAGTAAGTGAGGGCAGGACTAGCTCTCCTCTGTGTTTCCTCTTGTCCTATTAGACTCCTGTCTGAAAACAAAGAGGAAAGAGTTACAGAGCAGCCTGCAGTGACTGGATGAAGAGACCAGCACAGCACAGCAGACTCAGGGAGAAAAATTTGTCATACAGAGTGAGGACGCGCCCCCTCCAAAGCACAGGATGAGAAACCAAGTGATTAACAGATAGAATGTATTTGTGAAAGGAATATATGTGCTAGACACATAAAAAATATGTACATGATCAGGATTTTTTGTGTGGGATATGATAGGTACTCTTTAACCCCTTAAGGACTCAGCCCATTTTCACCTTAACCCTTTAACGACGCTGGACGTAAATGTATGTCCTGGTAAGCTGGTACTTAACGCACCAGGACATACATTTACGTCCTATTCATAACAGCGAGCATCGGAGCGATGCTCGGATCAGGCGCAGCAGGTCCCGGCTGCTGATAGCAGCCAGGGACCCACCGGTAATGGCGGACATCCACGATCGCGTGGATGTCTGCCATTAACCCCTCAGATGCCGTGATCAATACAGATCACGGCATCTGAAGCATCGCGGTCACTAAAATGGAAGCAGCGCTGCCGTGGCGATCCGATCATCCGGAACGGCAGACGTTGGTCCCCTCACCTGCCTCCACTACCTTCCACGGGTCTTCTGCTCAGGTCTGCGATCGAGCAGACCAGAGCAGAAGATGACCAATAATAATGATCAGTGCTATGTCCTATGCATAGCACTGAACAGTATTAGCAATCAAATGATTGCTATAAATAGTCCCCTATGGGGACTATTTAAGTGTAAAAAAAAAAAAAAAGTAAAAAAAAAGTAAAAATAAAAAAGTAAAAAAAATATGAAAACCCCCCTCCCCCAATAAAAACGTAAATTGTCTCATTTTCCCTATGTCACCCCAAAAAAGTGTAAAACAAATATTTTATATACATATTTGGAATCGCCGCATGTGTAAAAATCCCAACTATTAAAATAAAATATTAAGGATACCTTACGGTGAACGGCGTGAACGTAAAAAAAATTAAAATAAAAAAAGTCCAAAATAGCTGCTTTTTTTTAAATAACATTTTATTTAAAAAAATTCATTAAAAAAGTATTAAAAGTTTTATATGAGCAAATATGGTATCAATAAAAAGTACAGATCACGGCGCAAAAAAATGAGCCCTCATACCGCTGCTTATACGGAAAAATGAAAAAGTTATAGGTCTTCAAAATAGGGGGATTTTAAACGTACTAATTTGGTTATAAAGTTTACGATTTTTTTTTATCGCAACAGTAATAGAAAAGTATATTTTCCTGGTATCATTTTAATCGTATTGACCCAAAGAATAAAGAGCACATGTCATTTTTACCATAAATTGTACGGCGTGAAAACAAAACCTTCCACAATTTGCAAAATTGTGGTTTTCTTTTTAATTTCCCCACACAAATAGTATTTTTTTGGTTGCACCATACATTTTATGGTAAAGTGAGTGATTGCATGACAACGGACAACTGGTCGCGCAAAAAACAAGCCCTCATTCTAGTCTGTGGATGAAAATATGAGTTATGATTTTTTGAAGGCGAGGAGGAAGAAACAAAAACTTAAAAATAAAACTGTCTGCATCCTTAAGGCCCAAATGGGCTGAAACCTTAAGGTAGTTAAGGACACAGCCAATTTTATTTTTGCGTTTTTGTTTTTTCCTCCTCGCCTTCTAAAATTCATAACTTTTTTTCCATTCCCAGACCCAAATGAAGGCTTGTTTTTTGTGTGACCAGTTGTACTTTGTAATGACATAACTCATTTTACCCTAAAATGAAAGGAAATTTAAACAAAAATCATAATTTTGCTAATTTGGGGGGTTTTGTTTTCGCACTGTAGACTTTACGGTAAAAATTACATGTTTTCTTTATTCTCTGGGTCAATACGATTAAAATGATACCGATGGTTACATACATTTCTATTATTGTACTGCTTTTAAAAAATCTCTAACTTTTTTTTTACAAAATCAGTATGTTTAAAATTGCCCTATTTTGACCACCTCCAACTTATTATTTTTCCGTATTCAGGGATATGTGATTGCTCATTTTTTTTGCGCCATGATCTGTAGTTTGTTTTGGTACCATGTTTGCGTATATGTGACTTTTTGATCACTTTTTATAAAAAAAATTTGCAGTTTGGTGTGATAAAAAGTAGAAATTTTTTTTTATTTAATTTTTTTTATGTTTACGCCGTTCGCCGTAGGGGATCATTAACATTATATTTTTATAGTTTGGACATTTACACACGCAACAATACCAAATATGTTTATTATTTATCTTTTTTTTATGCTTTTTTGTATTAATATGGGGAAAAGGGATGATTTAAAACTTTCTTGGGGGGGACTTTTTCAAAAAAAATTTCAATTTTTTAAAAACTTTTTTTACATTTATTTTACACTTTTTTTTTAGTCCCCATCGGGGACTATTTATAGCAATCATTAGATTTCTAATACTCTCCAGTGCTATGCATAGGGCATAGCACTGATCAGTATTATTGGCGATCT